>NC_088780.1:39753532-40353532 GCF_958450345.1 Calliphora vicina | reverse complement strand
GAAATCGATTTCCATCACATACCCCATACAAAAAAATACCGTGTCATTAAAATTGTCAGAAAATGCCACCAACGTTTTTATTGTTTTAATCATGCAATAAGTATATAACTAATGAATTCTCAAAATAATTAATTCAATACATTTGAAGTACCAATGATTTAAGTCTATTGGTGTTTTCTTTTCTGACACAAAATGTTGCCTATATATTGTGTACCATTTATTAATTGTTACCCATGCCCTCATAATGTGTTGCATTTTTAACGATAACAATAGAACAAAATCATTAAAATTTATGCAATTTTCTTTTATGTAGCTTCTAATTAAAAAACTATACTTTTTGCTTACATAAAAAGTGGTGCATTTCTAACACTTTGATAAAATTGAGGGTGAAACATGTAGCATATATTCAGGGTTTTAGGGTAACATTATTAGAAAAGAACACGACCAAACTACATTTTTTTCAGAAAAGAGCACAAAGAAGGGTAAAAGGCAGAATAAATGCATCATTTATGCCAGAAAAGAAAATGGAATTAAGAATTAATTTTTTCGAACTTTTGATAAAATACTAAAAAAAAAAAAAATTCCTAAAGATTTTTTGGGGTTTTTGACCTATTCATTGAATATTTGGAAAAGTTTCCATTGAATTGTCAAACACTGTAGGTACATATGTCCATATATAATAAATGTAGTAATTTTAATTATTTAGTGAGTTTAAATATTAAAACGATTAATATTTTTCTTTGGGTGTCATACACAACACAAATGGATGTATGAGGTAAATGCATACCTACTAGGTATATAGTTTGTAAATTAATGAAAGTCCAAATAAAACGTAATCATAAATTAACATAATATGTATGTATAACTATTAACAAAAGTGCTTTTGTATTTTATTGCATTGTGTTAATAATAAAAAAAAACTGTTGCTAAATGACAAAATTCTGTTATCATTCGCAAATAAAAAGGTAATAGGAAATATGCACTACAATTGCGATGATTGGTTTAATAAAATCAGGCGATAATAATTTTAATAAGAGTGCAGGGTATGCAATTATTAGCTTTTAGAGATTGCAATGATTTTGATAATAAATTCCATAAGAGGGCTTTAAAAAAATAAAGTTGTTTCTAAAAAAAAATATTCTAAATATAACAAGATAATTGTCATTAATTATATATAAATTGTAGTTAATTAGGTTTATAACAAACGAATGGCTGACGTTTTTTAATTCCGAATTAAGATTTTAGTGAATTAAGCTCAAATTGAATTAATTAAATCAAAGCTCTGTACAAAGATGACTAATGTGAATAGTTTGCAGTCAATAACAATTAAAGTTTATAGCCTGTTTTTATAAATTTCAAAATAAATTCAAATTTCTTAACGAACTATTCGTCAACAAACAAATTTGTTTAAATTTAAACAACGCATTGTTGCAACGTTTTAAAATCAAATTTTGTATAGAAATTTAAAATTGTTTTTATAAATATGGATGGGGGTTATAATATATACAGATCAAATTAAAGGTTTGCGGCTCCCCCGCAGTCGCAATAGCATATAAACTGAAAAATCAAAATGATCCTAAATTGGCATATCAATGGTAAACTGTTGTTGGTTTACATAAAATAGCAAGTGAATCATCAAAAGTAAATTTCAATTATTCAAAGAATTTCATTTCAAAACTATAACATCCATTTAATAAATTTAAAAACATAATTTATTTCGTTACGTGACGAATTTAATGATTTAAAATTTTAAAAAAAACATGGGTTTATTTTAAACATATGTATGTATGAAAATCGTAATTTTCAAATAATTTTTGAGAAAAATTTATTATTATTTTCGGTTAGTGTTTCTGAATCACATAGATTGGAAACTCTGCATTGTTTCATATGAATAAAAATAGATTTTAACATACAATTTTACCTTTTTTTATTTATTTTTTTTAGGAGAATAAATAATTGCAATAAATAAACTTTTTAGTTTTAATTCAATTTATACACAAAAACACTTATTTGGGTTCTAATTTACATATTGTGTTTTTGGATTTACCTTTAAATACTAATACCTACGTATTAAAATTTAATTGTGATTGTTTTGCCATCTTATTGCAATTTTGTGGTAGATAAATAGTTATTAAAAATTGTATACAAAATCCTCTCAAATTTTACATTTTTGAATATTTAAGGCGTTAAACTTTATGCAATTATTTTATATTTTTTACGAAATCTTAAAATTTTCTATAAAATAAATCAATATTTATAAAAATGTTATCAAAGTTTTTCAAATATACCTATACTTTAAAACCGGTTAACCGTATTAAAAAAACAGTTTCTCAAAAAACCTCAAAGTTTTAGAACACCGAAATTTAAAAACCGGTTGACAAGTTTTCGGTTTTTGATACTCTAGTTAAAATACAAAATTTTATTTGCCTTTATTATCATTGTGTTTATTTTTAGAGAAAGGTTCGAGAATAACATTTAATATCAAATTGAGTTCAAATGTGAAATTCAAATATCTGTTTAGGTTAGTGAAACCTTTGAGAATTATGTTTCGAGATATCAAATGAAAATAATATAATTTTTCAAACATTTGACTATCAGGTTAGCTTGCCTAAGCTTTATATTAAATAAAATAATTGTAAACAGTTTTAGTGTTCCGTTATCTAAACAATTTATCGTTATATAGTAGTAAATATTCAAGATAATCCATTTTAAACAGTAAACATTTAGCTTTTGTTTGATATACAATTTAAAACTTTAATTTGCTAAACAGCAGAGATTAACAATGATAAAACAGAAAAGAAATTGTTTTTCACAATCTGGACGAAGGCGAATCTAATATTATGTTATTAGATTCGCCATGATCTGGACAATAAAAACTCTATACCTATAAAAATGCAATTTCTTTAACATGTAAGTTAATATTGAAATGAAACCCCTAAATTGTAACGTAACTTTTAGTACCTCAACAATATTAACCAACATTCTATTCTCTTCTCTCAAATACCCGAAACGTAATCATTAGTAAAGTGAGCAGTAATTTGAAATTTTGTTTGTCATTTTTTGCAAGTAATGTTGAACAAGGTCGAAAAAGGTCATTAATTAATATAATACAAAAGTTACTATATTAATCCTTATCAAAACATTTTAAGTTACTACCAAATAAATTTTGTTTATTAAACTAAAGTAAAATTCTCTATCATATTTAATGTTCTACCACACACGTGGTTTTCATTTTGAGGTTTGCTTTGGCAAAATTAAAACACATTGAAAATGGTTTAAAATTAAATAAAAAAATAATGAAAAAATCTGTTATTGCACTAAATTTCAATGCCATTGTAATTCTAATCTGAAGGTTAAACTACTTTTTCCCTCTCCAATAACAAAAACACTTTTACAATATTTAATTAATACCTATTTACATTATTTTTATAACCTTTAATAAAACGCACATACAACTGCAACGTTCAGTGGAAAAAACACATTCTAAACTCACCCAGATTTGGAGGCTTGCGTGGAGGTTATAGAATGTATACGCAAACGATGGGCAATATCTTTCAATTCTTGAACAGCTTTAGCTTCTGGCTTGTGGTAAGACATGATGGCGTTGTTTTGATTTTTATAGAAGTTTAATCACTAAATAATAACTCAAAAATTGTTTGCAAAGAAATAAACGTGCACTTTGTACTGATGAATCTTTTTATTTTCCCAGTGTTTTACTGTTTCCTGAGCTGTTTCGTTGTTTAGCAGCCGGCTTTCGAAATCAAACTGACAATTCAATTTTTTTAATACAACGTTAGTAGACGACCAAAGTAAATTAATAAAGTAGCGACAGTACTACAACAAATACAACATTTACAAAAACCACAAGCAATTTTGTTTTTGGTTTAAGGTCTGAGCTGTCAAAGTTGCCTGTTGTTGTTTTTGCTTTTGAGCTTGTTGTATTTTTCGCCACAACAACCACAAGTGAATTGACAGATTAGACCAAAGTAAAAAAAATAGTCAGCTGTTCTACTGAGTCTACTTTATTAATTTACTTTGTAGACGACTAGTGACGGTAGAGTTGCCACTGATGCGTATTCTTAAAGTGAATTCACATAAGGTGGTAGCAGTTCTATCAAAATCAATATTTGTCTTCCCAAAAGTCAAAAAACAAAACTGAAAAATTAAACAAATATGTATTAAAACTTAATGTAGTGTTGTGATTTGAATTTGAATTGTGAGGGTATTACTTATTAATGTAAAAAATAAATATTTTGTTAATAAGATTATAATATGTAGATATTTAAATATAAAAACACGCTTTGGCAACTGTTAGAACCAAATAGCGAAAAAAAATAATCAGCTGTTTGACTGACTCCCCCTTGTGTACACGTCCAAGGTGAATTCACATAAGGTGCTGTCAGTTCTATCAAAAACAAAAATTTGTCTTCCCAAAAGTCAAAATACTGAAAGTAAAATTAAAAATTAAACAAGTAAGAAAGCTATATTCGGCTGTGCCGAATCAAGGTGCATTTAATAAGGTGCCATCGGCAGAACAGCTGATTATAGAAATAGCACGCACAAATGTCAAACTACATATATAAAAAATATCCGCCCGTATGTCAAACTCTATATATAAAAAATAAGTGAATTCGCCTGTATTTATTTCAATTCGCCACTGCTGTCACCTTGTTAAATACACCTTGTGCCGAATAGTATCACCAAATTATACTTCAAAATAAAAATTTTAAATATTTTTAGGTAAACCGGTTAAAAAATGTTTTTCCTGATTTTGATCCATTGTAGGTCCGACTTACTTTGGTCTTATATACATCGTTTCAATGGACATTGAAATATCTATCATTAGATATCCATATTGTCTATATTAATGACTTAGTAATCCAGATATAGATAAAAAATCGAGGTTGTATCGGTTTTAATATTTTTTATTAATATTAGTATGTCTAAAATATTTCGCATTGAAATTAAAAAAAGGGAAATTTTTTCCAAAAACTTAATAACATTTTTCATTTTGATTCGTTATATTATTAATATCAAGTAATTTTAGCTCTTTAAATTCGGATTATTTTTATTATATGCCATCTTCTATACAGAAATGAACAGAAAGCTGGAGCGATAATGTATGCAATTTTTTTTTTTGTTTTTTTTTTTCAATGGAATAGCGATATAAAGTTGCCTTTTAATGAGTAAGTTAAACGCACGAAAGATTACTGCCTATTTTGATGTTTTGAGATGCCCCAACACAATTGAAAATCAAAAAATTGCCTACTTTTCATATGGTCATTAAACAACCTTATATTTTATAAACTTTAGTTTTTATTGAATATAAATATTTGTATGTATTGTTAGGCCAATATAATTATATCCAATAATTAAGAAATAAACCAAATTTTTACTTGAAAAACTAAATTCACATTTTATACGTTTTACAGCCCACATATGCCGAAGTGGGTACTTTTATACCCAATCCACAAAATCGTACTTGTAGCTTAGGAAAGTGGGCCTAATCACTTGGTTATTTTTTTACTGATAGAGGACATCCAAGGCTACTAGACATAAGGAAGACATTGGGGACTTCCACTCCCACCGTTTTCTAGAGCCATTTATTTCTGTATTATTATAATGATGTGGGGGCACCTCTATATATACGATCCACCAAATGAAATTTTTTGAGTATATTTAGGAGTTAAAAAGGCAACTTTTAACAGGTATTCTTAAGCGATTACAAAAAAAAATCAAAATCGCTCCACCCTAATGAACAGCTGTAAAAACATGTTGTTAAAACTTCATGTAAACACATGGTTTAACAACATAATGTTAGTGTTAATGTTATGCATTTCATGTCAGTTGTAGACAAGGGTTCTATAGTTGAAACAAAAAGTCGACTTTTTCGTTTTTTAAAAGGTCTACTTTCCGAAATTTCGACTTTTGGTAATTTATGAAAAGTCTTTTCTACTTTTTCCAGCAAAAAGTCGATTGTTCGAACAATCGACTTATAGAACCCTATTGCAGAACCAGTGATATGAAAACCGTGATGTAAATAAATATAAAATCGTCAATTTGATGACTAAAATCAAATCGCACTTTTCCACTTTAACAAAAATCGCCAAAATGGCGATAAATCGGAAAATCTGGCAACAGTGCAATTGAAGTATATTTGATAAAGGGTACTCGTTAGCCAGCTAATCATCAGCTGTTTTACCCCAACTGTCAAAATTTGTCTTTTGTATGGAAAGTTACAAAATGAAAAAAGTGTAAAATATTAAAAAATAATGAACATTTTGAAATATGAGTTTGAAAATATTGCGAAATACACATTTTTCTATATATTCTGCACGAGGATTTGTTATTTTCGAATTCTCATTTCATTATTTTTTGACAGTTGAGGTTGCTTTTGTAGCATTTGTTGTAGGGACGAATACACCCATAGTATGTATGTATATAATTTTTAAAATTTGGGGGTTTTGTTATTTCACAAGAAAATAAAGTGCGTTATACTAATAATATTTTACTAAAAGAATAATTTAGGTAAAATATGGCTGCTTATTTAATAATAAAAATTATATTTAATTCAATCTCTTAGATACTTATAGTTCATGAAAAAATAATGTTAACTTAATTACTGTTACAAATTTGTTCGCAGTTATGTAAAATGTATTAATTTTTGGGTAAGTAAATTTCCAAATAGATTGGTTTTTATTACAGTTTTAAATTGAAATTGTGGTATATATAATTACAGTTAACACAATATAGCAACTAAAAGTAAGGGTATATTTTATGATGGACTGCTTAAAAAATATGTTTGGATGCTATACATATGTATATGTTTCCAGCCAGTAGTAACACTATTTGTACGATAATTTAAAAGAACTCTATTATTAACAATTTTCCGTTTGTAGGACAAGTACCTAACACTTATGTGTTATGCTACAAACATACTGCAGCTATAGAGTCGATGATGATATTACAACAACATTCAGCTTAAATGTATGTACATAATTCACATTTCTTTTAATAATTTTGAAAAATATAATATGGATAACAGGGCTAAGATTTTAATGAACAAAAAAAAATAATATGATTTTGTGCCCATGCTCTATAACTGTATAAATACATAAGGTCGTATTCATAACCCCCTGTCTATACTTGACAAATATGTATCACTAGCTGACCCGGTGCGCTTCGCCACCCCAATTAGAAGAAAGAAATAGTACTATCAAGTCTCACTTTGTGAATCTAATTGTAAATGTCTAATTTCATATTTCTGGGTTCATTATTATAGAAAATGAAAAATGTGTACCTAATTTAAAATTTTTAGGTTTATTATTATAAAATATTCAAAAAGTACCATTGCAATAAGGAAATAGTACCATTCATTATCATTTTTAAATTCGCATTCACTAAACCATAACCCGTCAAGTTTGAATTTTTGATTTGTATATAATTTCCTATATTATCAACTAATTTTGTTTCTATAATACTTAATACTAGTATCGCCCGGTGGCCGAAATTCGACCACTTTTAAACGCTTTTTACTACTTTTATGAAAAGTATTTAAAAAAATTATGTTCTGCAAATCTAGAGAAAATAACCTTTTAAACCATATACATATGTTTCATCAATATTGGTGGACAATAGCATACTTAAAAGTGTACCACAAAAAAACGTGTTGCCTGTTTATATATAAGATTTAATAGATTATCACAAAACCGAAACCGATCGGTTTTTAATTTTTTAAAACCGAAACCGCGGTTTTGAAATTCTTCGATTTTTTAGAAATAAAAAGTCTCGCCCTATAATTCTCCCTCACTTAGGACCATATACGCTTAATTTCATATTTTTATGTCCATTATAACAGAAAATTCAAAAAGGACCATTAGAATATAGAAAAAGTACCAAAAAGCAGCCACTTGTGGATTCCCACTCACTCGGGTCCATATAAGCTTTATTGCATGTTTCTAGGTTCATTGGTGAATAAATTACAAAAAGTACCATTCGAATAAAGAAAAGGTACCGAAAAGTCTCCCCCTAGAATTCTCACTCACTTTAGAACATATACGATTAATTTCATATTTCTATGACCATTATTACAGAAAATTCAAAAAGTACCGTTACAATATATAAAAAGTACCAAAAATCAGGCACTTGTGGTCACTCCGGTCCATATAAGATTTACTTCATGTTTCTAGGTTCATTGGTGAAGAAATTACAAAAAGTACCATTAGAATAAAGAAAAAGAACCAAAAAGTCTCCCCCTAGAATTCTCACTGACTTAGGACCTTGTATGCTTAATTTCATGTTTCTAAGTCCATTGTTATAGAAAATTAACAAAAGTACCATTATAATAAAGAAAAAGTACCATGAAGTATCCGCTTGAATTTTCACTCACATAGGACCATATACGCTTAATTTCATATTTCTAGGTCCATTATTATAGAAAATTAAAAAAATACCATTCGAATATAGAAAAAGTACCAAAAAGCAGCCACTTGTGGATTCCCACTCACTCGGTCCATATAAGCTTTATTTAATGTTTCTAGGTTCATTGGTGAAGAAATTTAAAATAGTACCATTCGAATAAAGAAAAAGTACCAAAAAGTCTCCCCTTAGAATTCTCACTCACTTAGGACCATATATGTATGCTTAATTTCATGTTTCTAAGTCCATTGTCATATAAAATTGAAAAAGTACCATTAGATGAATAAAAAAGTACCTATAGTCCAGTTCTCACATTTTGGTACCTAAATATTATACCCTATTCCTAACACTAACTTCACTCAGATTCATATCAGCTAACTTTAATGTCGATAACTGAAATAATTTAAAATGTTAAAAAAGTATCATTAGGAGAAAAGTACCAATTTCCCTTTTTTTTCCTTGAACACCCCTCAAGTTTGAAATTTAAAAATATTCCATTTTGCCAAAATTGCTTCAGACATGTCTCAAAATATTAAAATCTGTGTTAATGTGCCCAAGAATAAATATGTTTTAAAAAAAGTACCAAACTGTTTACCCGGATTTGGCCCAATACACACCTTGGTACTCGAGTTTCAAATAACACCCTGTTAGTTAATTTTTGTATAAATCCAGGAGCCAATGTTAAAACAATTATCATAATTGGCTTAATAATTTCAAATATAATGTATTTTCCCGATTTTATCCCCTTTTTGGTACCTTTTTTTATCCCCATTGAGGTGGTAAAATTTTATTCAAATAAATTTCTGTAACGTGGTGGGAGCTCATAATAAAATATTCGTATGTCTATATCAAATTATAGAAAAACATATTGTTACGAAATTGTACTTGAATTCAAATATAACGATTTTAAGGGCTGATTTAAAAGTAGCATAATGCTTTCAAATAACAGTGCTGTAATGGCAGACTGTAACATATCTGTGGGCATTGTTAAATAAAAGCTTTCAGTTGATTTGATCGTAAGTTGGCAACGCTGTATTCGAATATTCAGTTAAAGAACATTGTAGAAAGTACGCCACAGATGGCGTATGTATTAGAAACCTCTAGACAGTTAAAGAGCTTTCTAGATGGTAATGCAGTGTTATAAATAGTGGCAGAGGTTGCAGTCGGGAGTGAGTTTATCAGAGACGCTTTTCGAATAAACATCATCTAAGTGCCTTAAAGTGTGTTGTGTTTTTCAAGTAAATTCGTGTACATTATAAATTGTGTCTGTAATTCTGAGAATTTATAAACGTGTATAAAAAACCTTGATTGGCTATTTAATTCTGTTGTTGTTGTACATTTTAAAGAAATAAAGAGTTGTTACAATTTTCAAACTACTAAACGGCTTTTATTTGCAATCAAAAGTATCCGGTTTATTTAAAGGAAATAAACCAGCGTTTTGAAAAGGTTAAAACGTAACAATATTTTATGAAAAATACCAAAAATAAACACAATTTTTATCCCTTAAGGGTTCGAATTTCCAAAAAGTACCAAACTTATATTTTTTATTATTTGATTTGATTGGTTTAAAAGATACATATGGTGCCAAAAAAGTACCAAAATAAGTGCCAGGGGTCCCCAAAGTAGGACATCTCGGGTATGTTCAATTTTAAAAATGATCCTATTTCTTCGTTTGTGTTCTGATTTCTAACTATCAATTATCTCTTATAGCTTAGGAGATATTCGCATTTGAAAATTAAATGTTCAACATTTTTACCCACCCTTATCCAGTTTTTTGATGACCGCGGTTCCAAATATTTCCCGATTTTCTCCATATTTATTTTTGTATATATCAAATAAAGAAGGAATTGTTTAAAAATCATGACTGAATCCAAAGTTACATGCATTTGAAATTAAAAAAGGCGATTTTTCGCTATTTTTTTTGGAAAAAGTACTTTTCATAGAGAGCGGAAACTCGAAAAAAACTCAAACAAAAAAAATTACTCAAAAAGTTACACACATAGGGTAACATAGAGACGAGACGGAATTGTCAAAAACCCAAGTCTGTTGTCAAAAACCTATCTCTTGCAACAACAAAATACATGCTAGTCAATGTATTTTGTTGTTGTATCAGAAATATTATTTGTTGTACTTTTATTTGACAAATCGGAGTGTCTCGTCTCTATGTATAATTCTCTATGGTTACACATACGAGTGTTGTTTTTGTTTTCACATAGTTTTTTTACTAATACATTCTCACCACTTAGGTTTTTGACAACTGAGTTAGGTCTTTGACAGTGCTCGATGATAAGATTCTATATATAATTTTTTTTTTAAATCGGAACACAAACGAGGAATTAGGATCATTTTTAAAATTGAACATACCCGAAGTGTAATACTTTGGGACCCCTGGCCCAGCTTCTGGTGGGCTCATGAGGTCCAAATTCTAAACTTAAACTCAACAACACTTCCTCTTTGCGTATGTGAAATTGGACTAAGGGTTTAGAAGTTACAGATTTATTTCCCTCTTTTTTTTCTCATACCACTGTGTGACGTTTGTTGTCAAGACAAAGTTGTCTAAGCAAAAGCACTAACAATTTTATCATAACGGAGCAATAATACTAATCAATGGAGATTATGCCTGCTAATTTTTTATTTTGACAACCATTTTGATGTTTATCATTATAAAAATTTATCATGTATAGACAGGGGGTAAACAAATTTTAAATTTAAACATTTTAAAGTCAAATTTTGTATGGAAATTTTGCTTTAAAAATACGGGGGATAAAATGGTGGCCAAAACAGAGTTTTACAAAAGTTGTTTAAACTAGTTTTAAAGGTAAAAAAAATATTCATGTGCTTGTAATATTTTTTATTAATGCTTTAAAAATGAGAATATGAAATTTATTTCAGAACATATTGGTTGATATTTCATTGGCCAAAACATATGCAACAAATTGCTTTGAAAACATTTATGTCTATAAAACTTAATATTTCGTGGCAAATCAGTGAAACTATCAAATTGGCAATAAATTTTGCAGGAATAGCGTTCCAAGCATCTACCAATTCTTGAAACATAATATCTGAATTAGTACAATTTTCGAGATTGATTCTTTGATTAACGATTTCCCAAAGGTTTAGATCTGGTAATTGTGGTGGCCATTCCATTACCCAAACTCTTTCCTGTGCTTACCACGATTTAACAACATGTGAAGAGTGCTTGGGGTTGTTATCGTGCTGAATAACTCATCGAAGAGGCATATTATCCTCAGCATTTGGTTTCATGTGTTACGTAAGACACGCGACTTCAAGCGCGATACTGCTGGAGGAGGCATGGTAATGGTATGGCGGTTATTTTTCTGCTGCTGCCAACTCCATAAATTAAGTTTATGGAGTTGGCCCATGATATAATGGATGAATTTATCCATCTTTATGGATTTATCTGTATGTATGTATGATCAAAATTATGAATTAATAATGAAATATGAAGACATCTAACTCAATTTAAAAGGTTGTGAAATATGCAATAAAAATCTTAAAACATGCAAATAATATTCACATAAATTCAAAATATTTTTAAAAAATTCGATGCTATTTTCTTACAATTTGTTATTCGGAAAATAAATTTATCATAATTGATTCTGGGTTACAGTCCACCACCATATATTTGCATCAATATCACAGCCCTATTAATCACAACATCAAAGAAAACAAGTAAGAGAGCTATATTCGGCTGTGCCGAATCTTATATACCCTTCACCAAAATATATTTTTTTAAAATATTTTTATTTAAACAAAATAAAATTTTTTTTAAATTGTTTTTAAAATATTTTTTAAAAATTTTATATTTCCAAATTGTTTTTAAAAAAGTTTTTTTCCAAATTTTTTTTTAATTTTTAAAAAAGTTTTTTTTTGGAAAAATAACTTATGACAAATAAAAATTTTTTGATGAATACAAATTTGGGTTAAAAAATATACATCGTTATATAGATATCTATCATTATATAGATCAAAAATGGGTCAAAAATCGAGGTTATCCCGGTTTTTTTCCTTATATCTTATTTTGTCGATTTTAAATAGTAACTGAGCCGGAAGAATTCCGGATATATTGATGTATGAATCATGTATGTATGTTATTTTGGCGCTACGGAAAGTTTATTTCAACATATAGAGGGACAGACGGATATGGCTAGTAAATTGTGGGTACTTTTGACTACTCAATACTAGGTTTCTATAAGTCGATTTATCGAACAATAGACATTTTGTCAAAAAAGGCTTACGTCATAAAATAGTCGATTAACTAAAATAGTCGAAAAGTAGATTCATTTTTATTTTTGTTGTAAAAATTTTATATAATACATTTTTTAATAAATTTAATAAAGTTTTATATTAAAAAAGTTGACTTTTCATAATAAGTCAACTTTATTAAAAAATTTTAAAAAGCCGACTTTCCGACTTTTTTAGACTATTTTCAACTTTTTACCATTTCTTGTAAAAAATATATAGTTTCTACATTTATTGATGCGCCTTTTGTAATGTTTAGCAATAAAAATAAAATTTATCAAGGCTATAATAGTTAGAAGAATGTTGAAAGAATTTTGTGTAGAAAAAAGCTTTATTTTATAATCATTTATTTATTATTTATATTAGCATACACTACAAAAAATGCAAGTGTACTAAATTGCAATAGTTTTAGTTTAATGTTGAAATTAAATAAAAATTTTAACAATCTAAAATGTCGAATTTTATCGACTTTTTTCCGACCAAAAAGTCGATTTCGACTTTTTTCAGCAAAAAGTCGATTTCGACTTTTTTCAGCAAAAAGTCGATTGTTCGAACAATCGACTTATAGAACCCTATTTTGTAGTCGAAGTACAACCTTTTAACTGAATTACTCAGCGTCTAAACGTGATCGATAATTTGTTTTAATTGATAAAAATGGTAATAAGAAAATATTTTTTTTGTCAAATTAAAATTGGAAAATAAATTCGAATATAGTTCTTAAGCTAAATGTTTTCCTGATGGGAAATATTGAAAAGTCGACTTCATTTATTACCAAAAGTCGACTATTCAAGGTTGCTTTTCGTTTCATCTATAGAACCCTAAATTTACTTCAATAACACAGACAAGTCCGGCAACTCATTCAACTAAACAGCTGACAACTGTCAAATTTTATTTCTTTTATCGGTGTGTCAATCACAGTAGTGTTTGCATAAATAAAGTTTATTTAGTTAGTTTCGTTTTTGTTATATTATAAATTCGTTTTGTATTGAAGTGAATTGTGCATTTGTTTCCGTAAATACACAACAATTCCGTACGTGCGTTATAAAGTTTTTTATTTGTTTTTGAGTGTATGGTGACCAATTTTAAAATAAAACAATGAATAAGCTGCCATTAAGATCTTCAGCGGAATGGCAACTTGTAAAGCCCCTTGGTGAGGGGGCGTTTGGTGAAGTCCACCACTGGAAACATCACCGAACTGGACAAGAAATTGGTAAATTATATTATTTTATTCTATAGAAAATAAAGATGATTCATAAGCAATTCTTAGAATTAATTTATTGTTTTGCTTATTGGCGCTTTTTCCATATACATACTGCTTATATTCATTCCATTGATAGTGTGATATTAAGGGAATCTAAATTATTTCGCCTGTATTTGTTTTCGTTTTTGTTATATTTTGCTTATATTAAATTTAATTAAATATGTATATACCAATGAAATAGCTCTAAATAGCAAACAAATTTTATCCAAATTGAAACAATAATTTATACAAATAAACAAGGGTTTTTATAGGTTAAATCTGTTATGTATTTACATGTTCCTATTTCCTTAAATTAATACCTACATATTTTGTTTATGAAGTTTGGTAAAAAATCTTTATACATATTACTAAACAAAAAAATTTTAAGTATCAACAAGAAATAGAAGAAACTAAATTGTGTACAAAAGAGAAGTGATAAAGCCAAAAATGTAAACAAAAGAGTAACAAAAACAAAAAAGTCTTTCAAACCTGTTATAAAATACATCGCACCTGTAATAAAATTGATAAATTTCTGATTTCTTAATGAGATTTTTATCAGAGGTTCAAGTTTTTATGCCGAACATATTGGGATCTTTATTTATCTTTCGCCTTCACTTAGTTCCCGAGTTATAGAGCTCTTTATTTCATTTTGTGAATTTTTATAATTTTATTAAATTTGATAATACGTATATATGTATGTATGTAATATATATATTATATATAATTATACATAGGTATGTTTTGTAAAATAACAATTAAATAATGATTTCTTTAAAAGATGCTCAAATTGCTACTTATAAATAGTTTTTGCAAATTTATATCTTTACTTCCTCTTAGAATTTATTCAGCAGCAGCAGCAAATTATATAGGTATTTAAGAAATTCTTATTAGTTCGAAATTTCCATTTTTATTTTTTTTAATTTAATAAAAAAGTATTTTTATTTGCGATTTTAATTTTTGGAAAAATAAATGATATTGTCGACATTTAAAAAATTATTGAATATTCGTATCATAGAGAAACATAGAGTGGAAACTAGAAAAAACTCATACAAAAAAATTACTCAAAAAAGTTACACCTACGAGTGTTGTTTATGTTTTCACATAGTTTTTTATACTAATGCATTCTCACCACTTAGGTTTCTGACAACTGAGTTAGGTCTTTGACAGGAGAGTTTCCGCTCTATGACACTATGGTTCGTATCTTATGAAGCTGATGTCGGAATTTATTTAAAATTCATTTGTGAGCTAATTACATCCTCTTTATTTTGTTTTAAATGCATTCTGATGCAAATCAAATTTTTAGATGCACATTCTAAACATTACATTTAAATAATTAGTAAAAATTAAACATTTTAATAATATAATAGAGTTTTTAAAATTCTCCAGTATTTGATAAATCAAAATCCTACTACTACATATTTAAATTTACAACCCATGTAAATAATTTTAAACAAACAAAAATTAAATTGTAGGTACATATTTAGGTACAATCGCGAGATTAAAAGAATATGGAAATGCCCACAGAACTTCAAAAGGTATGTGTTTACCGAATATTATCAAAATCGTAAGACCCAAGGAAAAGTTGTGTTTTCTTAGTATTCAGGATATACCTATACAGTAGATTCTCGAAAATGTCCAAATGGTAATTACTTTTCTAAGCGGTTTTCAAAATTGAAAAAAAAAATATAAGTACCTATGTATACAATACATTTAATGACTCAGTTTTCATCATTACAAAGAATAAACTTGGATTTCACTTGTACCGGCTGGTTTGAAGTTCAGTCACTCTTGACCATTTTCGTGCTCAGAAACTAAACACATACGTATACAATAATTTGTGCGGAGTGGTTTAAAGAAGCAGTGGAGACTTGTTTGTTTTTTTATTTTGTGTAATGGCTCTTGACCATTTTCATGCGCATATTGACAAGGTCTTCCACCTGATTTTATTCGTTATCATTTTATCAAGATATTGATGTTTTCAACAGTTTTCGAGAAGCTCACTTTTGGTTGTTTAATATCTTGCTCTATAATTGATCCGGTATTATTATCGATTACTTCAAAATCATCGTTATCTTCCGTAATTTGACCAATTTTCAATGTCATCAATGCTGATGTCAACATTTTCAACCACCTTCGATTTCAAGAATTCAACTTCTTGAAGTGTATCGTTCGACATCCGCTCAGAAAAGTTAACTTTTTAAAGCGGCACGTGGTCCAATTCCCAACAGTGTATAATATTTGAAAACTGTTTATAAATTTTAAAATTCTGAACTATAAGTTGGAATTGTTTCAAAGTAAAGGAGTTAGACTTTTAAAATATTGACTTTAGAGATTTTAAATATGTATACATGTGATTTTGCAATGATATGAAACTCGAAATATTCACTAAGAACCAAAAAACGAAAAAAATCATTAAATATATTAATTATATATTAGCGGACCCGGCGAACTTCGCTTCGCCCCAGTTTTAAGCCTTCAGATAATAGCTATTTTTGCTATAAAATTCTGAATAAAATCAAAACAAATTTCTGGCAGTTATATCGTACGTACAAAAAGTTACATGCATTAAAAGTTGGAACATCTAAAAATGGACGTATTTTTTAAGTTTTTTCTTAAAAAAAGACCCTATATTTTTCCTTTTTTAGAAAAAAATGTTCTTCGGGGCAATAATGACCTAAAAAGAAATATATTACAAAAGATATGGTTTATTAAATGAAAAAAACCCTTCGTCATAAGAAATTATATCTCAACCGACACAATTTTTTTTGTCAGTAGTTCATAAGAATGACAGCAAAAAAAGCTTAAGCGCCAAAAATTTACTGTTATTTTGCTGATATGAGAAAGCAATTGGAATCATTTTATGGATTGAAACAAAATGTATCTTCATACTAAATTTTGTTGCTCTAACGTAATTTAAACAAGAAATAAATAATAAAAAATTTCTCCTGTAAAATTTAGTTTTTGTCGCTTGAGCTTTTCTCTGTGTATAAATATAAAAGAGTATGAAAGATCATTTCAGATAAGATTATCAAGAATATGGAATACACTACCAATGGATTTAAGATGTTTCTCATTTTCGCTTTATACGTTCCGAAGGAAACTAATGAATTATATAGTTATACATGATCTATATTTTTTTCTTCTTCTCTTTAACTATTCCTCAAATTTTAAAAGATATACACTTTCATGATTTATAATTTTTGTTTTATTATTAAATCTTAATGATATTTTAAAAAAAGGGACTGATAACTATATTTTTTTATTTTCTTTTATTAAATTATATGTGAGGAGCCGCAGAACAAAAGGTACTTTTTCGAATTTTTTTAAAAATTGATTTTTTGGTATTTTTATAATATTTGGGTTGAATTCTTCTAGAAAAAATCAATTTTCCAAAATTTAAATTTTCAAAAAAGTACCTTTTGTTCTGCGGCTCCTCATATACATTTATATTTATTTATATCGAGCCCTTAGCGCCAAAATATCGTAAGCGACAAAACACAAATTTTACAGGAGAAGGTTTTTTTTTGATTATTTTGAAATTTATACATAGAATTAAAAATATTTTGATGAGATATATTATAATTTCGTTCAAGCTATTTATTGGCAGCAAAAAAATTATAGTTTGTTCACATTGTGCATTAATTATGGCGTTTACGATATATTTTTTTTATATTAGGCTACTTTTATGGAAAAAACTTGTCGCTTACGATATTTATATTTTTCTTGTTTATTTTGATTTAAAGCGATAATAAGTTTAATTCTATATACACATCTGCTCAAAATAATAGATACACCTAATTGGAAAAAATTTAAATGGCGGTAACATTGAAAATTTCCTCGCAAGCGTTAAGAATACATCATATTATTAAAATTTCTATCTGGCAATGTCATGTCAGTCAAAAATCTGGCAACTATTTGCTTTCATGTTGATTTTTAAAAACGAATTTATTTGAATTACAAAAAATTATTTGCTCATAAAAATAGATACACATCAGTAATTTGTAATTTGTTTATATACAATATTTTTTTTTGTGCAATTTTTTGTTCCTATTTATGTGAAACAGTAAGTATAATTTAAATTTTAGCAACAATTTTATAAAAAATAGGACTCTTTTGAAGAAAATGGGACGAAATCATCATTGTACCGAAGATGAGAAAAAAATTTTTCAAACGATGAGAAATCAAGGAAAATCATTACGGGAAATAGCAAAGAGCATAGGAAGATCTTTACATTTTGTCCAAAATGCTTTATCTAAAAAACAAAAAAGAGAAACTCGCGGTAGACCAAAGAAAACCAGTCCAGAAACAGATAGGCGGATCGTCCTTATGGTTAAAAAAGACCCTTTCATATCATCGAAAGCTATTTCTGCGGAGCTATGTAACGAAATCAGTCCACAAACAGTTCGTCGTCGTCTTTTACAAGCTAAATTGCCGGGAAGAATTGCCAGAAAAGTGCCACTAATGCGCCAAAAAAATATCAAGACAAGATTAGAATTTGCTAAAGAGCACTTACAATGGTCCGGGTGTGAAGGCGAAAAAAAATAGAGAAATATTTTATGGAGCGACGAAACAAAAATAAATTAGTTTGGAAACGACTGCCAAAGAAATGTACGCCGACCAAAAGGAAAATAATTCCACGTTAAATTTACAAAAAAGACGGTAAAACATGGCGGGGGAAACATAATGGTTTGGGGTTGCTTTTCATGGAATGGTGTTGGTCCGATATTCCGAATAGAAGATACCATGAATGCTAGTGGGTATAGAGACATATTGGAAAACGTAATGCTTCCATATGCATCGGAAAATATGCCATTAATATGGACATTCCAACAGGACAACGACCCAAAACATAGTTAAAGATTAGTTAAAAACTGGTTCTTGGAGAATAACGTACCTGTTTTAAGCTGGCCCAGCCAATCCCCTGATTTAAACCCAATAGAAAACTTGTGGAGTGAATTAAAGATAAGGCTTTCGAAGGAAGTTTTCAAAAATAAAGACGATTTATGGGAGAAAACGCAAAAAATATGGTACGAGATTCCATTGGAGAAGTGTCAGAACTTGATATCCAGTATGCCCAGAAGAGTGGAGAAAGTTTTACAAAACAAAGGTGGATATACTGGATACTAGCTTTACTTTAATAATAAACTAATTTTTTTAAGATAAAATTTATTAGCATTTGTTTAATAAGAATTTTTAAAAATGTATCTATTATTATGAGCACCAAATTTTTCGAAATTTAAGAAATTTAATTTACTTTATAATATTTATTATTAATTATGAAATATTTTGTTTTTGTTTTTTACTCTCCTTTTAACTATAAATAAAAATCGACTGAATTTTTTTATAATTTTACAATATACCATTATTTTTTTTTCGTTTTTAAAAAATAAATTTTGGTGTATCTATTATTTTGAGCAGATGTGTATATGTATTTATGTTTTGAATTTATTTAAATTAAATATTAATGAATTCAAAAGAATATAAATTATTAAGTTAAAAATAGTTACATGTAGTAAGTAGATACATTAGAAGAGTTAAAATACATTTATCAAATTTCAGTGTCTATCAGCATCCTTGTAGCTTTCTGCAAGCGTGTCCTCAATTTTATCATCACTTTTCATATTAATATGCTCCTGATAATATCTTTGAGGTATTACTTCTGTTTCACACAAATTCCTTAAGTCTCTAAATTTTTGAATATGAATGAAAATAGCAGTGTAAATTCTCTGCGAGATATTAAGTTTTCCCTAATTAAATTGCCACGTAAAAAACATAAGATAGACATGTTATAC
Source organism: Calliphora vicina (assembly GCF_958450345.1). Taxonomy (NCBI): domain Eukaryota; kingdom Metazoa; phylum Arthropoda; class Insecta; order Diptera; family Calliphoridae; genus Calliphora; species Calliphora vicina. Next base: position 40,333,819 of record NC_088780.1, on the reverse strand, counting down.
ATCAGTGGATAGGGAATTTTTTCTATTTTTCAAAAATGTTTTTAGCTTTTGAAATTGAAAAATGCATGGAATACTTTTTTGAAAAATATAACAAAAAACAACAAAGATACAACATTTTAAAATTGAAATTAAACTTTAATTTATGAATATTATTTTATGAAATTTTACAGTTATATAGTTTTTTATGAAAATGGAAAATTAAAACCAATTTCTAAATTTGTTATCGTGAATCCCGCAATTCCTAAAAAAGTTTTGAAAATCCCAAAAATGAGATTTTTTAGTTTTTTGTCTATAATTATTTATAAAATATGTAATTAAGAACATATTGGGCCATCTAAAATGGGTTATTATATTTTGATATCGACTATGCGATTTGAAAATGTTTGCCCTAAATTTGAATTTTACATAAAAAATAGGCGTATTTTGGGTGGACCTCGTCCTCTCGGAACAAACATTTTCAAATTTTTTTCATTGGAAATATTTGATCAAAAAGTATAAATTCCTTATACATCTTCTTAGAAAATTTTTAAATAATTAAAAAAAAAATATTTAAAAATTAAATTTAAAAAATTTTTTTTATATGACATTTCTTGATAGTCCAACAAAGGAAAATTAATGAAAATCTGGAAATATTTGGATCCGTTATTATCAAACAACTGGAGTAGAGTGGGTAAAAATGTTAAAATTTAATTTTCAAATGCGAATATCTCCTAAGCTATAATAAATAATTGATAGGTACGACGAGGTTTTTTGTATTGATTGACGAGGAGATTCTACATGTGTAATTTTTTAGAAATCAGAACACAAACGAAGAAATGCGATTGTTTTAAAAATTTAACTTACCCGAAGTGTGCTAATTTGGGGACCCCTGTCCACGCCCCTGTTTGGCCCATGTGGCCCTTATTCAAAATTTAAACTTGAATACACTTCCTCTTTGCGCATGTGAAATTTCATTCAAACCGGACTAACCATATAGAAGTTACAGATTTAGTTCTCACTTTTTTTTATATACCACTGTGTGTCGCTTACGATAAAATTCGTTTCTGTAAAATGTAAATATTGACTTACGATAAAATCATACCTCCTATATTTTTGAAGTTATTATCAATTTTGATATTCTGAGAACACTAAAACATCAGTCGGTCCATAAAATTTTAATTTCTGGAATAAAAAAAATATTTAGAAAATGTCGCTTACGATAATTTGGCGCTAAGGGGTCGATATGTTTGCTTAAAAGAAAAAAATGTTAATAATTTTGTAATTACTTTTTGTTAAAAGTTAATATGTTTAATTATTTCATTTAGTAGCTTTTATTAGCCATTAATGGCCCCTAAGGATTGGTTATATAAATTGAAGATAAATAAATAAAATATTTATTATAAAAAAGAGTAACATGACTGACTGAATCATTCATCATCGCATAGCCTTTGAAGTTCGGGTAATGGATTCCTTTTACAATATATATATCCACTAAGAAGGCATCGTTAAAAGGGATAAACATACAAATCAGGTAAAACCTGTATCTCTTTATCTCCAAAACAAATAAGCCAAGCAGTAACATTTTAAATGTTTCCGCCTTTAATCAAAAAAGAGCCGACAGGTGTCTGATACCTTTTGGAAATTCGAAATGCTAAACGGGGAATCCCGTTCCCGAAAATCCCGGGGTTTTCGGGATTTCTTAAACCCCGAAGCCCGGGATTTTTTAATTTTAAATCCCGGGATTTTCGGGATTTTCCAAATCCGTTTTTCATAAATAAATAGGGGAAATTGTAATTTTTGTGTGCCTTGTTTATGCATTTTGACATTCTACATATCCGAATATCGCAAAGTGATGCTCAGGAAAGTTGTTAAGCTCAACTCCTGCTACAACATAGTTAATAAAGGAAGGCGGTATTTTTGGTTATTTTTGGGGCTCTGGATTATCAATTCGTCACATTTTTTTGTAAGATATCTAACAAAACTCTATTTAAATTCTCTTTAAACGAAATTGATTTTATCCCAGTGAGGAGCTCGAACAAAATGAAAATATTTCGATTGCTAAAAGATATTATTAATAAATGTAAAAAACCCAAATAACAATAACGAAACCAAGTTATAATGTAGATTTGCAACATGCAACATAAATAGATCACTTTATTTCTGAGGGAACAATAGGAAAATACTTGCAGATTTGTTGTAAGTATTTGCAAACGGTTTTGCCAATATGAAAGATGTTTTTCGGCGGCAGCATATGTCGGAAACAAAATTTGTTCCAGAATGGCTGACGAAACCATAGATGCAATAGTATGCTTTTTAGTGTCTAATAAAAATTAATTGCTAAATAAAAAATTTACTTTCAATTGTAAAGACATTTAGATTTCCCGAAAATCTCGAAACCCCGGATCGGGATTTCGGGATTCTTTACCAAATCCCGATCCCCGGGATTTTCAAAAATCTGTCCCGATTAGCATCTCTAATCTTACTCCTACGACAGTTTCGTACTAGATTAAAGATAAAATGCAAACTGTTTCTTTAATCTATACCTTAACTGTCGTAGGCGTAAGACGTTTACGCCAACCACGATAAGGGTGATTATGAATTGAAATGAATAAAATTAAAACTTTTTCTGTTTAGATTTTATTTGAAAACTAATATAAAAAGGCCCTAACTCGTGTTTTTTTGTATGTCCAGATTTTCGTTTTTTCTCGACTTAAAAAGAACGGGTTAGGGCCTTTTTATATTAAGGCATCGGTATGTATTTAAGAAATTTTTAATAATTGTTATGAATTGAAATCAAATCATACTATTTATTTTGAAACATTTTTCTGTGTATAAATAGAGTCAAATTATAATTATATCTCGAACGAAAACATTAATATTATATACTTTTTTTCCATGTTAATTGCTTTAACGTTCTGTAGCGCTATTATTTTGACCGGCACTATATCTTTGTAACTTTTCTAAAAATGAAGTTGAATTTAATTTTTTTTGTTTTAAAGATTGTTGATGATGAATTCAAATATTATTTAATAGTTTTTTTTTGTATATTTCTGAGAGGATACAACAAGAGCATAAACGAAATAATCACGAAATGTTTAAGGAAATATCGGTTTACTTGGTTTTTAAAATAATCATGATTTAAGTGGTTGCACGTACTTCGTTGTTTGTTTTCATAAGAATTTCTAATTCGTTCACATAACCCACAATATAATTTGTTATCTTTGGAAGAATTGGCAGGGGATATTAGTGTTTGCCATAGATGATACAGTAGCTAGTTATTTTTACATGCATATATATATATATTGTATACAATATTTTTTAACGAAATATTAAATAGTATGGCAAATAAAATATAGTAAAATTCTATCCAAAATATCACAATTCAACCAAATTACCTATGGGCATATGGGTTTTTTTAGAAGTAAGTACTTTCAAAGTACTTTTTAGGATTAAATTCTAAATGCTTGAAAAATGGCTTCAAACACTACGAAGCGCATCAAAAACAGTTTTGGGAGTTATTAAAGCAAATTGTATAAACAAAAGGTACCTACAAGATGCTAACCGGCGAAATTTATTCGGTTATATTTAACAGCAACTTTGTTGTTAAATAGTGTCAGTTAAGAATTAATGGTACATTGTGAAATTCATATTAGCCTAACTTGCGGTTAAAGTTCACGTTAACATTTAATCGTACATTGTGAAAATGGCCGTAAATGTACTTAATCTATGAAAATGTAAATCAAAGGATGAAACGAAACGGTTGGAATTTGGGTTAAAAACCTTATGACAAATTTTTTTCTGAAAATTGTGTTTGCAAACAAAACAATATTAGATTTTAACGGTCCAGATGGTTTTAGAGACTTCTGTTAAGGTTTGAACAATGAACACATGTATTATTCATACATCATTTTTTGTAGAGGTTTCGTAATGGTCAAGATATAATATCCTTCAACTAGAATGAATATTTAGAGTTTCAGTATCAACTAGTTTCCAGATCAATTAAGACACAAAGTATACAGAGGTATCATGAGACAGAAAATAATATCGTTTTCTGTTTGTCTCTTTCTATTTAAACTGCCCTTTTCATTGTTTTGTTTTTTTGTTTGTTTTGATTACATTACTTTTTCTACCATATTCGGGTTGTACATATACTGTCTCAAACAATTGTCTGTACTCCATACAGCTGAAAATATGTATATTTGATAATAATTCGAAAAATACTTACCAGATTCGATTAAAGTAAACGGCCCATAATCATAGTCAAACACTAAAGTCGGTTCTTTTTAGAAACAACTTTAAAATAAAAACCTGCTTTTAATTATTTTGCAACTATAGTCAAAATTAAATTATGTTTTAAATTGAACCGACTTTAACTGGGTGCCACCGCAATTGTAGAAAATATTTTCATACAATATACAACAAAATACAGACAAGTGGCAACGCTGAACAGCTGACATACAAAATTAAAAAAAACAATAATAAAAACCGGGACCAGGACAAAAAAAAAAATTTGTTTGTTGTGGAAAAATTAAATATATAAGATGAATATTGTTACGAAATTGTACTTGAATTCAAATATAACGATTTTAAGGGCTGATTTAAAAGTAGCATAATGCTTTCAAATAACAGTGCTGTAATAGCGAACTGTAACATATCTGTGGACATTATTAAATAAAAGCTTTCAGTTGATTTGATCGTAAGTTGGCAACGCTGTATTCGAATTCGAATATTCAGTTAAAGAACATTGTAGAAAGTACACCACAGATGGCGTATGTATTAGTAAGATCTAGAATATTCGAATTTTGACAGTTAAAGAACAATCTAGAGTGCAGATGGCAGTGTTATAAATAGTGGCAGAGGTTGCAGTCGTGAGTCAGTTTATCAGAGACGCTATTTGAATAAACATCAACTGAGTGCCTTAAAGTGTGCTGTATTTTTCAAGTGAATTCGTATACATTCACCTCTATCGCGAATCAATATTTCACATGAAATATGTTCCCATTTTTCGTTCATAAACTTTGTTCACGTGAAAAAATTCCTCATGTTGTGAAATTTTTTTTAGAATTTTAAATTTGGTTGGCGGAGTTGAAAAACTCTCAAATTGCCAGGTTATCCCACGTTGATTTTAGTTCCCGGTCGACCTATATCTTCATATAGGAAGCTGGAACTTTAAATCATTTATTAAAAAGTTAGGTTACGAAAACCAAAAACGATTGCATGTGGACAATGCAAACTTCGAGAAACTGGAACGCGGTACAGTTAGACGACGCCAAACATTATCCAATGCGAGAGTGAGCCGCAAAACTCTCCAAGGCAGCGAAAAAGGGACGGCCTGATTGCCCTTAAGCGATAATGACAATGACGCGCGAGCTCTTTCTCCACCCAGAGCTGAATTACGACTGGTGAAATTTTTAGATGAAATTTTGTAAACAATAAACAGCTGCTACGAACAAAATCAGCTATTGTGAATGAAAAGTTTAAGGGAAAATCACGATAGCAATTTTCCCTTCGAGGGAAATAAATATTTCATGGGAACATAAATTTCACATGTTTTTCACGATAGGGGTGAATATAAAGTGTCTGTATTTCTGAGAAGTTATAAACTGTCTGTTGTTGTACATTTTAAATAAATAAAGAGTTGTTACAATTTTCAAACTACTAAACGGCTTTTATTTGCAATCAAAAGTATCCGGTTTATTTAAAGGAAATAAACCAAACGTTTTGAAAAGGTTAAAACGTAACAATATCATAATTAGAATATTTTGGTACTAATTTTATTGATAACTGTTCAATAATTGCAAAATCTCTACCAATATCTTGTAACTTAAACATTTTTTACTTTCTGCCGAACTTTTTTACTTGGTGAAGAACAGCTGATGCTAGTTTTATATTTAAAGTCGACTTCAACGTCAGAAGTATACTTTAACTTGTCTATGATAGACCTAAAGTCCACTCTTGAGTAAAGTCGAGTTTAATTCTCTTAAAGTATTCTTTATTTCTGACTATGATTATGGGCCAATGTGTTTTAAAAATCCAACAAGTTATTATAAAAATTGTCAATTAATAGTAAAATAAAAATAAAAAATAAAATAAAAATTAATTCAAAATATTAACTCAAAAAATTGTCCGTACCCTATATATAAATTTACATACATATCAATTTATAAAATGCATTTTATGATGATGTATGATGTCCTTAATATTGAATGTGGTGTCCTTTAGCAGCAATTACATCTCTTAAGTCATTTTTCATCGATAAAGCCAGTTTTTCTGTAGTCTCTGCACCAATATACCACCATTCTTGAACGATGACATCTTTCAGCATTTGCTTAATAGTTATTTTATGCTGGCGAATTTTTTTTCTCCAAAATAACTCATAGATCTTCTATGAGGTTTAAATCTGGGGTCTGGGAAGCATCACCCACCACATCCTTAACGTTGTAGAGGAGCCATTCTCGCACAACCATAGAAGTGGGTTTTGTGGTCGTTGTCGTGCAAGAATGACGCTAGCTTTTAAATTTTCTTTTAAAATATTCAAATAACTAAATTTGTCCATCGTCCTTTCCCCAGACATGAGATTTTCCACACCTCCAGCTACCATTGCACCCTACACCATCACAGTTGATTCCATGAGCCGCAGATGCAATGAAGTTGTGTTTTTTAACCAAAGATATAAAGATGTGCTTCTAAAAGTTGAATCTTTTTAGAGTTTCTATTATTTTTTTCAGTAAAAATATTGATTCTTTACATTGTTAGTCATATAATGTATTAAAATATAAATGAAAATCGGAATGATTATGTTTTTTCATATGCTGTATGTCTGATAGACAAGATTGCATATAAATATTTTTTAACAAAACTAAACTTGACTAATATACTTACAAAGTTTAAAAAAAAGCATTCGTTTCTATTATTTTTTCCAACACTGTATATATAGGGTACGGACAATTTTTTGAGTTAACATTTTGAATTAATTTTAATTTTGTTGTTAAAAATAAATGTAAACCTTTTTTTATTTTACTATTAATTGGCAATTTTTATAATCATTTGTTCAATTTAAAAAAAAAAAAACATTTAATTTATTCGAATCGGGTAAGTATTTTTCGAATTATAATCAAATATGTTTTCAGCTGTATATGGGGTACGGACAATTGTTTGAGACAGTGTATATCGCGTTTTGCTCTTGAAGAGCTGAAAATTAAAATTTTTAATGATTGGCGCGGTATAAGGCTAAGAACACATTTCATAAATTTTATGAAATGCGCATTTATAAAACAATAAATAAAAATACTCAATATATCAATTGAAAAAAATCAAGATACATTCTTTTATTGAAATATGTAATATAAACTGAACTTATTTTTTGACGCAATTCAAAATGCACATTTTTGATATTTTGGCTTATAAATAGAACTAATAGTAATCAAATGAGAGAAAAGGAATTTTATCTGAACAACGTATGAGCAACAAGTATTTTGCCAATCAATACCAACTATTTGACGGGCATATAATGTACTAAAAAATTCTTAAATGGATAAATACATATATTTTCGTGGTCTCATACCAAAAAGCACATCATTAGTAAAACCACAAATAAGCTCTAAAAGAGTTGTAGTTTCTGATCATAAACCATGTTCTTAAAAACTGAAAATATGACTTACCGGTTTATTCAATATTTAAAAAATTAACATTTAGAAAAAACCGACAGCAGTTAATCAGATAAAAACGGGTTTTTTAACCGATAGAAAAACCCAGTTAGTCATCCTAATATAAGCATGATTGTGGATATTTAGTTTTCTTTAATTATTATTTTTTATTATTTATTTCTAGAATGCTTTGTCTTAATTTGTAAATTTATTTTTTGTAGCATTCAGTAAATGATTGAATGTTATGGTGTTATATACAATAGCTTTATAAACAATAGCATCATTTCAATTTAAAATGACTTCTTCTTTACTTTAAATTTTTAAGTATCACAGTAATTCGTAATTATTTTCTTATGCTATTTAAGTAAACAAATAAATGCTTTTAATTTTGAGGTTTTTTTTCGAGTTTTGTATATTTTTAAACTCGTACCAGTAAAAACTATCCAGTAACTTTTGTTGTTAAAAAATCTGTTATTTTATGATCAGTTTAAAATTAAAGTATGGACATACAAATGGCGGTATATTTAGTATAAAAGTATTTTATTAAAATCTTATTTCTTTTTCTGATGTTGGAAATGATTTTAACTAAAATAGTAAGTTAATTTACGTCACCGTATTTTTCCATTGCGAAAATGTGAACTTTCGCACAATCACAACAAGCATACGTATTAGCATGCATTGCATGCATTTTTGCAAGGGTAAAAAACGGTGACGTAAATTAACTTACTCGTAGTACAAAACGAAGATAATGCACTATTACAAATGCTTCCTAAAACAAGGGAAACCGTAAATGTAACTTCAAATGTTTGTTAATTTTAATCTATAGTTCAGTGGAAAATGCATGATTTTGCAAAATTCTAATATTTTTTTTTCACACTATGATTTTTTACTTGTCAAAACAAACATTTTGATAGCCATAATGTTCATCATGTTTGAAACCTTATGTCTACAAGATTGAATATTTGATAACACTAGAACTAGTATGAGTATTGGAAATAAAATTAACAAACTATTTCTTAAATCCTCTCCATACCATGTGGTTCTCTCTAAAGTATACACACAGCCTCAAAAGTGTGTAAACACCAGCGATTTTTTTGATTTTTTTAAGATAATGAAAATCATTATAGTCCGGCTTAAATATTTTTTTTTTTACAACCGAATCTATTATTCAACCCAATCTCTAACAAACCGAAACTTTAACATTTTAATCGATGGATAAATGTTAGGATTTTCATTATCTTAAAAAAATCAATAAATTTTTGGTGTATACACACTTTTGAGGCTCACTGTATACTATTTTAAGGTGAAGGGCATATTGAAAAACTAGAAGCGAAGGGGAGTGAAAAAAAATATTAAATATAATTACTCTCTGACAAATAATATTGGCTGACACAATGCAGTTATAATTGCAACAGGAAGGGCAAATGAAATTTAAAAATTGTACCAACAAGCATTAAAAATTGTAATTTTTTGAAACTGATTGTACCAAATCAAATTTTTATAAATCGTAACAATATTTTGTTTCACTTGAAATAAGATAAAAAATATAAAATATTTTTTTCATATATTGTACTAAAAAATATTTTAATATTTGAAAATATGTTATTCTGTATTTTTTTTAAATAGCAGAACATTTCTTTAATTTAACTGGTATGTATTATAAGACTAGAATAAAGAGGATTCCCTTCGATCATAGCCAGAAAATTAAAAATGTTCTCTCTTATCCTTGATTCTAAATTTTTTATCGATAAGTTAAAAAGTATCATTAGAAGAAAAAGTAAACTTATTAAAATTTTATTCGTTAATAAAACTTTTTACTAAATAAATTTTTAAAACATAAAAAAATCTAATTTTTACATTTATTTTTTAAGCTAGAAATAATTTTAAAATTGTACCAAATGAGTCATTGGTGTACCATGGTACTTTTCATTTTCGAATTGTACCAAAACAAGTAAGAGAGCTATATTCGGCTGTGCCGAATCTTATATACCCTTTACCAAATTATTCTTACAAATAATTTTTTTTTTAAAATATTTTTATTTAAACAAAATCAAAAATTTTTTTTTAATGTTTTAAAATATTTTAAAAAATTTTTTTTAAAAAAAGTTTTTACAATTTTTTTTTTTTAAATTTCTTTAATTAATTTTTTTGGAAAAAGAATTTATGACAAACAAAAATTTTTGATGAAAAAAAAAATCGGGTTAAAAAATATTTTTTCCGATTTTGACCCATTGTATGTCCAACTTACTATGGTCTTATATACGTCGTTGCAAAGGTCTTTGAAATATCTATCATTAGATATCCATATTGTCTATATTAATGACTTAGTAACCCAGATATAGGTCAAAGTAGGTCAAAAATCGAGGTTGTCCTAGTTTTTTCCTTATATCTCAGCCATTTGTGGACCAATTTTAAAATGGTATGTGTTTCTCCGAAATCGATAACAATTGGTAACTTTTTACAGAATTTTATACTTTTATAAGTCGGGTTAAAGTACAAAACGCTGTCAAAAGTTACCAATTGTTATCGATATTAGCGTAACATATATCATTTGTTGACTCAATATTGACGACGATGTCGACGACGCCAAGTAGAATAAGGGTGACTGATGTATGAATCGTGTATGTAAGTTATTTGGGGGCTTCGGAAAGTTGATTTCAACACACAGACGGACATACGGACATGGCTATATCGATTCCGCTATCTATAACGATCCAGAATATACATACACATCTGCTCAAAATAATAGATACACCAAAATTTATTTTTTAAAAACGAAAAAAAATAATGGTATATTGTAAAATTATAAAAAAAATTCAGTCGATTTTTATTTATAGTTAAAAGGAGAGTACAAAACAAAAACAAAATATTTCATAATTAATAATAAATATTATAAAGTAAATTAAATTTCTTAAATTTCGAAAAATTTGGTGCTCATAATAATAGATACATTTTTAAAAATTCTTATTAAACAAAAGCTAATAAATTTTATCTTAAAAAAATTAGTTTATTATTAAAGTAAAGCTAGTATCCAGTATATCCACCTTTGTTTTGTAAAACTTTCTCCACTCTTCTGGGCATACTGGATATCAAGTTCTGACACTTCTCCAATGGAATCTCGTACCATATTTTTTGCGTTTTCTCCCATAAATCGTCTTTATTTTTGAAAACTTCCTTCGAAAGCCTTATCTTTAATTCACTCCACAAGTATTCTATTGGGTTTAAATCAGGGGATTGGCTGGGCGAGCTTAAAACAGGTACGTTATTCTCCAAGAACCAGTTTTTAACTAATCTTGAACTATGTTTTGGGTCGTTGTCCTGCTGGAATGTCCATATTAATGGCATATTTTCCGATGCATATGGAAGCATTACGTTTTCCAATATGTCTCTATACCCACTAGCATTCATGGTATCTTCTTCTATTCGGAATATCGGACCAACACCATTCCATGAAAAGCAACCCCAAACCATTATGTTTCCCCCGCCATGTTTTACCGTCTTTTTTGTAAATTTAACGTGGAATTCTTTTCCTTTTGGTCGGCGTACATTTCTTTGGCAGTCGTTTCCAAACAAATTTATTTTTGTTTCGTCGCTCCATAAAATATTTCTCCATTTTTTTTTCGCCTTCACACCCGGACCATTGTAAGTGCTCTTTAGCAAATTCTAATCTTGTCTTGATATTTTTTTGGCGCATTAGTGGCACTTTTCTGGCAATTCTTCCCGGCAATTTAGCTTGTAAAAGACGACGACGAACTGTTTGTGGACTGATTTCGTTACATAGCTCCGCAGAAATAGCTTTCGATGATATGAAAGGGTCTTTTTTAACCATAAGGACGATCCGCCTATCTGTTTCTGGACTGGTTTTCTTTGGTCTACCGCGAGTTTCTCTTTTTTGTTTTTTAGATAAAGCATTTTGGACAAAATGTAAAGATCTTCCTATGGTCTTTGCTATTTCCCGTAATGATTTTCCTTGATTTCTCATCGTTTGAACAATTTTTTTCTCATCTTCGGTACAATGATGATTTCGTCCCATTTTCTTCAAAAGAGTCCTATTTTTTATAAAATTGTTGCTAAAATTTAAATTAACTTACTGTTTCACGTAAATAGGAACAAAAAATTGCACAAAAAAAAATTGTATATAAACAAATTACAAATTACTGATGTGTATCTATTTTTATGAGCAAATAATTTTTTGTAATTCAAATAAATTCGTTTTTAAAAATCAACATGAAAGCAAATAGTTGCCAGATTTTTGACTGACATGACATTGCCAGATAGAAATTTTAATAATATGATGTATTCTTAACGCTTGCGAGGAAATTTTCAATGTTACCGCCATTTAAATTTTTTCCAATTAGGTGTATCTATTATTTTGAGCAGATGTGTATATACTTTATGGGGTCGGAAATGAAAAATGTGGAAATTACAAACGGAATGACAAACTTGTACATATATACCCTTGCCACTCATGGTGAAGGGTATAATAATAATCTGAAGTAATTACTTTCCTATTTCAACAACTATTACAAACATTGCTATAACTTTAAAAAGCAAACTTATTAAAATTTTATTCGTTAATAAAACTTTTTACTAAATAAATTTTTAAAACATAAAAAAATAAAATTTTTACATTTATTTTTTAAGCTAGAAATAATTTTAAAATTGTACCAAATGAGTCATTGGTGTACCATGATACTTTTCATTTTCGAATTGTACCAAAAAAAGTACAATTGTACCAACTTTGCCATCCCTGAATTGAAACATTTAAATTATAATCTATTACGACCTACGGCAGAATTTTAAACAAAATATTTACGAGTAATTTACAAAAACTATCGAAAAGATTAAAACATAATTAAATTTTCAAAATCAAATTAAATTTGATTACTTAATTATTCCATTAAATAATTCATTACTAGCGGGTGGATTTTTATGCATTTATTATTGGAAAATATGCTTCAAAAAAATCAAAATTTGACCTAAAAATTTAAAAAATATTTTTGTGCAGAAACATAAAATAATTAACTATGAATCGCTCAAAAACTACATAACAGAGTTACCAGCAGTTAGGATTCTTTTAATTATAATAACAACAAAATTATAATTGGTCTTCTGAGAAAACGATGGATATGTTAATTCTAATATCCTGGCATTAATATTTGTTTAACGTCATAATCTTTAAAGCCTCCACCATGCGACTTGCCTTTTAAAATCATTAAAATGTTGATCGCACTTCATAGTCATTTCGTAATAAATGACTATGAAGTGCGGAAATCTTTTACAAATCGAAATTACAATGAAAACAAATATGAATGTTTTTGATACAATTAATGAATTTTTGATACTTAAAAAAACTCTAAACTTTTTTGAAGAAATATTTGTAAATGATAATTTTAATTCCTCATATAGGAGACTTACTGCCAGTTTCTCGATGGCAAAAAAAGAGAGTCGACCAAATTTGATGCTATTTCTATAACAAATTCGAAAAAATCTTTTTTTTGAGCCATATATTGCCCATTGGCGACAAAAAATTATATTTTTATTAAAAATTGGTATCATATTGTTACGAATTTGCATTAGCCAGCAACATAATTCGCGTTTACAAAAATTTCCATCAGTAGAAGCTTCTACTTATCAACAATGTTGATAGCATGCGGTTATTAGCATTGTTTGAAAGTATGGCAGCACTGAATGTTTAAGCTGCGAACATTAATTTCGAAAGCTCTAGAATTCGAATATAGTAGTTGTCTGTTAAGGTCATCGTAGAAAGTTCACGAAAGATGCCGTGTGTATAAATAGTGACAGAGGTTGCAGTCGTCAATGAGTTTATTACAGCAAAATGTGTGATTCGGATAGATAATTAGTCTACATGGTATTTGGATGTTCGAGAAAATACATGCATTTGCATATAAATTTGACGTCTATTCATTACAAATTAATTCATAGACTTAAAAACGTATTGAACTCATTCCTTTGCGAATTCATTCTTTATATAATTAATTTTTTATTGAACTAATTGCTTATTAATGAATAAATCTGTTACAAATAGGTTTTATACAATGTTTATAGCCTTCACCATGAAAGGTAACTTTGTCATTCCATTTGTAATTTTAACATTTTTCATTTGTGATCCCATAAAGTATACATATATATTCAGAATCGTTAAAGTTAGCAAAGTCGATATAGCCATGTCCGTGTGAATGTTATAAATCAAACATAGCACACTTACTAGCTTAATTTGGAAATAAGGTTTGAATGAATTAAGCTTAAATTGAAGTAATAATCATGTTTTACACAATAAGCAGAAAACATTGAAATTTAATAAAAATCAAAATTTAAAATACATATACTGAAAAAAAAATTCAAAAAGGCATTAAATTACTTGGGTGTGTAACACGTTCTAAATTTGCCAATCACGTTTCAATAAACTCAAACTTTTTTTTACTAAAACACTCGTACTTTTTTTTATACTCTACACCACTATATTTCTTTTCTTTTTTTTTAATATTTCTCCACTGAGTATCACTTAACGAATCGTCTTGTAGGTGCTAGCAAGTTTTCTTTGTCCATACCCCAAGTGCTGCCGGATAGTGCCTTGAGGACCTTGTTCCTATTTCGCAGTTTATGCGTGATTGCCGTGGCGTGTGCTGAGGAGGTAAAAAGGCTATCAAAACTGACCCCCAAGATTTTCGGGTGGTTCACTGTCGGAATTTGTACGCCGTCGACCATGATGCCTAAGTTGAGTTTTACCCCCTTCGTCCAGGTGGTGAAGAGTGTTGCCGATGACTTCGTTGGTGATAGCTGCAGGTTACGTGCAGTGAAGAAATTGTGGATTTCGTTGAGATAACCATTTAACAAACCTCAAAGCTCATCAACGTTGTGACCTGTCGCCAAGATGGTGCAGTCCTCCATAACCTGTGGAGGCACTGGGAGTTTAGAGAGGTAGAAGTTAAACAGGAGTGGCGACAAGACCCCGCCCTGAGGGACTCCTTGTTTAACTCTACGGGGTTTTGAGCATTTGTCTCTAAACTCCACGAACGACTGCCTGCCACTCAGATAATTCACTATCCATCTCTTCGTGTTGTTGGGCATTGTGGACTGCAGGATGTTTTGGAAGAGTGTGGCGTGACTGACAGTGTAGAATGCTTTCGACAGGTCAATTGCCATTAGGATAGTCCGTTCACAAGGCCTCTGCTGATATAAGCCCTGTGAGATCTGAGTGACTATGGCGGATAATGCTGTGGTGGTGCTGTGCATCTTACGGAATCCATGCTGGTGACGAGCTGCTGGTAGTTGACGGGTCAGCTGGGGTATGAGAAGAGCTTCGAGTGTCTTCGCTACAGGTGGCAGGCCTGTACGATATCCCAGGTTTTAGCAATGGGATCACTCGACCCATTTTCCAGACATCGGGCATAGTTAAGCTCCTCACTGACAGGTTAAAACCATTGTCATGTACTCGACTCCCCACTCGCCTAGGTGTTTTAGCATCAGCATGGATATCCCATCAGGTCCAATTGCCTTTGAAGGCTTAGCTGTGTTGATGGCTTTTGCAACTTCAGTTGGCGTGTAAAGTTGTGGTGTGTCCGAGACTGGAAGATCGTGTAGTTTGCGGATAATACTTCTTTTCGCCTTGTCTCTCTCGGTATGCTCAATGAATTGTCGGCAAAAAGCGCGCGCGCACCGTTTAGGGTCGGATATGGTGTTGTCTGCAAACTTAATCGCGACCCTATCATTCTTCTTTGTCGGGTTGGAGAGAGACCGAACTGTGCAACTTGCCAACTACAGAACTTAGGTTGCAGTTCTTCAAATGATCCAACCATTTGTTTCGCTTGTCCTCATTTACCAACCTACGGATATTCTACCAGCGAGAACTACGGATATTCTACCAGCGGGAATGAAGCGAGCGGCTGCTGCGGTGACGGTTTCGCTTCATCTCTGCTTTGTGTACATTGGAGGGAATCGATAGACCATTGAAGATGCGTTCGGTAAATTCTCTGAAGCCGTACCAGTCTGCTTTCTTTTGGTTGATGTAAGAGTGGCGTTCAGAGACGATGAAATCGTTGGGTCTGTCCAGACGTGATGCCCAGCCAACGTCTGGTTGGCTGGGCATCACGTACGATTTCTTACGTAATATACCAATTTTTATCGCAAGTAATGATTCAGTGCAAAAATTATTTTATTTTATAATATTCAAACATCATTTCGGACATTCGAATTCTTCTTTCAAGGTCTCTCGGCTTCAATTCGTATGGCAGACAATTTTCCTGTTTTTGGATGAATCCTGCTGCTCGCAAACGTTTTGAAATTGCCAATGATTTTGCAAGCTCTTGTTGAGTTCTTCAACAATAGATACGACTGCAAATTTCGTTTGAGTAACAGTGTTCGAATTTCTTTTGCAAACGATTTTTTACATTTCATTCATAAAATTTCGAATTGATGAAATTTTCCATTTGCTTATTAATATTATAGTTAATATGTATTAATAATTGTTCAATATTAAATACATATGAATGTGCTACTATTTTAATGATAAGCAACGTTATCAGTTTTAAAGTCTTCGTTAAAAAAAAATTAAGAAATCGCTATTAATAATTTCGTGTTTATTTTCCCTCAAAGTGTTTGTTGTGTTGTCAAAAAATAACTATAAAATTCCAAGAAAAAATGTATTGCTTTTAATGCATTTATTGCTTGTTTTATAGGTGTTATGCGTTAAGACTCAATATTTGTTTGAATTGTATGCTTGAATTGCCGAGCCTTTATTATATGAAATCAAATTAGCAATGAAATAATATGGTCACTTATATTTTTTCAATAATTCGTCTATCTTTTCAATGGGTTTAGAAAATTTTAAGTGTTCTTTATTAGGAATGAGCAGTGTGCCAAAAAAAATTCCAAGGATACCACTAGAGTTGCAAAAATGTGTTTTATCCGTCGACACTTCCGGTTTTTCATTTGAATCTCGTCGGTAGATGAAAACAGTTGTTCTTTTGAGATATCTTGGGGCCGTCAAATTTTTATTATATTTCTCAGGATATCTATCTGTGAATGTCTAGATGTTCAGGCATGTTTGGTTGTTAGGAATGCTAGCAGTCAAATTATTATAATTCCAATTCAAACAAATTATGTGTTTGAAAAACGTTGCGCTTAGATTATTCATAATATTGATATTGAACTTGCTGTATGTGCACATATACTTTATAGACAATTCATATGGCATTTGAAGTGAATCATATTTAATAACATTATGTAGCAATAATTAACCGCAGACACTGATTTATAATACATATGCTAATTAATTAATTTTTTGAAAACCACAACAGTAAGCTATAGAAAAGTAAATTATGCATCACAAGCGAGTCATACGGTCATATTTATTGTCCGTTTGTCTTTCTTTATGGTAAAGTCCCAGGAATGTTTTTTTGAATATCGGTCCATTAATGGCTGAAATGTTTTTTTTTTTTTTTTTTTTAAATATATATCTTAATTTTATGTTTATCAAAAAATTCAGATACCTAGAAAATGTTCAGAACTTGTTCTAAAATATCTAGTATTACGCCATTTCCAATTGTATTTCAGAATTTTCCATTTGTATTTCAGAAAATTCTAATAGCAATACCAATGAAAATTTCTGAAAAACAATTGGAAAATTCGGAAATACAATTAGTAACTTTTTTAGTATAAATTAAAAATTCTGAAATATAGTTGAAATATTCTGAAATACAATTAGAAAATTCTGAAATAAAAATGGAAACTTCTGAAATACAATTGGAATTTTTTTAAATATAATTCGAAATTTCAGAAATTCAATTGGAAATGGTGGATATGTATTTATATCGCCACCTTAAATACAAACGGACGTAAGTATAAAAAAATTCAAAATCGAGTTTTTGATTTAATAAGGTTCTTTTTTCAAGTTTTTTTTCACGCAAGTTTTTAGACCCCTGCGATCACAAATGACAACTTTATTAAAGAAATTCAAATGGAAGTTTGTCTTTATTATTATTGATTGTATAAAGGTTTTTGCTTCTCCTGTAAAATAAATAAATGTGTAGTTACGTCCGTTTGCATTTAAGGTGACAATACAATTGTATTGGGAATGTTGGATATCATACAATATTTCGATTTGCGGGAAAATTTGGGAAACGAGTCTTTTTCCAAAACCTTTGGATTATCTTGAAAATCCCTTTTATGTATGTTTATATAATGGCTGCTGAATGAACTCCTAAATATATTCGATAATTATAAGTCTTCTAAAGTCAATTCTATAAATTAACTATAGAAACAATAAAAATCTACTTCTTGAAATTAGTTCCTAACGTGACAATGTAAAACAAAAATTACTGACGTATGACTTAGTTCCAGAATTGTTCCTTAGAATGTGTGTTCTAGAATTTTGTTCCGTGGTCGACAATTTCAAACAAAAATCATTGATTAATAAATTAAATAACCTGTGTCAGCTGCGCAACGCTTCTTTAGAATCAGTTCTGGAGTTTACCATTTCAAACAGAAATCATTGATCCAACGCCAAACAAGAACGAGTACGGCTGTATGCATGTGTTCTATTGGATGTACGACTTAAAAATGAACGTTTTTTTTTAAATTTTTAGCTTTAATTTTGAAACATTTGTACAATATAAATTTATTCAAAGTTTTGGCCATTGTTAGCTATGACATTTTCCCATATTTCTGGCAACATATGGATTCAGATCCAAAAGAACTGTTTATCTTTTGAAGTCAAGCAGTCGGTCAGACAAAGGTCTGGACTATTAGGCGTGTGAGGCGAAACTTCTCAATCTCTTCATTATAAATAGTTTTAACAGGTGTGGCCGAGTGTTGTCATGTTGTCTTCATTGAGTAATCCCTTCAATTCATGGTCTTCAAAAATTTTTTTGAGCGATCTTTGTCTTCCGTGTCAAAATCACCACTTCTGAACCGAACAAACCATTTCACGCACGTTGAAACCGATGGAACACATTCACCATAAGCGGCAGCTTTTTCAAATTAAAGAAGTAAATACAAAATTTGACAAAGAACCGCGTTCAAAAAATACGTCATCTATTGTAAATCCCGCATTATTTAACTCATACACCCAATATAAACCAATATTTCGATGTGTAAAAGCAGGAAAAAGAACTGTCAAAGCGAATTAGGAATGTTTTGTGTAGACATGATAACGTCAGATGGCGAAGGTTGAAGGGGTGTGTACTGGAAAGTACACTTTCACTCAGAGACCCATGGTATCCATTGTGATATGCTTTAGGAATAGATCTAACTGTAAAGAGAAAAAAAAAATTAAAGAAGAGAGGTGAAATGTAATTCCGGTCTGAAGAACATAAAATATGTAAGTGTAATCCAGAATTCTCAAGATTTCTCTTAAAATAGCCAGCCTATTCCCATGATAAAGCCTAGTAGATTGCCTAGATCATATCTAGCTATATGCTCTAGTTCTTCGTTGAATCTATCTCCTAGCCATTTATGTCTGAGACTCTGTAATCTAGACCAAAATGTTTTCAACTGTTTACACAAAAGCTTCTCAAGGACCTCACACATTCTACAAAACTCCTGTGTGCCATTATCCCATTTATCACTCTTACTAAAGACCTGAGACTTCTCCTATCCAACGCAATTAGTATTTTGGTCGCTTTTGCATCCAACTTTGACAAATAGCATTGTATATCCTGCAATGCGTCCTACTGCTTCAGGTTTGGTTTGTAGAGTCACGGATTCGTTCAAAGATCAAACTGTAAAAGAGACATATAGGTGGTTTTACTCCCGGTCTTTACCTGATACCCAACACTGCCTGATTGTGTATAGTTCTACTAACGATTCTTGAGCTCTTTTGCAGTCCATCACAATGCTAGAATGTAGGGGAGAGGGGGGCAGCTTTTAACACTTTTTGCTTTCAAGCCTCATAAAAATTTATGTTTTTGAATTATTGACTTTTACATAATTTAACTAATATGTATGGAAATTAACTTTAGTTTAAGTGCAAGTAACTTACTTTTAGTTCGATTTATATATTTTTTTATCTGTTGAATGGATGAAGTCATTATGTTCAAAAGTGCCCGCCATACGGGGCAGCTTTGAACTGCAATTTTTATCTTGTATCGTTTTTGAACAAAAATTCATTAACAGATTTATTTATGAAGAAAAACCATAAACATTAACATAACATAAAAAAAATAAATTTATTTCACGACGACTGAAAAAACTAGCGAAAGTTGTTGACGTTGCTAGAAAATAAGGTTGCCATGTGAAAAACTCGGTTAAGGGTCGGAAAAAATTGTTAACTGAGATTTTATTAACATTGTTCAAAGTTGCCCCTGTTCAAACGTGCCCCCTTTTCCCCTACTATGTGATATTTCAAATCGCTAACTATGGCCTGGCTATCTACATAAATTGTCACTTCAGACCCCGGTGTGACATGCCTTATCAAGTTCGTGACTTTCCAGATCGCTAAGATATCTGCCTGGTAGACGCTGTAGTTATCCGGGTGTCTGTATGACACTTTAATGTCTTTATCTACAACAAAAACTCCGGCCCCTACTTGTAAACTCCTATGGCCTGAAATCTCCTAGCTTGACCTCGTACAAGTGTGGCCTACCCCTGTTGGTCTTATCGGAGAAGACTAAAAGGGTCTAAGCAAGTTCCTAGTCGCCACATAAGTTTCCCCAATGTTCAGAAATAAAGCATTCTAACTTGTTCATCTTATTTTACTGATCTATTAGTCATATTTTATGAAAATAAAACATTTGATTAAATGCTGTTTTTTTTAAGTTTGTTAACATGTTTAATAATGTTAAGAAATGTTACACAAAGAAATTCCTTAATTTATCAAAAACACTTTGGGAATCACATTCATATCGAATAGGTTTTTCTACAAAAATAAACAAATTATTTCAATCCGTATGTGGAGATTTACGAGTATCAAAATTAATAAATTATTATTCATCATTTTTTTTTGTTTTGTTTGTTTGTTTGTTTTAAACACAAATACAATGAAACCCCTTAGTTTGTTAATAATAATGTTTGTACAATTTTTTTAATTTAATTTTAAAATACAAACGCGTGTGTTTATACATTTCAACAGTAATGTACAGAATAATATGTATTGTGAGAGAAAAGTAATATCAGAACTCTTAGTTGTTGATTTGATTAGTATAGTTTAGATAGGTTACTAGACATTGTTTACTCTTGCAAGTGTAACTTTAAATATCACCTGTGATTTGTTCTAAATAAAAGCCTGTTATGATTTCTGGGGAACTCATAAGATGACTGTCTGACTATTGCTGGAACCCATTCAGCTGAATATCAGCAGCAAAATTTGTTCCGGCATCAGATATTGTGTAAACTCTTGTGTATTTGTTTAAATAAGAATTGGTCAAAAGTTACTATTTTGTTTTTTGTTACGATTCTGAATATGCATACAACTTCTACATGTTGGTGACTCTATTATTTTGTTAATCACTGTATGTGTTTAATAGGAGATTTTTGAACTGAGTACAACAAAACATTTCCCCTGAAAAAAAACGGTAGTGATTAAAATGCTCTGATAACACTGTGCACGAAATTAACACTTTTTTTCTGTCAAGAAGGGCACTCATTGGGTTAAACTAATTCGGGTACACTGAATTCAATGGAGCTAACCGTTTTTTATGTTAGCATGTATTTTCGAGATATACTGTTATTTCGAAAATGGAGGAGGTTGCATAACATATATTCGCGTAACTCAAAAACGGTTTAGTTTATTGAATAAACTGAAAACCCCGAAATTCCGCAATAAAATTACCTTCAAGTAAGGCTTAGCACCTTTTTAATCTTCGCAGTCGTTTTACAAATATAAATTTTTTTTCGCAAAAAAAAAAATAATTTTTTAGAAAAATTTCGAAATTTTTGGTTTTTAAAACGGCGTTAAAAATTGGAAAATTCTTATAAGCTATTAATTTTTTTCACACATATAGAAAACGAATTTCCAAATAAAACAAGCTTTAAATGATTAAAATCTGTCCAAAAGTTTTAATTTTATTCACAAAAGATTTGATAGATAACTCGTAGTAATTAGCTACATCGTGCACTGTTTTCAATGTTTAGTACTGCAATAGTCGGCAATGCAGTGCCGTTTTTACAAAACGGCAAGATTCTATAACTTTTATGTTCGTTGTTGATTTTGAATCCACTAATTTGACTATTGGAAAAGATAAGATATATGGGGCATTTCATGTCAAGTGAACCCACTTTTGAAATCGATGTCTTCCGATCGGGATGAAATTTGCACCAATGATATTGGATAGTAACTCAGACACAATTTTTCAACAAGATCGGTCGAGAACTCTCTGAGTTATGTTTTTTCTTATCCATGTAACTTATTACCTATTGTTCTTAGCAAAATGTGTCCCAAATAGTTTAGATAGCTCATTCTTCAATCTTTTTTTTCTTCTTAAAATAAAGCTTAGATATTTTCCTTGTTTGAGCTAAAAAAAAATTAAAAAGGGTCCATTTTGAAAAAAAAGTCAACAAAGTTTTTGATTTTGCAAAAAAAGTCAAAAATTGTATGTTTTGAGTTACAAAGATTTATTTTGATAGATCCCATCCCACTAAGCGACCAAATAGGTATTCAAGGAAAATATATATTAGCTTTATTTTAAGAAAAAAAAGAGCCCATTTTAAAAAGAAGTCAAAAAAGTTTTTGATTTCGGAAAAAAAATATTAAAAATTTTTTATTTTTTTTCCAAAGATTGAAGAAAGAGCTATCTAAGCTATTTGGGACACATTTTGCTAAGAACAATAGGTAATAAGTTACATGGATAAGAAAAAACGTATAGGAAATTGTGTTTTCTTTTCAAAAATATATACTATTTTTAAAAATTAAAAAATTTATAGTAGACTTTTTGTAAAAATGAGGGAATATTAAAAACATGTTAAGACTTTCTTAAAGGTATTTTTTGCGTAATTTCGGTTTTTTAATTTTTTACAATAAACTAAACCGTTTTTGAGTTACGCGAATATATCGAGTCATAACAGCAAAAAAGTTTTTTTTTAAATATCCTTGGTTGAAGTCTAAGTATATATTGCATTTATTTTATTTCATATATTTCCAAGATAACGGGTATTTATGTCGGCAGTTACACCCTTCCAATTTTATTAAAAACACAACTTAATGTTTAAATCTTTTTATATTGTTCAAATTATATTCATTTACACAAATTCAAATTAACATTTTTAACCTTAAAAGACTAATATTAATTAATTTGTTAAAACTACTAAAGACGTAAGCGGCACTTCTTGTTCACAAAATATGTAGAAAAAACAATAAATTGTACTTACGTCTAAATTGTTTTTGCTGTAAAATCATAACGGTACATTATACAGCGATGGTATTTTATGAGATGATGCGAATGATCGAGAACTATCGATATTTATCAAAAAACGAAAATTGATAGTCATGGCGCTTACGTCTTTTTGGCGGTTATGGCTCGATATGTTATGCAACCTCTTCCATTTTCGAAATAACGGTATATCTCGAAAATAGGAGCAAACCTAAAAAAACGGTTAGCACCAATGAATTCAGGGTACCCGAATTTAGTTAAATTAGTTGCACCGCTTGACAGTTTTTTCAACTAGCACAGTGTAATTATAATATATAGTTAATATCCGGTTTGATTTTTCCAAACTGCGTTTTTTTTTCAATTGTGGCAACCGAACATACTTTTGCACACAGCCAGAAATCATACATTTATTGAAATATTCTAATAAAAAAAAAAATAAGTAGTAATGTTTTGCTTTTATTATTTTATTAACAATAGTTTACAATTAACAAAACTTTAAGATTTTTATACCTACCAAAAGGTAGGTTGGTATATAGATTTTCTCATTCCGTTCGACGTTTAATAACCCTTAAAACACGATAGGGTCTAAACTAGTAGACCGAAATTAGGCACAACTTAACTTATGTGTCCAAAAATTAACAAAAAAGTTTAACCATTTACAAGGTTTTGAAACAAAAAGAATATATGAAGACACCCTAGGCCGATCAAAAAGTAAAAAAATCGTATAGCAGAAACGCAATCTACGGGAAATTCTAAGAAAGTTTCCCCAAGAAACCATAGGTCTAAAATCAAATCCTATCTTGTGCATTTCGTTTTTTATCCAACAAAAAAACTATTAAAAAAAAGATATATACTGAAATATCATTGGATAAAAGACGAAATGCGCAAGATAGGATTTGATTTTAGACCTATTGGTTTTTTGGGGAAAATTTCTTAGAATTTTCCGTAGAATGCGTTTCTGCTATACGATTTTTCGTGAAAAAAATCTACCCACCCTAATATATTCGCTATAGACCCGGTTCTGTTGCTATTTAAAATCGGCCCACAAATGGTTGAGATATAAGGAAAACACGAGGACAACGTCGATTTTTGACATATTTTTTTATCTATATTGGATTACTATATCATTACTATGGACAATATAGATATATAATGATAGATATTTCAAAGACCTTTTCAACGATGTATATAACGCAATAGTAAGTCGGGAAAAATATTTCTTAACACGATTTTTTTCACAAAAAGTCATACAATTTTTTCACTAATAAAATTAAAAGAAATTTTTTCCCAAAAAGAATTTTGAAATGAAAAAAAAAAATAATTTCAAAATTTTTTTAAATTTTGTTACCTAATAATTTAAATAAAATTTATTTTTTTAATTTTTTTTAATATTTAACATTTTTATTTTAAAGTTGTTTTAATTTAAAATTTTACCAATTAAATTTTCTCCAATCAAAATCATCAATAAGAGTTTAGTTAATTAAATATAATGTAGTACCCGGTTAAAAATTTGAAAATTGTTAGTTATGAATAATATGTTATTAGTTTTATTTTTACTATTTCACAGAAATATAATCTATTCCCTATTTTGTACAGAACAGATGGTGATCGTAGTTATAATGGTTTTTCCGCACGTGAGCGATATTTAATGTATGCATATTAGACCCGCCCTTAGAATAATTCATTTGGGTTGGATAGACCTTATTATGTTCTTTAGTATAAAACATTTATTGAGGCAAAATATAAAGCCAAGCGGTATCTTTGGTGGAAAGGGGCCACTTGAAAGACATCGATTAAAATTATGCAATCACAATAGATAGATAATTTAAGACAGAATATAAGTTGTATTTCAAACATAATTTAAATTGAAAAATAAAAAAATAAATAAATTGCCGATTTTACAACATATCTTCACATTTTAGAACAGGTCTAATATACACAAATACCTACATGCATATCATATGTATGAATATAGCTGGTTATCATGCAAACGAAATTAAAACATGAATAGATTTATCAAATAATCTCCATCTAATCAAAAATAATGATTTTATTTAAATACGGATCAAGGATGTTAGTACACAATTATTCATTTGATATCTTAAAAAAAAAACTCTCACCATACAGTGTGAAATTTTGTTTAATTGTTTTGTATAAAATTGCATGTTGTAAATTTAATGAGGCTTTGCTCAATTTTGGCACATATGTACATATGTTGTAGGCCCAAACAGGGATGTTAAATGGGGTTTTCAATTTTGTACCACCCTCCCAAAAAATGTACTTTTTGGACCTTCGCGGTACCATTTTTTTAGTTTATTGAAACATCAATAAAAAATACATCAAAATTCAATTGTGCACAAAAAAACAAATCTTAGCATTAACATTCATTATATCGCACTGGTTCCTCTAAAGAGAGTAACTCAAAATTTTTAAATGTTCACTTTTTGGTGGGCATATCTACCCGCTGTAAAAATCTTTACCCTTTCGCCAAAAAATACAGTTGTATCCATTTTCAAATTTCATTGTAATGTATTAAAAAAAATTTTTTTTTGTCTCAACTTAAAATTTTTAAATTTTAGTTGACTCTTTAGAGGAAACAGTGCGATATGTATGAATAAAATAAGGTGTATAAAAATCTTATGAATATGTATATGAGAGTTTTTAGAATTTTTACATCATAGCAACATGAATAAGTCAATCTTAATCAATCTTTTGTTTGTTTGAGAATTGATTATATTTTGAAATGAAAAAACTCTTGCCACTTTTACAGACGAATGTGGAATGGATAAAATTCCAGCAACGACTCTAGAAATGTCTGGAAACATATGGACATTCATCTGATTTTGTAAATTAGCTACTACCGATCAAAAACTACAAATGTTTTCATTCTTTAACAATATCAATATTGATATTAGTTGTAGAAATATGTACACATCTGCTCAAAATAATAGATACACCAAAATTTATTTTTTAAAAACGAAAAAAAATAATGGTATATTGTAAAATTATAAAAAAAATTCAGTCGATTTTTATTTATAGTTAAAAGGAGAGTAAAAAACAAAAACAAAATATTTCATAATTAATAATAAATATTATAAAGTAAATTAAATTTCTTAAATTTCGAAAAATTTGGTGCTCATAATAATAGATACATTTTTAAAAATTCTTATTAAACAAAAGCTAATAAATTGTATCTTAAAAAAATTAGTTTATTATTAAAGTAAAGCTAGTATCCAGTATATCCACCTTTGTTTTGTAAAACTTTCTCCACTGTTCTGGGCATACTGGATATCAAGTTCTGACACTTCTCCAATGGAATCTCGTACCATATTTTTTGCGTTTTCTCCCATAAATCGTCTTTATTTTTGAAAACTTCCTTCGAAAGCCTTATCTTTAATTCACTCCACAAGTTTTCTATTGGTTTTAAATCAGGGGATTGGCTGGGCCAGCTTAAAACAGGTACGTTATTCTCCAAGAACCAGTTTTTAACTAATCTTGAACTATGTTTTGGGTCGTTGTCCTGCTGGAATGTCCATATTAATGGCATATTTTCCGATGCATATGGAAGCATTACGTTTTCCAATATGTCTCTATACCCACTAGCATTCATGGTATCTTCTATTCGGAATATCGGACCAACACCATTCCATGAAAAGCAACCCCAAACCATTATGTTTCCCCCGCCATGTTTTACCGTCTTTTTTGTAAATTTAACGTGGAATTCTTTTCCTTTTGGTCGGCGTACATTTCTTTGGCAGTCGTTTCCAAACAAATTTATTTTTGTTTCGTCGCTCCATACAATATTTCTCCATTTTTTTTCGCCTTCACACCCGGACCATTGTAAGTGCTCTTTAGCAAATTCTAATCTTGTCTTGATATTTTTTTGGCGCATTAGTGGCACTTTTCTGGCAATTCTTCCCGGCAATTTAGCTTGTAAAAGACGACGACGAACTGTTTGTGGACTGATTTCGTTACATAGCTCCGCAGAAATAGCTTTCGATGATATGAAAGGGTCTTTTTTAACCATAAGGACGATCCGCCTATCTGTTTCTGGACTGGTTTTCTTTGGTCTACCGCGAGTTTCTCTTTTTTGTTTTTTAGATAAAGCATTTTGGACAAAATGTAAAGATCTTCCTATGCTCTTTGCTATTTCCCGTAATGATTTTCCTTGATTTCTCATCGTTTGAACAATTTTTTTCTCATCTTCGGTACAATGATGATTTCGTCCCATTTTCTTCAAAAGAGTCCTATTTTTTATAAAATTGTTGCTAAAATTTAAATTATACTTACTGTTTCACGTAAATAGGAACAAAAAATTGCACAAAAAAAAATTGTATATAAACAAATTACAAATTACTGATGTGTATCTATTTTTATGAGCAAATAATTTTTTGTAATTCAAATAAATTCGTTTTTAAAAATCAACATGAAAGCAAATAGTTGCCAGATTTTTGACTGACATGACATTGCCAGATAGAAATTTTAATAATATGATGTATTCTTAACGCTTGCGAGGAAATTTTCAATGTTACCGCCATTTAAATTTTTTCCAATTAGGTGTATCTATTATTTTGAGCAAAGGGCATGTGTTTTTCTCATGAAATTACGTGCTATTTGGCGGATTAAAAAAGCAAAATTTCATTTGGTGGATCGTGTATATAGAGGTGCCCTCACATCATTATAATAATACAGAAATAAATGTCTCTAAAAAACGGGGGGAGTGGAAGTCCCCAATGCCCTCCTTATGTCTTGTAGCCTTGGATGTCCTTTATCAGTAAAAAAAATAACCAAGTGATTAGGCCCACTTTCCTAAGCTACAAGTACGATTTTGTGGATTCGGTATAAAAATACCCAATTCGGCATATGTGTTCTGTAAAACGTATGAAATGTGAATTTAGTTTTTCAAGTAAAAATTAGGTTTTTTTTTAATTATTGGATATAATTATATTGGCCTAACAATACATAAAAATATTTATATTCAATAAAAACTAAAGTTTATAAAGTATAAGGTTGTTTAATGACCATATGAAAAGTAGGCAATTTTTGGATTTTCAATTGTATTGGGGCACCTCAAAACATCAAAATAGGTCAGTAATATTTCGTACGTTTAACTTACTCCTTATACTTAATAGTGAATTCCGCTAATAATTTGTTTGGTATATTAAAAATTTAAAGAGGGGAAAACATTTTTAAATTGTACCAAATGAATCGCGGTAGTACCACGGTACTTTTGTCGATCAAAATGTACCAAAAAAAAGTACAATTGTACCAACTTTAACATCCCTGGGCCCAAATCCTCTATGTAAATATGAAAAAGAAGTAAAATCTTTTTATGACAACATAATAAATAAAAGAAATTATTATATATGTACATATAATTTTTTAAATACAACTTTTCAGCTAATAAATTGTAATTTCAATACCATTAGATTTGTAAATACCCTATGGGGAAGGGAACTAACACAAAATTGTTCACTAGTTCCAAACACTTTATATGAAATAGACCTGCCACTTCAACATGACATTACCTAGGTAGGGGTAAATTTACACCTTTTAGGCACTCTACGACAGATCTTGGAACTAACACAAGTTTTGAATATTAATAGATTTGATTTTTGACAGATTTGTTTAAAATTCATTGAATAATTATCAAATTTTTGGCAGAATTGAACAAGTGTCACGAATGACCAGCAGGATTTTAATAGAATTCTGCGAAGTTGGATCAAGTGTGCTAATAATAATATTATTACAATAGCATAGAAAAATACTTAAGCAATCAGGTCGGCCGTGTTTAAGTACAAAATTCCATTTTCGATTATGTTTCAATAATATTTCTCTATAAATACATATAAAATTGATATTCTCATTATTTTTTTTTTTTAAATACAAACAACAAACTCAAAGTTGCCAGATAATTTGCTTCGCTGTACATAATTAGTATTTAAAATATCTCAGAAAATCCCCAAATATTGTTTTTCATTAAAGAATTTAAATTGGTCTATAAAATTTGTTTTTAAATTATTAAATAACAGATCAAATTGGTATTTGGTTCATAACCAGATTTTATAAATAATTTTCTATTTATGTTAACAAGGTTAACTACTCTTACCGCTAAGCTACAGTTACCCTTTAAATACTCTTTTCGGTTAATTACCGTTACCGCTAAGCTGTAGTAACCGAAATAACTGCAATTGCCGTTACCGAGATAATCGTAAATATCGTTACCAAAATTCTATAAATAATTTAAATACACAATTTTAATGAAGTTTAATAAAATCTACAAAATTTAAATTTTAATAAAATACCATCTTTGTCAACATACCACCAAAAAATTAGATTTTTGTTTGATTTGAAAATTGATTTTGTCATTCCGTTCGCAGACCCACCAAATTTATATATTTACAAAATTTATGCAAAAATTACGAATTTGGCACCTTAATGAAAATTAAGCTTGGACATTCTTCTTTTAAAATGTTTCCTCAAAAGTAAAGAAAATCTTGGGTTTTGACAAAGTTATGAAGAAAACTCAAAAAAAGTCCGACAAATCCGATTTTTATCAAAAGCTGTATGTTTTCGACGTATTTTTCCCCTTTTTAAGATTTTAAGATGCATCTTTTAAGTTGGCACCACTGTATTTGCATCACTCTCAATTGATTGAAAGTCTTAGTATGGCGAAACAAAAACAAAATAAAGGCCTGAATAAACTAAACAAAGTGAGTTGAACAACAACAACGACAACATGTATAAAAACAACAGGCAATATGTTTTGTTGTTTCTGGGTTTGTTGTATATTTGCAATACAATTTTGTTTATAAGTAAGAAAGTATAGTCGGTCAAGCTCGACCATATGATACCCTACACTGTTTATAAACATTTTTCTTTTAAAATTTATATAGGAGCTATTACTAATTATGGACCGATCGGTTTGGATATCTATATAACTAATATATTTATGAGAGCTTAACTATTCTCAGATCGTGCAGTTGTATGAGGGCTAGGAGAAATAATGCACCGATTCTAACCAAATTCAATAGGCTTCGTCCTTATCTTATATCTTTGAAATTGCGACCTGTAGTTTGATAATAAAGTTTACATGGACGGATCGACAGTCAGACGAACGGAGATCGCTTAATCGACTCAGAAAGTGAGTAGATTGGTACAGATTAAGGTTGGTGGTGTTGGGACAATATTTTTGCACGCTGCAAAGATCAGCACTAACCCAAAATACCATCCACACTATGATGGTGTAGGGTATAAAAACACATTTAAATTTCACAGCTCAATCATTTAAATAAGACAAGAAAAAATAATCAGCTCGTCTAAAAACATTAACTTGTGATGGGTTATGTTCATAAAAATAGGAGTGCCCTCAATTAAAAAAACAACGAATACATTTTTAACAATAACCTTTATATTTTAGAAATATTTATATGACCTAATGTGGATGTAATCATAAATCATTAAACTAATTCATAATTCAAGCTTCCCAGCAAAAACTTTACTTACTTAGTAAGGCATCAAGTAATATTGGAGCAAACTGAAAACTACATATTATTATTTGACTGAATAACTAGTTATTTTTGTTCGAGATTTCAAAAAATTCATCGGTCCTACTTATAAATGTACTGGGGAATCGAACCGACAAATTATTTGCTTGTGTTTGAGAGTATAGTTGCTAACTCACTGCTCCATGTACGAGTTATTTTATCGTAAGTTAATGATGGTTAACGAGGAACGGATTTTTGAGCTATGGTTTCTTCGACAAAGTTTCATGGAATGATCCATAGAACAAAACTCTCTCTCCTATTATTTTGAACAAGGGTGTATGCATAAATATTGTAAATACATATTTATGGTATTGATTTGAAAACATTGTTGCACAGTTTCCAAATATAAGTCTACTCACAAACAATGTTATTCACAATTGTTATTCTTATCAATTTGAAAATTATTAATAACATCACGTTTCTGAGCTTATAATATGTATACATTAGGGTAGGACTTATTTTGTAATATTTGGATTTTTCGGCTAATGCTCGCTTAAAACGAATCAGTTGCGTTCGGTACAGGTTATCTGTATTGGCCTGGTCAGATTTCAGCAGCTCATAATAGATGGAACCCGTTTGGTTTTGATGTCGATTTGGCTGCTTGTCCGTGCGATCTTTTATGCTTCGGGTTATTGTAATAGATCCACTTTTCATCGCAAGTAATGATTCATTGCAAAAATGATTTTCTTTTATAGCGTTCAAGCATCATTTCGGACATGCTAAATTGTCTTTCAAGGTCCCTCGTATGGACCCAATTTTCCAGCTATTGGATGAAGCTCATGTTCTTGGTCTTCAAACTTTTTTAGGCTGGCCTGGACGATCTTTGTCTTCCGTCACCAAATCACCACTTCTGAACCGCACAAACCATCTCTCGCACGTTGAAATCGATGGAACACATTCACCATAAACTTTAGTGAGCAATTGGTTTGTTTCAGCTCCTCGAACATTGTTGGTACAAAATTCGACATTGTCCAAGTAAACAAAACTTTGTTGTTTACAGAATAATGTTCAATAACTAAGTCAAAATAAATGACAGATATGTACCCTTCAAAATGACATACATATAAGTCATTAAAAACAAAAACCGCGTTCAAAAGATACGTCATCTATTGTAAATCTCGCATTTTTAAGTCAAAATATTGGGTAGATTTTTTTTGGAAATTTAAATAATTGAAATAAAATGTGTAACCTTTTAACGATATCCGCTAAAGTCTAAAGGTAGGGTCACACATGACAAACATTTGACGAAAAAGACGTAACCACTAAATACAATTTATTTGAATTCTTTTATTTATATCAAAAAGTTATTTTACTTTGGATGATTCAAAACAAAAAATTTAGTTTTATTTTATTTGATGCTGTTTAATCTTACAAAACAATTGTAAGAGTAAACACGTCAAACAAATTTGAGCTAAAAAAAAGTGGTTACGCTTTTTTGAGCAAATATTTGCTACCTTAAGTCATTGGGAGTACCGTAAATCAAAAATGTTGAAAATAAGAAATCATATATATGACATTGTTCTTTGTTAAAAACATAAACAAATGCGTTTTATTTATTATTAAAAAACCAAACAAAATTTAAATCGTTTATATCTCTGACATTTTTGGATTGATTGGGCTGGTTATCAATAGCAAAATTCAGTAATTTTGCTATACAATGTATGTATGTAGGGAATGAATATTGTGAAAATTGCAATTATAATGACTAACTTATTATACTGATAATATTTAACACTCAAAGTGAAGGGTATAAAACAGCACAACTAGAAGCTTTTATCTTAAGCAACAGCTGTATTAGCTTTTTTGTATTTTTTTTTTTGCTGTAATCAGCAAGCATCACTTTGGGATATCGTATATAACAAAAAAAAAACATAAATACTTTAAGTGTGGTCCTGCAATTTGCTTATTACTCACAGTCATCATATGGTATTGTTATGTTAACA
Source organism: Calliphora vicina (assembly GCF_958450345.1). Taxonomy (NCBI): domain Eukaryota; kingdom Metazoa; phylum Arthropoda; class Insecta; order Diptera; family Calliphoridae; genus Calliphora; species Calliphora vicina. The sequence continues at coordinate 40,301,378 of NC_088780.1, read as the reverse complement.
AATAAAATCATAAAAATTAAGTAAAAGTACAACAATCTTTATTGAGTAATGCCTCCAATTCTTGGTCTTCAAACTTGTGCGGCTGGCCTGGGTGATCTTTGTCTACCGTGTCAAAATCACCACTTCTGAGCCGCACAAACCATCTCTAGCACGTTGAAATCGATGCATAGTGGTTTAGAAATTATTATATTTTTTTTTGGAAATTATTCGGTATCTTGGGAACTATTGGAGATATTGTTATGAAATTTCATATGGTTTGACCTGAGGTGTTTTCGATGGTTGATTTACGTTTGTTCAGCTTCCTACCGCTAATGGGGGCCATCGCGTAGCCCCTCAAAGTTGGTCACCTCGGGTATAAATTTTTTAAAAAAAAATCGCCAAAAATCCATTTATGATCCGAATGAGCTGAAGTTTTGAATATAAATAGTCCTTGAGAATGGCTTGCCCCCTTTGGCAAATTTGTACGTTTTTTCATATAAAATATGGTATACCAAAATTTCTGTTAAGTCAGTGTGTTTCAATACAAAATTTACATTTGATATGTTATGTGCTGTTTTTCTATAGCGAACGAGTACTTTGAGTGGAAATTTAACATGTGTTTTGTTATTGTAACAAAAACAAAATATATGTAAAACGTCCACTCAAAGCACTCGTTCGCTATAGAAAAACAGCACATTAGTAACATTTTGTAGGCATTATATGAAAAAACGTACAAATTTGTCGAAGAGGGCAAGCTTTGTGGAACTTCTGAGAAGTAAAAAAAAGATGTTTTATATAAGCATTTGATATTGTTGAAAACCTTAGGACTTGAGGATTGTAAAATTAAATGATTTTATAAAATTTTGGGACGTCATTTAGCTTAAAAACTAAAAAAAATATAATATGTATGGTGATTTTCCACAAATAAAAATATAAAATTTGAATTAATGTAAAATTTTAACAATTAAAGATATCATAACAAAATTTGGAACCAATATAGACTCAAATGTCCTTAAATCAATGGCATTAGACTTTTAGACATTTTTTATTTTCAAATACCGAAATTCCTAAAACGTCACAGTAGGTACTTTTCTAAAAAAAGTGACGTGATTTACGGTGTGATAGTAAAAACACTTAGTAAATATTTAAGAAACATATGGGATTATACAAATATGGAACTATAATTTGAAAGTAAATTTTTAATTAGGCTTAAGTTCATTTTTATTATAATTTATTTGTAATAATTCAAAGAATATCACTGAATACTAAAATTTTTAGACAATTGGCAAATTGGAATGCATTTTCTACCCTGCCAAGGGCGTCATCAACAATCTTCATTGTCAAGGTCTATTTGTAAATATCATCTATTTAACTTACTAATATTTGAAATTTCGTCTAATTTACAAATAATATAAATATGAATTAGGCTTCCCATATTCTAATTCCTAATAATAGTAAGTTAAATAGATGATATTTACAAATAGACCTTGACAATGAAGATTGTTGATGACGCCCTTGGCAGGGTAGAAAATGCATTCCAATTTGCCAATTGTCTAAAAATTTTAGTATTCAGTGATATTCTTTGAATTATTACAAATAAATTATAATAAAAATGAACTTAAGCCTAATTAAAAATTTACTTTCAAATTATATATATAAAAAGTTCGAATAATTACCAAAAAGCTATAAATACAAATATGGAACTTTTTTGTGGATTGGTGCTTTGCCTTTTCAGAATTTTTTACTCAAATCTATTTTTTTTTTAAATTTGCCAAGTTTGGATAGTTTTGGGGGGTGATATGTCTGCTTAAGTGAGCCAAATTTTTCTTTACTCGCTTTTGCAATAAGTTATCTTTCCGGATCATATAAAAATTCTATATAGTCTCGAAGAATATTTTTTCAACAAAGAAACAATATATGGGCTTTTTTGAGACAAAACGTAAAAAAACACGGCCCTTTTTAAAAGTCCATCTTTGGATGCGTATAACTTTTTATAGGGAAGAGATAACTGTTAGCAAGTTTTTTTATTTTATTTAGAATTTTATCGCCAATATAGCTGATATTTTAAAAATAAATTTCGTCCCTCCGTAGGACCGCCATATCTAAAAAACCATAAAAAGATCGAGCAAAATTAAAAAAAATAAATCTATAAACCTGAATATCTCTTCCACTAATAGAGATAACCTACACTTGTAAGAGAATTTTTTTCTCAAGGACTATTCATTTATTTATTTCAGCTCATACGGAATAAATAGATTTTTGGCGATTTTTTTAAAAAAAATTGATACCCAAAGTGACCAACTTTAAGGGGCTACGCACTGGCCCCATTAGCGGTAGGAAACGAACAATGAACTCGAAAACAGCTCAGCTCAAAACATATGAAATTTCGTAACAATATCTTTAATAGTTCCCAATATACCGAATTATTTCCAAAAAAAGTTTCTAAACCACAGTGGGATGGAACACATTCACCATTAGCTTTGGTGAGCAATCGGGAATTTTTTTCAACTTAAAGAAGTAATGCAAAACTTCCTGCATAAGACGTTTTGTTGGCACAAAGTTCCACATTTTCGTAGCAAAAAAAAAAGTGGTTTACACTATAATGTTTAATAAATAAGTGAGAATAAATGACAGATATGTATACTTCAAAATGTCAGATTAAAAACAAAAACTTCGTTCAAAATGTACGCCATACATTTTCCGCATTTTTAAGTCATACATCCAATAACATTTGCACTTTGCAAATCGTATTACCATTTTATCTGTATTTCAGACTCGTATTTCACTCGATATATTTACAAACTATATGATCTCATTATATACATATCAGGTAGGCCTCCATTTACGCGGTTTGTTGGGCACAAAAAGAGCGTGTAAATCAAATTCGCGTAAAACGAGGTTCTAATTTAGAATGAAATGCTTTTGTGGGACCAATAATTTTTTATTTCGCGTAAAACAATACATCATTCACATAACAAAAAATAAATTGCGACTTAAAAATCACGTTAAATAGAAAACACATACATATATACATACATACTTAAATGAAGGCAGACGTAACTACACAAAAATTGAGTTTTTGATTCATTGAACAATTGCCAAGAATACTCTATTATTATTGATTTTATAACGTATCCTGTAAAAACAATAAAAATGTAGTTACTCCCGTTTGCATTTAAGGCGACGATATACATACATATACTTTAAGTAAACTATTTTATTTGTACTTTAAAAAACATACTTAAAACGCCATGCTTAAAACCAAAGTAATTTAAAAAGACTCAACTAAAAAATTATTTCTTATTGAAAATTAAGGAAAAAAATGCCATTAAAAAAAAACAAAATATTCTAACCCCCATTTTCTCAATACCTGGTTATCGTTTTTCGTAACGATAAACCTCCAATTAATATTTTGTTTGTATGAGAACTGTCAGTTTATCGTCACGATAAAAAATAACCAGAGATTGAGAAAATGCGGGGTAACATAAAAGAAATCAAAACATAACAAACAATTCATAAAAATTAACAAAGTTTTCAAAAATGAAATCTGTTGTGTTTTTTTCGTTTCTTGTTGTTTGTTGCCGCGTTATATAAAAATCGTGTAAAAAAGTCGAGTATTTGAAAAAATGGGTGCTAATATGAGTTCGCGTTATATCGAAATCGCGTAAATAAAGTACCGCGTAAATGGAGGCTTACCTGTATATATATCACTCATTTACTGCAACAACGTCATAACTCAAAATCCGTGTTTTTTGAATACAAAATATGCGCCGTTCTATAGTCGTTCAAGTAGTTTTATCAGTTTTCATAAAATTCAATTAGTTTTTGTGTGCGAGTGTTTTTTGTTGTAAACATCAAAATTCATATTTTCTCGTATATTTGACAAGTAAAAATTTTTATTACAAACATCTACTATTTTAATCAGGTTTTATTTCTGAAGTCGCATGATTTGTTGAAACATTATTTAAAAAATAGTAAAGCCGATACGACTTTTTTTAAATTATGACGTTGTTGCAGCAAATGAGCGATATGTATTTCTATAACATGCGCTCACTCTATTAATAAACATGATATTCAGTTTTACATACATTCGTTCTTCTTTCATTAATTGTTTAAGTTTGTTGTAATAAAAACACGATTAAATTCTAGGAAATTTGATAATATAACTTATTATGACATACTCGCACCAACTACTGAACTAGTGTGAAAATATAAAAATATATTAAAATTATATTGAAAGCCAAATGCACTGTTTGTCTATTTATTTACTTATTATTTGTTTATTTTATAATTTACAGCCACCAAACGTTTGAAAGACAATCCAAAATTAAAACCAGACGAAATAAGCATTTTGCTTAAACGCTGGTTAGAAGAATACAAATGGATGCAAGATCTTGAAATCCCCTACATTGTGCGTGGAGTACCCGTTGATCGGGAGTTTTTACAGCACTTGGTTGGAACAAATCAAGTAGAGCATTCATTACCGGTCATTGTAATGGAATATTGTAATGGTGGCGATCTGAGAAGTCATCTGAATCAAATACGAAATGTAAATGGTCTGACAGAGTATGAAGTGCGAAATATTTTGTATGCCCTACTTTGTGCAATCCAATATTTGCATGAAACGGTTAAAATTGAACATCGTGATATCAAGCCCGAAAATATTGTTTCTCATGTCGAGGGCAATAAAAAAATCTATAAGGTAAATTTTAATTTGTTGGTTAAAATGTTTGAAATTATCATTAACAATTAATTTTTCCACAAAAATAAACTCAAAACTCACAATATTAACCATTAGTTTAAGAGTAAACTATTGTTCTTCAAAAAAAAAAACGACGATGAAACCATCTCCCAAAAATCTGTTTTAACCACATCCCAAGAAACTTGAAATTTTCAATATTTCATTATTGGGTGAAACAAAAATGTCCTTACTTCTTCCAAATTTGTTAGGTTCTTTATGGTCATACAAAATTTAAAGTGGCTCAAACATTTTATATTCGCTTTAGTTTGTCTTTCATATTTGATATAAGAATAATGATGTAAAATTGCTCAATTTCAATTGTTCGATGTTGAAACAAAAAATTGTCCTTGAACTAAGGATAAATTCAAAAAGTCATCTTCCATTTTCTAAATAGTTTCCTCAATTATAAGTAATTGGATGGTTAACAACTCATACAAAATTAAAAAAGTCATCTTCCATTTTCTAAATAGTTTCCTCAATTATAAGCCATTGGATGGTTAACAACTCATACAAAATCTCGAGATAATAATCATTAAGTATTATATCATTATACCCTCCACCACCACAAGTGGTGAATGTAGTATATATATTTCCTTGATCCTTATGAAATTCTATGTCGATTGAGCCATGTCCGTCCGTCTGTGTGTAGGTGTAAAACATGCTCACGTACAACACACACAAACAAACTTATTAAACTTTCCAAAAAAATGTTTATTATTGTCCTAAGCAGTTTGGTATTGAAAATCAGCAAAATCTGTACAGTAGAACCCAAGTTATGAACAAAAATGTGAGAAAACCGAAAAAAAAAATTTCCAAATATTTATTGTTATTTGTGTAAATATATTGCAGATAATTCCATACAATTTTATGCTCTTTATTTTTATGATAAAACTATTAACTCTGTTTCAAATTATAGGAATCGGTCCATGATTTCTCATAGTCCCCATACAAATTTCTTCCGGAAATATAGGTCTAAAATGACTACAGAATTGCAGTGTCCACAAGAAACCACAAGACTAAATTTTTCGTGGATCGGCCCATATTTGACCATAGCTCTTATATAAAGTTCACTTGCGAAAATCACTTAAACTTAAATTAAGTGGGAATTCGACACAAATAATCCTCATGTATACAAAAGTCGCTATACCGAATTCTATGAAGATCGGCTCATACTAACACTAACCTGCATAAGTATTTAAAAAATATCAATATCAAACCAAAATTTTACACAGATGCGTAATTTATAATTAAAAATCATACTACTAAATTTTGAGAATATATGTCCATATTTGACCAAGCTCCCATATAAGGTCCAATTCCGAAAATCAGTTAAGTACTCATAAATCTCTTATAAATAACTTTAATATGCTAAAATTCGACACAAATAATACTTATATAAATAGAAATCACTGTACAGCATTTCATGAAGATTGGCACATAATTGGTCATAGTTCCGATATATGGACCATTTTCGAAAAAAATATTAACCTTAATAAATATCTAAAACATATCGATATCAAAATAAAATTATACACAGATCAGTAATTTGTATCCAGTTATCATACTATTGGATTTTGTGAATATCGGTCCATATTTGACCATAGCTCCCATATAAGGTCCACTCCCGAAAATCACTAAAACCCTTATAAATTTCTTAGAAATTTGAAACAAAAAAATTTCATAATATATAAAAATCGCTGTACAAAATTTTATGATGATCGGCCCATAATTGGTCATAGCCTCCATATAGAACCACTTCCGAAAAACACATTAAACCTACAGAAATATCCAAAAAAAAATTGTGCTGAACCAACATTTTACACCGATCTGTATCCAAGAATCGTACTACACGATTATTTTAAATATCGGTCCATAATTCGCCATCAAATCACTTTACAGTATTATATGGTGATAGGCCCATATATTGAACCAAAACCCATATAAGTTCCACTTGCGATAATTACTAAAATACCCATAAAACTCTTGTAAAGATGAAATTCAATTAAAATACATAATAGAAATACAAACAGAATAGGTCGTAGCTCACATATTTGGTATCGATAAAAAATTCAACAGAAATTAGTTTCAAGTGGTCAGAAATCATACTGCTTGATTATGTGACTATGGGTTCATAACTATATATAAGGCTCATATCCGGAAAATTCATTTGTCATTCCGTTTGTAATTTCTACATTTTTCATTTGCGATCCCACAAACTACAGTGAGAGTCACTCAAAATCGTATAACATATTTATTTTTTTTTTTTTTTAAATATTATGAAATTATACAGGCAATAATAGGTGATTATATAAAAAATTAAAAGTCATTTTATTAATTGTAACAAAAAATATGTATTTCAACAAAAAAGTTAACAAAACCTCAATTCCTTAAAAAAATATTGATGAAAATTAAAGAACATCACAAAATTCATATTTCACTTAAATTCGTACACTTACATTAAATTATAATTAAAACTTTAAAAATTAAAAAAAAATTAATATTAAATAATCCTAATACATTGTAGGGTATCCTTTGCTATTTTTAGTGCCTTTACGATTTTTAATGAAGCGTTGATATTCTCGGCACTGACAGTGTTACCCAATTTTTTTTATTTGTAGATAAGGGCAATTATTAATATAGACAATATGGATATCCAATGATAGATATTTCAAAGTCCATAGCAACGATGTATTATATAAGGCTATAGTAAGTTGGTGTAATGTTAACCAATTACACTATGCACGAAATTGACAATTTTCTTTTCTGTCAAGCGGGGCACCCGGAGGGTTAAATTAATTCGAGTACGCTGAATCTAGTTGTGCTAACCGTGTTTTTAGGTTAGCTCTTCTTTTCGAGATATACCGTTATTTCGAAAATGGAGGAGGTTGCACAACATATATCCGCGTAACTGAAAAACGGTTTAGCTTATTGAATAAAATAAAAAAACCGAAATTCTATATCGCAATAAAATTTCCTTTGAGCCTTACAAACTTTTATTTAATCTGCGCAGTCGTTTTAGAAAAATAATTTTTTTTTGGAAAAATAATTTTTTTTTGGAAAACAATTTTTTTTTTGTTGGAAATTTTCGATGTTTTTTAAAACAGCATAAAAAAAATTTAATTAAAAAAGTTCTAGTCTTACTTAAAGGAAATTTTATTGTGGAATTTCGGTTTTTTTTAAGTCAAATTTTATAAAAAAAATACCTGCTGCATAATGGACAACGAAACATATGTTCTGGAAAATTTTTCGCAGCGTCCGGGTCAATATTTTTATGTTGCTGATTATTCATAAGACTTCTTAATGTGTCCACTTATTTTTGGCCAGATTTGGCATCCTGTCACTTTGGTAAGCAAGGTCTTGAATGGTACAAGAACAATAATGTGGTATTTGTACCAAGAGGGACAAATCCTCCAAATAGAGTGGAGCTAAGGCCAGTGGATTGGGCTCTTGTTAAAAGAGAATTTAAACGGAGATGGACTACCTGTTCGAACAAAGTGACAGAAACCACTATAAAAACCTTAATGGAAGGGAAAACTGTAAGTTTAGTGGTCTCTTTTTTTATTAACATTTATGTATGTATGTTTAGATTTTTTCGATCACACTCCTATCCCCGGAATACAAATTTGTTACGATAATTTTAATTCAAGATAGCATAACTAAATTTAAAACTGAAATTTTGTAGAATAACCGCTTTAATCGTGCAATGGCTCATATTTAAATAAAATCTTTGGAATATCGAAGGTGGCTTTTTTGAGATATCCTTTCACTAAGGACTATTTGTTATGCTAGATTTCTAGAAAAAAACTTTCAAATCTATGATTCATTAGCTTTAATATAAGATCAAAATTGATAAAATCTGCCAAACATTTCTAAGGTTATTAACAGTTTTACTTTAGGTATTTTGCACGCATATATTAAAATACATATATGAATATACCAAACTAAAGCGAATTTTGAAATTCTTAAGAACTTAAAATTTTGTATGGTAACAGAAAACATGTATACAAAATATTGTTGAATTCAGCAGAGTTCAAAAATTAAATTTGTTATCGAAATTTTTCATATAGATTTGTTTTTTTTTTATATATTTTCAGCTCACTGATTTCGGTTACGCACGTGAAATTCCTGAGAGTACTGTAGCACAAAGTGTGGTTGGTACCCGCAACTATGTAGCACCTGAAGTAATTGATCCTGGCACTTATACAAAAACTGTCGATTATTGGTCCATTGGCATAGTGGCCTACGAAATAGTATGTGGCACTCAACCATTCATACCACATCAGACATTTGTGAATCGCATGAGGAGTATACAAAATAAGACCAAAAAATGCATTGCTATTGTTCAAAATGTCGAAGATCCAGCTAATGAAGATTTTCAATTTATTAATCATTTACCAAAACTAAATCAGTCGAGTATAATTTTTAACAAGTATATGGAAGATTGGTTACGTTTAGCATTGGATAAACACTACAAGACAAGAGGCTGCAATAATAATAATGAATTGAAATTCTTTACTGATTTTAATGTAATATTTGAAAAAAAAATTGTTTCAGTATTTTCGATAAAGACATACAAGAAATACTATTATGACATCGAAGAATACTCTAGTGTGCATGAGTTTTTCCAAAAAATTTCTTATGATAATGGTATTGATATAAATAATATATTTGTTATCTATCCACCTTTACATCCACACAAAAATTCACAAAATCCTGTGGATTACTTTGTGTCAGATTGGTATGACACCACTAATGCCGATAATCCACCCGTTATGTTGTTTGTAGGCGAGTTTTTAATACAAAGTCAATGTAATATAGCTGAGGAAAAACATTTCAATCTAACGGATACGATTAGAGCATGCATGTGCATGAATCCACACGATGACAACATTCCATTGTGGTTGTTGCAGCAGTTTGAGAAAGATATTCATTTTATATTAACAAATGAACAGCATCACTTAGAATGCTATCTAATGGGACTGCATAACTACATCATAGAAATCGAATATCAGATGTTTTTGTTTAAAGATTCAATAGATAGGTTGAACAAAAAATCATCAGAGTTAATTGGCAGTGTTAAACATGCCAATGTAGTTTTGAATGTGATTTTTAATATTCAAAATGGGCAGGTATGTTTTAAAGAATAACGAAATACAGACTCAATAATGAACTTTTAAGTTTTAGATTGCAAATCCAGCTAAAGAAAAAGCTAATTTCTTTGCTATAAAATGCCAAGAGTTTGAGGAACATATTTTACCTATGTTCAATAACATTTACAGTACAACTTTACAAAATGTCCGAGGGTTGGCTAGCAGTCAAATGTACAAAGAACAAAAAGAAAAAGACATTTTTCAACTGTAAGTATTTCTACAGAGTAAAAAAATGAATGCATTTATTTTCAGTGGTCTTATTATATTTTTAGTTTAAAGTATCGCAAAGGTCTTTCAAGAGATTATAACCCTGACGAGCGCCTACAGAATGCTCAATGCGCTTTTGAAACGTGCATGCAGGCATTTAAGGGATTTATTAAAAGTACTGCATGGAATACAGTTCGTGAAAATATAAATGTACAATTACAAGAATTCAATAAATTACGCCAAAATGTTCAACATGTATTGAACGAAATTGAGCGCTTGGAAAATGAGTTGTATGTATACACCGGATCTCTCATAAGACAACTAAAAGACGATACTATATTGCCTATGACTATGAATTCATTGCACATCGATGGAGTACGTTATCCTCACACATCAGCAGTTTTTGATAATGAAACTCCTCAACTGCTTAACGATTTTCAGTCTCTGTAAGTACACATATCATTAAATATTGTTTTTTTTAAACACTAGGGATGCCAGTCTTAAATTAATTAGCAATATCGATTTACAATTAATTTAATTCTAAAAAATTCATTTATTTTAGCACATTAAAACCCATGCTACATGCTATATAGATAATAGAGTTCACAAAAAATTCGAATTACGAATTGTTCTATGTATTGTAGAAATTTGAAGACAATTATGTTATGAATTTTAAATAAAATCTATTCAGAATATTATAGTCCAGATAATTTTAAATATACTTCGTTAGCTTTACTAAAACCGGACAACGTTAACTCTTAAATCGTGAATTTTAAATTTGCCAATATTTGGAAATTCCAAGGCCAAACAAACAAGTAGGTCTTAATATCCAAAATTTTAACTGAAATATTTCGTATTATTTTAGATACCTTACTTGTACTTAAGTTTAACCACAAAATATTAATTAAGACCTTCAGTTAGTTTTTAATGTTTAAATTTAATTCATATAAATTGCGAATAAAACGCAAGATTCACTCTTCTCTACACCATTTCCAGTTGCAATTCAGAAAATACAAAATGATGCTGAATTGATGAAAATCCAATTAATATTTAGAAAATACAAATTGAAATTCAGAAATCTATTCTACATGTAAACTTGTACATACCCTGTAATTTTTATAGTTTTGTTTCTCTCTATGACCATTCTTAGGATATTATATGAGGTTAGAATATTTTTAGGATTCTGCGCAAACATCGATGAAGAAGTACGCATTTAAAGCTATAGTTGAAAATGTTACTTTTGGTTCATCTCGATATTTTAGGAGACTTAGGAGAATAAATGAGACTTAAGAGGCCAATTGCTGTTAATGTACTGTTAAGTTGTTGAAAACATCTTTATTCTTTACCATTTATGTAGAACGCTTTGTTATAAGAGTTTATATATATTTCCTTGGTCTTTGCTAAATTGATGTTCAGCGTAATCGAGATCATTCAGCCTTCTCTGAAAACCCCACGAAATTACCCTTCCTTCACGGAGGAATCTATCACTAATGCAGCCTTTTGTTTATTTATCTAGTTTATTTATAATAATTCACAGTTTACAATCAAGCCCATAAGTAGGCCATATATGATTGCTTAGACTAACAATTGATGATTATACTCAATGAAGATTAGATAAGTTTAAAGAAATGAAAGTAAAAAAAGGAAAGAAAAGTGAAGGAAGAATGTAAGAAAATCAATTACATGGTGTAATAGTAATGTAATGCTAGGCCACTTTTGTTATTCATCAGCACTTTCAACAATATATATAAGAAGGACTTTTTTAAAATGAATCGGAGAAAATGTAAATACCCTGATCCGCAATAGGATCAGGTTAGGAGTTAGAATTCTTCCAATTCTAACTTCAAACGATTTTTCAAATGTGGCACATGTAATTCTTGGGAGTGTAATCTGTGGGTTTCTAGAGTTTGTGGAAAACTTTAACAATTGATATAAGTATGGAGGGCATCTATACTTAATAGTCTTTTAAAATAGTAATAATGATCTTAATTCCATAAATTTTAGAAAGCCACAGCCATAAAATCTGTTTTCATAGAAAGTAGTATGGTCATAAATACGTAATTTATAGATTTTACTATCTCAAACCTTTCGCATGTTATTAATGAGCCCTTCCTTCAGATCATCAAAACTGATTAGTCCTCCAGAATTCTTCAATAATTTTACTGATGTAGCGAGTGCTTGTTTCTGGTGTTGTTTTCAGAACTTATTGTTTTTTAGGGTTATTATGTAGTCTATATTCTCGGGACATTCTATCGATATATCAATTCTTGAACTCCTTACGATTTACACCACTTATATCTGACCTACAATGGAATACAACTCTCATGTATGAGCCGGTGTTTCGAAGTCAATTTTGGAGTTACTCACTTTTTGTCAGAACTTGAAAAGCGACATAATGGAGGTTGTACGCCTAGGTGAGGACATACTAAAACCGTTTTCAAAGATTTTGAAACACCCTCAAAATTTTGAGTTATTTTGAAAAAACTGTTTTAGGTAGGTAGGTCGTAGTACTTTAGTACCTCTAACTCACGCATTTTTAGACCGATTTCAAATGGATAGGTAAGGAATCAAGCTTTCATAAAATGTATAAAAATCTATATTCCAAGAAATTGTGTAAGTTTTTGTAAATAGTTTCGCTTTCTTTTTTATTTTTTTTTCGTAATTTTTCAAATTCAACAATAGTTATTTTAATTTTTGTCTATGAAACCCTATTTTTGCACAGTATCTTAAAGACAATTTTATGTAGACAAAAACGATATATTAGTTGTTAAAATCGGTTTATACTTGCAAAAGTTATTAAGCTTTTACGAAAAAGTTTTACAAAACTTACCTTGTAAATTATAAATTGTACATTTTTTTTATTTTAGTTTTTTGTTTTTTTTTTTATTCATATGGGCTGGGGAGAAAATACTAAAACAGGTGTTAATGAAAAGTTGAATAACTTTTATAATTTTCATCCGATTTGAATAATTAAACCAATGGTTTGTTAAGAACTAAATTTCCTTAATACACTGTTATAAATTTGTATAAGCTTCCATATCAAAATAAGCAATGAAAAGCGACTAAATTCAAAAAAGTAGATAAATTTTGTTTTTCTTTTAGATATCCTTAACAAAAACAATACTTATAACTAACAAATGTATCAAAAAATGCACGTCATTTTAAAGCGTAATAAGTTTTCTTTCCAACCCCGTTTAAAAATTTAAAGTCGGACAGAGACTGAATGAGTTACAGATCGACAAGTTCACGGACATCACTCAAAACGGTTTCTTTAGAATAACTTCTGAATTTGAGGGTGTTTCGGAAAATTTTTGACACAAATTCTAATGTACTCAGCAAGCCCTATAACCTACGATAGGTCGTTTTCCAAGTTTTTTTCCATCGTAGCACCGTGTAATAATCCTATTAAAAATTGTTTTTGTATTTTATTAAAATTTTTCGACATCGTAAACTCATTATAAATAGAAATTAATAAAAATCATAAAATTTCATGCATATCTCAAATTCAAAAAATTGAAAAAACATGTTTGATTCTTATTTACAATTTTGTAATTTAAAATCTGCAAGTCTGCAAAGTTAGATCTTTACACTGTGATGTAGTTTTTGTTGCCATCCGGGATATGTCCAGGTTCTTCAGAGGTCTTCTTTTTAGTTAAGACTAGCTACATAATTCAATCCAACGAGATAAATGCTTCGGCTCTCTGTCGGCTAACGACTTATTATGTTAAAATATGGCTATGGATTAAATCCGAGGAGATAAATTCTTCAGCTCTCGTCGGCTACCATATCTTATTAGCTTATCCAACAATGATTAATAATTTCCAGAGAAAAGCTAAATAAGTATTTGCTTCAACTTCTGAAGTTGAGAAATCGCTTAGCATTAATTTAAGAATTTGTGTACCATGCAATTTCCAAATTTTTTTTTTTACCAAAAATATTTTTCACCAAACTTGTTTTAATCATATTTTTTTTCACCAAAAATAGTTTTAATATATTTCTTAAAGTATACTTTGGTGAAGGGTATATAAGATTCGGCACAGCCGAATATAGCACCCTGATTTGTTTTTATTAGTGCATGATTTTTTTTGATTAAACTTTGCTATATTATAATTTTAAAACTTATTTATATGTATTTTATTTGTTATATTTCAGCATAAAGGACATGGAAACAATGAATGTGGAGGAATATGAATTGCCATAAATTTATTGTATATATTTTTCTATATATATAATTCATCAATTTAAATTTAACATATACATATACACATACAACGCATATATGTGTATATGTAAATTAGGGTGTGGCGATTTGTATGGATAAAAATTTGTCGATATTGTGCCATCGATTTTTCGATAGATATTGGCATGAGGAAAAAACAGTTCCACTACGACATATCAAAAAAATCATTTTTGAGGCGCCCAAATTAAATTTTTTTTTAATGTTTCTGAATTTTTTTTTTGATTTGTCGAAGTGGAACTATATTTTACTCATGTCAAAAGCTATCGATGGCACAATATTGATTGATTAATCAACCCACACTAATTTATATACATGTTATTCATAAGTTTTGTTTAAGTTATTTTAGGATACAAATTAATTTAGATTTTTTACGTTAAATTTACTTTGTCAAATAAGAACGTATGAAATCTTATGAATTCGAATAGAATTAAAAATAGACTGAAAAAATCCATTTCTTTTTTACGAAACTAATTTCGTAGCCATTAGTTGGACATGAGAAATTTTCTTCCATATTAAGTAAACAAATTTAATTTGTTTTTTTTTAATTAAAAAAATTTACGATTTTTTCGGTAGATATTAATCAATTTTTGTTTATTAAAAAAAATATATATATTTTAAAGAAATTAGCAAAAGCCCAATTTCGTAAATATTAAGTAAGGATTTAGTCAGTGTATATAGATTGGAGCTGCCCTTAAAAATTTGCTGTGACGGATCTTAGTGCCGGAAGTCAATTGAATGTTGTACAATTAGGTAAATAAGACCCATCCAATGCAAATATATTATTCAAGGGCAGGTCTAATGTAGATGTATTTTGAATATTACATGTAAATATTTATGTATATAAATTTGTTTATTGTTTTACCTTAAAACGTTGTTAGTTTACAGAGATTGTGATAGATAGAATTACACAATTCACAAACTTTGTTGTATCGTTGTATAAATTTTAAACTGCTTTGTTGTTTTTTTAATTTTAAAAATGTATCTGCCTGACAATTACTATACTACAATACAACATAGATTGTGAATTGGGCAATTGGATATATAAATATTTTTATAATAAACCCAGTTGGAAATTTCATATTGCTGCTGTTTCTCATACATTTTTATTTTCAATGCACGAAATTTCCAACTGGTATATTTTTAATATTATTATATTTATGTAAGTATATAAAAAAATTAAAAAATAAAGCTGTAACTACCAAGACAATTTCTTTTGTTTTTTTTTTTCTTTTAAACTTATACGCTTACTTTGCAATGTCAAACATGTTTGATATGTCAGCATAAATTTACTTTATAATACATGTCTGCAAAAGAAATTATTCACAGTTAATTAACCATTCATAGTTAAAAGTTATTGTTTAAACAAGAATGGCTCATTTTAAATCAATTTATAATATTTTATGGACCTTATTGTTCATTTGGAGTTTAGTGTTTGCAGCACCATCCTCAAAAACGGAACGTTCAAAATTACGTAAGTACAAATTGTGAAAACTGAACAGATTTATAGAATAATTACTTCGTAATTCGATTCGAAAGGAAACATTTTTGTATTACAATGTATTTTGCATACAAATGCGATCAGTTTCATTTTCGATTTGGGTTATATTAAAATCAGAAATATTTATCGGCGTCGTCTACATTCAAGTGGCATGGCTTTAATTTGTCTGTATCTCGGCTTCTAAGTTCTGTATTTATATCATCAAAGGTTTTTCCGCAACTTAAAAAACTGAAATGACAATGGGCCAATTTCGGGGAAAATCTTCAAAAGAATACCAATATAAGTAAATATCTATATAGATTTTTTATAAAATAAATAAGGATGTATGTCCTAGACATAATGCTTTAATTTAACGTTTAATATTCTGAACGTGCTCAAATTTTGGAAATATTAGCAGCTAACAAATTTAGATATTTTGAATTATCAAAAAATCTGTTATTAAGTCGACCTGTGAAAGCCAGCCTATACAGATTGAGTCGAAAAATTTTGTATGTAAATCATTCATTCATTGGCTTAATTTCAAAGACCTCAAAGCATCAATTTTTTGTGCCACAACATCCAGTTTTCTGTCCCCAATGGTCGCAGAACGAAAAGATCATTAATTATTAAGGATCATAACAGGCTGCCAGTCATTTTCATAAGCAACTAAAAATACATAACCATGGCTATTCCTGTTCTCACTTTCACCATTCACCCTATTTTTGAAAGTATAATTACAACAATAATTAAGGTTAAAAAAATTACGTGTAAACATCTCTAATAAGAAATTCTGAAAAAATAGATACTATTGTTGTAATTGTGATTTCAAAAATAAGGTGAATGGTGAAAGTGAGAACAGGAATAACCCTGATTATGATATAACAGGATCGTCAAAATTTTCTAAATTTTTGAGAAGACATAATTTCCCAATCAAAAATGTTGCACTTAGCTCTGCCGAACCCAGCATAGGACAATCACAAAGTATCGTGTATCTCGTAAAATCTACACTGTTTGAGTTTTGTGAGGATGTCTACATTTATGTAGACGGAATGACATTTGCCAGTAAGCTATTAAAAACTGACTTAACAAATTTCGATGTATTATCTTGCAAACTGTAGTTTACGTGGACGGACAGACATTAATAAATCGATTCAGAAAGTTTTTCTGATTTAAAATACTGTATTGGCCATTCACATAATAAATCTCCGGAGATTTTACATTTCTTAAACAAGACAGAAATTATCAAAAATAATATAAATTACATTTTCCCCTCCATATAGCATCATTTGTCAAAGTCTGTCGTCGTAATGATCCGCAATTAAACAAATGCGCCCGTAATGCTTTGTACTCCCTAAAAGATCGTTTACAGGATGGTATACCTGAATTGCATATACCGGCCATAGAACCATTGGTAATACCCGAAATAAAAATGAATCAAGATACCGGAGCGGTTTATGTGAAATCGACCTATAAAAATATACACATTTATGGTTTGTCCAATTTCACAATTAAATCGCTGGCCATTGAACCATCGAAAATGAAATTCACTACAACCATGATGTTTTCGAACATCACAATAAATGCCGATTATGAAATCGATGGTAAAATAATGATGATGCCTTTGACAGGTTCGGGACCCTGTAATGCCAATTTCAGTAAGTTATTTTAATTGTTAAAAAAAATATCAAACTATAAACTGATTTCAATGAACTTGTTTTTAGCCGATGTTGCCTTGACTACAGTTATATTGGGTGAACGTCAAAAGAAAAATGGTCGCAACTATTTGAAAATTAAGGACATCAAAGTCAACTATGATGTTGGCAAAGTGAAATTAAATTTGAACGATTTATTCAATGGTGATAATGATTTGGGTGATCGTATGAATTCATTTTTGAATGAAAATTGGGATTCTTTGTCGGAGGAACTGAGACCACTGCTGCAGAAGGCCTTAACCGAGGTGGTGCAATCATCGACTGATAAACTTTTCAAAACTTATAGTTATGATGATTTGTTACCATTGTAAATATTTATATAGAAGTTGAGAAAATTAATTACAACATTTAAGCAATTATAAAAATTTAAATTAAATATCAAACACATTTATTATTCATTTTTAATTACTGCATAATAAATATTAATTAACTAATAGTTCACGACATTAATAATTTATTTGTTTTATAATAAAAGTACAATAATGTAATTCCATTTTGTTTCTACCCAGATTTTATGTAAATTCTGTAATAACTTCTACACACTAGTATTTTTTTGTGACCTCCAATATTTCGTGTAATGTAAAGTTGATTTATCGTAGCTTCTATGATCATATTTTGAACAGCATGCCAATTTTTATTTAATTTCGTACAAATGTACTAAAATACCTAAAATGTACTACTTTTCATAGAAAAATGTGTGAAAGTTGTTGTAGAAAAACTACCATAATTTTTGAACCTACTGGAATGCCAATTTTCACAGATTTAGTTGTTTATATTGGTTAAAATCGAATCACGGGTTCCAAAGTTATTCAATCCTAAACATTGCTAATTTTTCATAAAAATTTGCAAGATTTCCAACTTTAGAAACCTAAAAAATAAAACGATATGGTCTTGGTTTATAGTCATAAAATGCGCATTTAAGCACACAGTGGGGGAAAACATTTAAAAAAACAAGTAAGAGAGCTATATTCGGCTGTGAAAAAAAAATTCGGATTAAAAAATATTTTTTCCGATTTTGATCCATTTGTCCAACATATTTATATACGTCGTTGCAAAGGTATTTGAAATATCTATCATTAGATATCCATATTGTCTATATTAATGACTTAGTAATCCAGATATAGGTAAAAAATCGAGGTTGTCCTGGTTTTTTCCTCATATCTCACCCATTTGTGAACCGATTTTGCTGATTTTAAATAGGAAACTTCTCGAAAGCATGTCTGACAGAATTATTGAAGATTTGGATCCCGAAGATATCTGGGGAATTCAGAAAATTGATTTCAACAGACAGACATGGCTTAATCGACTCCGATATCTATAAGGATCCAGAATATATATACTTTATAGGGTCGGAAATGAAAAATGTAGAAATTACAAATGGAATGACAAACTTATATATACCCTTCTCACGAAGGTGAAGGGTATAACAAGCTGCGAAGTGGTCGCCCAAAGAAACTACAGTAGTTTCCGCTTAATTGTCCTCTACAGGGTCGGAAACATAGACAACAACTAGATATGTAACTGAGAGCCAAAAACCTAAGTCTGTTGTCAGAAACCCAATTCATGAGAATGTATTGCATGTATTTTGTTTTTGTATCACCCGCAGCGTTGCCGTTTTGGGCTTTTCCTACCAAATTTGGTAGGATTTTTTTCGTTTGGTAGGAAGGTAGTTTAAATTGATGTTTGGTAGGTTGGATTAAAAAGTATTTATTTACAAGATAGATTTATCGCATTATTAGAGATCACTAAGGCAGATGCAGTTTCAACTTTCCAACTTATAACAGATTTCTTTTCGGCACATAACTAGGGTTTTTAATTTCCCGACCTTTTTTGATTCCCGGGAATCGGGAAATTTTTTTCTACATTCCCGGGTACCCGGCTATTCCCGAAATATATATGATACTGTAAATTAGGAATATTATAGCCAAATTTTATATAAAAACTTAGCGTTATAATTATTAAATATCAGAGCTTCGAATTAATTAATAAAATTTGAGCTTAATTCACTAAAATCTTAATCCGTAATTGAAAAATGTCAGCCTTTTATTCCATAAATCAATTCCTAATATTTAATTTTTTAGATTCATTCCAAAGCCTTTGTTTAAACTGAATTAAATTTAAAGTTAATTAATAACAGAATTTATTCAAACTTTGAATGATTAAATTTTTGTTAAATCAAATCATTTACAAAATTAATTGAAAAAAATTTTCTTAAGCCTTTTTGTACTAGATTTGAATTGAAGAAAAATTTAATCAATTAATAAATTTGAGAAGCTATTTTGTTATGTATTTGAAGAAGAAATTTAAAGAAATTAGAATGATTCAATAAGAAATAAATTCTATAAATAATGAATTCATTTTTTAAATTTTCATACGAGAAACCACAAATAAATAATAATAGTAAGCGATCTATTATTGCCGAGATATAAGCAAAAAACTGTATGAAAAACTTTTCACTGTTTGTTGGCGAAAAAAATGGAGTTCTTAGTTGTTTTCAATGTATTTTCGTCAGTTTTTAATTCCCGGGATTCCCGACTAAAAATCCCAAGAATCGGGTAGTGAAAAATTGGCAAAATTCCCGGGAAATTTGTACCGGGATAAAAACCCTACACATAACGTTCCTTTAAAAAACTTGATCGGATTGGTAACAGACGGTGCTAACGTTATGGCTGGTGACGTTACTTACTAATGAAACTGACTTGTTTTACATTAAGTGCACATGCCACTCACTCCAACTCTGCTCCAGTTATGCATGTAACTTGTTACCAAAAAATATTGAGCTTCTTTGTGGTAATATATATACTTTTTTCTCTCATAGTCCCAAAAGAATTAACGAGCTTAAAGAATTTCAGGAATACTGTTCTGTAAAATCTTATAAAATCTTTAGAAGGTGTTATTGCAAGAATTATAGAACAATGGGACAGTTTATAATTGTATTTTATATCACGTTTTTATGACGTAAATGGTATAAGAGCAGCAGCAGAACTGGAAGAAAGTATGTCTAATAAAGTCAAAACTTGTTTTTTATTCTTGACATACATACATATGTATATGATTTTAAAAAAATGGTAGGTTTAAAACGATTTTGGTAGTTTTTTGACAAAAATTTGGTAGGAATAAGATTTGTTCAGTGGCAACGCTGATCACCCGTATGTGTGAAAAGAGAGTCATATTTTACTCTCTCTTTCCATTCTATGCGTTTATTCTGAAAAATGTAGAAATTACAAACGGAATGACAAACTTATATATACCCTTCTCACGAAGGTAAAGGGTCCGATTTTAAAAATGTTTCCTCCATGACTATAGTGGAGGTGTTCTGAGTTTAAGTTTTGAATTTTAAACACTAAGGCCCCAAAGTGGGGTATCTCTGGTATATGAAACATTTAAAATGATTGAAAGGATTTTTTTTTATTTTGAAACATTTGTACAATATAAATTTATTCAAAGTATTGGCCATTGTTAGCTATGACCATTTGCCATCTTTCCGGCAACATATGGAAAGAACTGCTCATCTTTTGTAGTTGTGATGCAGTATGCTTAGTCTGACCAGGTTCTTCAAAGGTCTGCTTCCTTTGAAATCTTTACCACAGAGCTGTAAATATATATTAGAGAATTCGACGAGATAAACGTTTTGGCTCTCGGTCGGCTAACGACTTATTATTTGTAAATACTGTCTATGGATGCAATCCGAGCAGATAACTTTTTCAGTTCTCATCGGCTAACTACAACTTATTGGCTATGACTAGCTAATGAGTACAATTCGACGAGATAAATGCTTCGACTCTCGGTCGGCTAACTACGGTATTAGTACGAAGTTCATGGTTTTTCTTAGATGTCTTATGTTAGAATTCACATAAACAGTTTGGGAATTATTGCAACAAATTAGAATTCACATAAACTGTTTGGGAATTATTGACATCAATATACTAACATATATTGTATTAGTATTAATTAGAAGGAATCAAGCCAATATCGGATACTCTGTTTCAAAGTGAAGCGTATCCCAGAGAGAGCGTTTTGCACGGTTGGGCACGGTCTAGACTATAAAGTGGTTGAGGCAAAACTTCCTAACCACTTCATTCTAAATACGTTTTAACATGCATTGCAACATTCTGCGCGTTCTTCGGCCATTGCTCGCTTCAAACGAATCAGTTGCTTTCGGTACATGTTCCCTGTGATGGTCTGGTCAGATTTCAGCAGCTCATAATTACCTAAGTGCCATGGATATTTGGCTTTGGTTTCGATCTCTTACGCTTCGGGTTATCGTTCGGTACAGGTTCCCTGTGATAGTCGGTTCAGATTTCAGCAGCTCATAATAGATATGACACTTTTGCTCCCACGAAATACAGAAAATTACCTTAGTTCCATGAATATTTGGCTTTTGTCGATTCGGCTGGTCGCCAGGCTTCACATACGGTCTTTTACGCTTCGGGTTATCATAATGGATCCATTTTTCATCGCAAGTAATGATTCCGTGCAAAATTTACCATTTTCGAAGCAAAAAAAAAAAAAAACTTTGTTGTTTACACTATAATGTTCAATAACTATGTAAGTGAGAATAAATGACAGATATGTACCCTTCAAAATTACATATAATTTATAGATAAACTGAAATTGTTGGTTGTTGGAAAATCGGAAATCCCTGAAACGTCCTGGGATAAAATATCAGTGCCCAATATCCGAAAATCCTGGAACGCCTTGATTGAATTCAGTACAGAATGGAGTGAAGAGGTATCCTCTGAAGAGGATACCATGCCCTTAAATATTTTACAAAATATAATTCAGGAAGTAAAAGATCATCGTCTTTCATCTATTAGTACACTTGTAGCTGTACAGTGTGAAATTAAAACAAGTAAGAGAGCTATATTCGGCTGTGCCGAATCTTATATACCCTTCACCAAAAATTTTGAAATATATTTAGGTTAACAAAATTTCTTTTTTTTTCCAAAGTTGTTTTTTTAATTTTTTGGAAAAAAAAAATTTCGAATTGTTTTTAAAAAATTTTTTGTTGTTTTTTCAATTTTTTTTTAATAAATATTAATTTTTTAATAACGGAATGACAAACTTATATATACACTTCTCACGAAGGTGGAGGGTATAAAAATGGAAATATTTTTGTAATTCTGAAATGTTTAGTTCGAATTTAATGAAGCCTCACATGGCTATAGAAAAGATATGAAATAAATCAAACAGATTTTCTCATTTTTATTTTAACAATTATTAAAAACAATTTTATTTCAAATTTGCAGCCTATTTATAGAACAAGATTGAGTACATGTACACATGTACAATATTCGTTCGGCTTACCCGATCTTGTTCTATAAACAGGCTGTTAATCTATTCTATATAAACAAATTTATAAAACTAAAATAAATACAACAAAATATTAAATACAAAATACATATGTATAACATTAACAATTCAATTAAACTAACCACATTTTCAATGGCAATTTCGAGAATACATTATTCCATAAGCCATGGAATATATCGGCCAAACCCTTTTCCAAATCTGGTCTCAATTCGTTTATAACCTCATTACCGTTCTGATTAAGAAACCCGTTAATGGATGCGGCCAAAATTTCATTGCCATTGAAAAGATTCTTTAGGTGAATGCGCATAAAGCCCACATTAAAAGTGACTTTCATATCATCAATATGTATGATTTCCTAAAATATATACA
The DNA here is from genome assembly GCF_958450345.1 of Calliphora vicina. Classification (NCBI taxonomy): domain Eukaryota; kingdom Metazoa; phylum Arthropoda; class Insecta; order Diptera; family Calliphoridae; genus Calliphora; species Calliphora vicina. Next base: position 40,278,190 of record NC_088780.1, on the reverse strand, counting down.
ATACATAAATTTAACAAACATTCCTAGTATATCCCTCAAAACTACTTACTTCTGGTGAATTTCTCAAACTGATGCGAGTATAAACCGCAGTCTTAACATCTTTTAAGGCCATATTTACATCACCATTACCGATAAGTGGCAATACCAAGATGTGACCATTGAGATTATATTTGGCTTTGATCCGCAATATTGGTATTTCCAATTCAAAATTAAGGATTTTCTTCTCCAGATCTAGACTGTTTGGAGTGGAAAAGTGGAATTTTGTTTGAAATTAGTATTAAGTGTTAATGGAAAATATTAAAAATAACATACACTGCTCGTTTCACGGTGGCATTTGATGGCCCACTTACGATTAGATTTTGAAAACCACCGGCTAATATTAAATTGCCACTGCCTTTTTGTACAGACACCTGATCGATGTGTAACGGTTCAAAACCCTTTACTCCAATTTCTGGTATACCAGCTGCCAGCGCCGGAAAACATCCTTCAAACATTTTGCGAAAACATTTATTTTCGTTGGGTTTATCTCGTGGACAGGTTTTTAACCAAGTGGCTGAAATGGAAGAACAGAAAGTAAACATGGAATTAGTGATCTCACAGCAAAAAAAAAAGTCAAATGTTTGAAGATGACACTTTGATTTTATATGAAATGTACATAATTTTAAGGTCCAATATAATGCGGGCACCTATTAGTGTGCATTATGTATAAAAACATTTATCTGGTTCACTCGATTTGGTAAATTAAATAAATTAAAATTTATTTTACATTTTTTCCTTTTCAGTTTTGGGGGGTGGGGGGAAATATTTGTTCATCCACCTGGATTCACGCCTGTTATAGTGTAAACAATTTATGTGTCGATTATGGATGGCAATTTGGGCAACTGACAACGCAACTGAAGTTCGATTGCCATCCATAATCGACCCATTAGTTTTTTTGCTTCGAAAATTTCTAATTTTGTGCCAAATGTGTGAAGTTTTGCTTTACTTCTTTAATTTGAAAAAAAGTGTCGCTGCTCACCAAAGCTTTTGGTGAATGTGTTACATCGGTTTCAGCGTGAGAGAGATGATTGATTTTGACATGGAAGACAAATATCGCACAGGCCAGCCAAAAATGTTTGAATACCAAGAATTGGAGGCATTAATCCATGATGATTGTTGTCAAACACAACAAGATCTTGCAAAATAATTGAAGTCGAGAGGCCTTGAAAGACGATTTTGCATGTACGAAATGATGCTAACAATAAAATCATTTTTGCACCGAATCATTACTTGCGATCGACACCAAAGCCAAATATCCATGGCTCTAAGGTCTATAATCTATTATGAGCTGCTGAAATCTGACCAGGGGCCAAATTACCGCATTCGTGATCGAATGAGCTATCGTATCGAAAAATGATTTCGATTTCGAAATTGTGATAAAATGTACTAAATTTCTTGCTCAATATCGAACGCCATAATTTCAAATAAGAAAATTACGATAAATTTTACTAGATATCGAATGCGGTAATTTGGCCCCAGAACATCACAGTACCTGTAACTGATTTGTTTGAAGCGATCATTGACCGAAAAACGCACAGAAAATGAGGCCAGACATGAAACCCGAACATTCCATCATTACAACGCTCGGCCACATGATGCAATGCCAGTTAAGAAGTATTTAGAATGAAGAGGAAGTTTTGCCTCACCCGCTTTATAGTCCAGATCGTGCCCCGTCCGACTACTATTTGTTTCGATAGATGCAGAACGCTCTCTCTGGAATACGCTTCACTTTGTAACAGACTATCCGATATTGGCTTGAGTCATTATTGGCCTCAAAATTTTTTAAGTGTCGGTCCATAGAGCCATAATCAAGATAATCTCTTAAGAATTCATAAATTCCTGGAAATTATTCATATCGTGAATAGTTATAAGGAATATGATGAAATATGCACACTTTCCAACAGTACTTTTACAAATATCAAAATCCAGAATCCTGTTAACGCATAAGTTGGATATGGGCATTTTCTGGGGTCACGAACGTACCTTTGTACGCTTTTAATGTCCAAAGAATATAGAAAACAAAACTTTTCCTAGCATTTTTTTTTGGCGATTCGATAGCATTTTGGTAGCTCTATGTTTAGTACAAAAGATGGAATTCATCGAGTTTAAGTTTTCATAATGATAGTTATAAACATGTGGTAACGACCGTCCCCAAAATAGAAGTCAACTTTAGCTGACAATAGTGAAATGTAAAAATTTGCGAAATGGAACGGAGTGTTTAAAAGCGATTAATTTATTCTAAAAGTGTATTAATCTAGGTCTCTATTCGGTACTTACACAATAAAACATCTCTATTGGTTTTTGTTTAATTGTCTTGATTACCTGGTCGCGAACGTACGACTTTTCCATATGTTTTTTTATTATTATCACCATGCATTTTGCCATAAATATCTTCAAATTTCCTTAACAAATAAGTAAGAAAATATCGTCGGTCAAGCCCGACCATATAATACCCTACACTAAGTAACATTTTTCTTTTAAAAATTCACCTATCTATATACATATATAAAAATGGATGTTTGTATGGGTATGTATGTGTCTATGTATGTTCCGAATGAACTCAAAAACGGCTCCACCAATTTTGATGAAATTTTCAGGGAATCTTCAGAATAGCCTGGCGGGTAACACTTTTACATTATACCGTTAATGCCATTATATATAAAAACCAGATGTATGTATGTATGTTCCATATGGACTCAAAAACGGCTGGACCGATTTTGATAAAACTTTCACGGAATCTTCAGAAAAGCATAGCGGTAACACTGTAAAGTCATATACATAAATGTTTTTTTTATTTCCAACGTACAAACAATGACAATTTTCATTTTGTTGCATAACATCATTCTAAAAATTAATGATTTGGTGTAACGAAAAAAGGAATATATTCCAACACATGTCCGGTACTAATAGAAGTTCTTTTATATTATCAATCGATGATAAACAATTTTGTTTACTCTTGCAAATTAGGTGCATGATTAAAAAATTTCCATATGAAATCTATTAAAAAAATAATATTTGGATAACTCTCCGCATATCACTTTTAATAAAAAATAACGGTTTTATTCAAATAAACTTTGTTTTCGAAAGGGCATCTACGTCTAGAGTCGCAGAAACGGGAAGAGAACGAGAGTCACGGCTTTGTTGCAGAAAGACCTCAACAGCATATAGTTGTTCGCTTTCGAATGGCTCGATCAATAGAAAGAATCGATTTAAAGTTACCCGGGTTTTATTACAATAAGTATGATGACTACAGGAATCACAAGGATGTACTAATTGGCGCAATGAACAAAAATTACTTACATTGCAGCATTTTGAAGTTCCCTAAGGAATCCCCGGGAATGTACTGTTCGAACGGTAAAGTTATTCTGCCACCAGTTATTGAGCCGTCTGAGCTGCTACTAAGTTACATTTCCGGCGCCAATCCTATTTCCAAACACTTCCTTCAAAATATCCAAAAGTACAACACATGCTTTCAAATGACGTCGGCTTCATGCCCACCTTTAAAATTAAAGGCCAAATGTACCACAGATTTGGATCATTGCTCACGCTTCCCAATGACGATACGAAAAATTCCAATTGATCCCTCAACAAATGAGATTTCATTTCCGGACTTCTGCCAAATGCAAATGAATATTCAAGACGTTGTCGACAAAGTATTCGCAAGTCTTACAACGAACTATAACAAGTCGGATTGTCTGTGGGAACATGCAATTTTGGCACCAACAAATAATGATCAATAAGCAAATACAATTGAAACTGCCTGGCAAAACAATAAAATACAAATAGATTGACACAGAACGAAGAACAAGCCGTCGATTATCCTACTGAATTTGTCCGAAACTGTATATTAAAATCGAGATGCAATATAAAACAGATGTTTTCTAAGGGCCAGTAACGCGTACCGGGTTCAGCTAGTAATTTATATTCGAGATTGATTTTCGAAGTGGGCCTTCTATGGGAGCTATGACCAATTATTGACCGATCACCATGATAAAATTATATAGAAATATCTTCAATAGGAAATGCCCATATACATATGTATCTATATGAAATATAATACATTAAATGTTGAGATGATTTCTCCATAATTAGACATAGCTAGGAGTTCTCAGTCTCCCATCGGACGCGTCCCAGGTGGCGGATAGGGGGAGCAACTGCCTAGTCTAGTGATACTGTTTTGACAACAGGTCACTAGCCTTGACAAATGCTCAAGCGATGTCAATATCTTAAGATGCATTTTTAACAAATGGTCTGAACTTCTTGACATAGCTAGGTCGGTAAACGGAAATGTGTCAGCCGACTATCATAATACTGTGATGCATTTTATAACAAATGGTCACAGTAGGATGTAATTGGTGTTAGGATACTGTTATTACTGGTGATACATTTTTGACAAATGGTTACCTAGTGCTAACACATTCTCTCTCTCTTCTAGTGTTACTACCCGCGGACCAAAACTGTTCTTTCTCTCTCTACTCTTTCTTTCCCCCCCACTTGTAAGGTCAAGGTGATGGTAGCAGTGCCGAAGACCTGAATGGCTAGTAAGTGGTTAAAGATAACTAGTCGCTAACAGCTCCCCTCCGACGCCAGGGCACGGGTCGGTTGTAATACAGTTTTCGCCTAATCCATGTACGCCGTCCCTGCATGGAGTGTCCATCCCCTTACGCGCTCACTCGTGGGAAAAAAAATGAATAACACAATACAAAACAATAACAATAACAAAAAACAAACAGCAAAAGGCCAGCAGGGGAAACCTATGCTGGCTGATTGCAAACAGTCGACTGTCCAACCTTCTGGTGACAGTTTGACTAAAAGCAGCGAGGTAGCCTTGGACTTTAAGCCAAGCACCTCAAAAGCTGCATTAGCCCTCGCTGGTAATATACCAGCAACAGCCCCTGCATTGGACACTGTCGAGAAGACAGTTGTCCCTGCGAAAATGCTACAGGTTGGATCGTCGAACCAGAAGTCGGGTCCAACCACCGTAGCCCCACCCGCCACTACGGCAGAACCGAACGCCCCCATTCGCAAAGAACCATCCAGGAGGGCTTTCGTGCAAAGGCGTGCCGCCATGCGCATTATCGACCGGCTTGGATCCAAGTCGGCCGATGCGCTTAACATCGACGAATTGTCGAAATTAAGTTGGGCTAAGGCTCAACTGGCTGAACTGGACAGCTCAAACACTCCTCCAAGCGCAGATGCAGCGAACCAAGGCGCATCTGCTGGGCCCAAACGGCAACGCTCAGAGGAGGAGCTGCTCCAGCAGCAAAACACACAGCCGAAGACTAAACGTCCGAAGCAAGAGGCTCGTGTGATAAGAAGGCCTTACAGTGAAGTTGCTCGCAATCCACTTGTAAGGGCTATTATCGACAGGAGTGTTGATGACGGAGCTATCTCCCAGGAGAAATGGCTGAAAATCCGTCAGGGTATGCTGGGGGTATACTGGAAGATTCTCAAGGAGAATCCCGGTCCATCCCCGCAAAACGACGATGCTGGCTGGTATCAAGGCCATGTAAAACTGCTAGCGTGTACCAATGACCGCTCAGCTCTACTGCTAAAATTAGCAATTGCGTCCCTAGGGGAATTGTGGCCTGGCGCGAAACTGGACGTGATCCCGGTAAACGAGATACCTCGTAGACCGAGATCAGTCACAGTTATTCCGGCGGAGCCACATGAACCTGAGGAGATTCTGGCATACATTCAGAGCGGTAATCCCGATCTACCAACCCATAACTGGAAGGTGGTTAAGGTTTCCGCTCCTGAAGGTGCGCATAGAAAGGTGGTCGTAGTCCTTAACAAGGAATCCTTGGCGCCACTACGTGAGAGGCAAAGCAAGATTTACTATGGTTTCGATAGTATCAAGCTGCGCATCTACCGTGGTGACGACAAGCTCGACCCCGAAACTTCTGGTGTTAAACTGGAAGCTCCGCAGGATATGGACTGCAAAATTAAACTGGACGACCCCGCAAGCTCTGAGGACAAAATGGAGACCCAATCACACTCCAGTATGGTTGGGGACCTATTCTGCGCTCTGGGTGATGTGGAGGATGAAGATGTTCTTCTGGAATCAGACCCAGAAGACATCGACGTTACGGTCATATATGATCCAGACCATGGTGAAGGCGATCCAAGTGAACCTTCACCACTCTAAGGCAGCTTCGGCTGCCCTGCTCCTCCACATTGCTAAATATGGGGAGGACATTGCGTTGGTCCAGGAGCCGTGGATACACAATGGCGAAATTCGTGGACTCAACGCCAAAAAGTACAAACTTTTGTACATAAGACGCACAGGTAAAATAAGATCTTGCATTTTGGTTAAGAACCATCTTAATATCTTCATTCTTCCTGATTACAGCGATGAAGATACAGTAGCTGCTGCTTGGGAGACAGGTGCAGGTAAGGTGTGGCTGCTCTCGAGCTATATGGCGCACGACCAGGTTGAACCACCACCGAATAACCTGGTATCTAATATGATGCGTGCCGCAAATAGGGCCAGAACTCCTGTAATTATCGGAGCTGATGCAAATGCTCACCACACAATCTGGGGTAGCTCAGATAGAAACGAACGAGGTGAGTACATTCTAGACTTCATATTAGACTTTAATCTGGTAGTTGTCAATCGAGGTTCAGAACCTACTTTTGTGGTAGCAAATAGGCAAGAAGTTCTGGACATTACGCTTGTCAGTGCAAGCCACTCGCAACTCATAAGGAATTGGAAGGTTTCAGATGATTGCTCTCTGTCTGATCACAGGTATCTGACATTCTCAATAGAATTGGAAGTTGAGAAGGAAAAGCCTTTTCTAAATAGGAGGAAAACCAATTGGGATGATCACAGGCGGATCCTTGATGGTTTACTTCCCTCACCCCCTCTCATAGGTGACACTAGGGACATTGAAAGCGCTGTGGAAAAGCTCACACTTTCTCTCAGTGAGGCCACAAGACGTACATGCACTCCCTCTGCTCGCAGAGGAAAGGTAAGACCTCCATGGTGGTCTTTAGACATAGCGAACACTAGGCGTAATTGTCGTAAACTATTCAACGAGGCGAAAAGATCAGGCAACTGGTCAATGTATAAGTCTATGTTGAACAAATTTAAGAATATGGTCAGGAGCGCGAAACGTAAGTCCTGGAGGAATTTCTGCAGCGGCGTCGAAAGTTCCTCTGAGACAAATCGTCTGCGCAAGATCTTATCGAAAACACCAACTGTTCAGGGTTATATTCAGAAACAGGATGGTAGGTGGACTACTGATGGACGTGAGACACTAGAAGTACTCATGGACACTCATTTTCCGGGGAACTTGCCTCCGGATATTGCTAGTGCATCCCAACCGAACAATCGGACAACTTCGTCAATTATACTTGACGAACATTTGATAAAATGGGCCATACGGAGTTTTGACTCTTACAAGTCTCCGGGCCCAGATGGTATAATACCCGCTGATCTACAGAATAATATAGATCTAGTCACTCCTTGGCTGATAACTATCTATCATGCCTGTCTTGCATGGTCCTACATACCAAAACGGTGGACCGAATGCACTGTGACATTCATTCCGAAAGGGGGGAAAGCGTCACACACCAAAGCAAAAGATTTCAGACCGATAAGTCTATCATCATTCTTGCTGAAAACCCTTGAAAGAATCATCGACATCCACATACGAGTGTCTTTGAAACAAGGATCAGTATCTCCCTCTCAACACGCCTACATGAAAGGCAAATCCGTTGAGACAGCACTTCACTCCTTAGTGGGATATATAGAGAAATCCCTTGAATTTGGTAATTTCTCGTTAGTGGCCTTTCTGGATATAGAAGGAGCCTTCAATAACGTAGAATCTGCAACTATCGTTTCAGCTCTACAGGATCTTGGTTTAGACCAATCAACTGTAAGGTTCATCACAAACCTTCTACGATACAGGATCATTCGCTCCGAAAAGGGAACGGCAGTGATCACGAGAATGGCCACTAGGGGTACACCTCAGGGAGGTGTCTTATCGCCACTTCTGTGGAATTTGGCCATAAATTGTCTGCTCAGGAAATTGGATCTCTTAGGTTATAAAACTGTCGCCTACGCGGATGACGTCGCGGTGGCAGTCTCTGGGATCCACTTGGACACGATATCACAACGCCTGGAACATGCACTCAGTATACTGAGTCGGTGGAGTACGGACAGTGGATTGAGTGTAAACCCAGGCAAAACTGAACTTGTACTGTTCACAAGGAGGTACAAGATTCCTCATTTCTCGCTTCCCCGATTAAATGGTGTTGAACTAACACTATCGGACAGTGCGAAATACTTAGGAGTTATTCTGGATAGTAAACTATCCTGGAAACCCAATACCCTTTCAAGGACGTCAAAAGCCTTGACGGCTATGTATGTCTGTAAGAGGGCGATAGGTACGCAATGGGGTATTAGACCCCAGTTTGTCAACTGGCTATGTGATGCGGTCATTAAGCCGACACTATTTTATGGAGTTTCTGTCTGGTGGAAGGCACTAGACAGTGGCTCGACGTGTATGCTATTCGAGAGAGTGTTAAGGAGAATGGCAATCCTGATAACAGGAGCTTTAAGAACGACCGCAACAAAGTCGCTCTTTACTATATTGAACTGGATCCCTGTGGATCTTATGGCAAGAAAAATGGCATTTACTTCTGCCTTTAGGCTAAACGCGATTGGTGCGTGGAAACACGCTCCATATGGTCACGCCAGCATAATAGGTAGTATTCAGACTCTTCCGGAGAATATCGATTACTGCATTTCTAGGCCCTTCTTAGCGAGGAATTTCGATTTCTCAATTCCGTGTGGTACGGAAGCAATGAACGGGCCCTTACATGACACAATGGGTCTCTCAGTCTATACGGACGGTTCTGTGAAGGGAGATCGAGTTGGCGTAGGTGTCTATATTCGGGAACTCGATATTAGGTTATCTTTCAGACTTCCGAATGAATGTAGCATTATTCAGGCTGAATTATCGGCCATCAAAAGGGCGGCTAACTGGCTTAGTTATAACAAGATATCTGACAGGGATATTTGTATATATACTGACAGTCAGGCAGCTATAAAATCCCTGACAGGTGTATACACAACATCTAACTTAGTCCAGGAATGCCGGGCATCCTTAAACAGGATGGCGAGACATTCAATAGTCGTACTCAAGTGGGTACGGGGACACGGGGATATTACTATTACGGGCAACTGTGTTGCCGATGATCTGGCGAGAAAAGGCGCCATGTTACCTGACGGAGACATAGATTTCCTATGTGGGATTCCGTTATCCAAATGCAAGCTACAAATTAGTAACTTCTACTATGAGCTCGCTCAGGCAAGATGGGACTGTGAACCCACATGCACTATGACCAGGACGATATGGCCCCGACTAAATCGGGGACGGACAATTCATCTTCTTGGCTTTACACGCTCACAATTGAGTGGTGTAGTGGCGGTCATAACTGGACACTGCACCTTTGGTAACCACGCTAGGAGACTTGGTTTGCCGTACCACGACTTCTGCAGAAGTTGTCAAAATGAGGAGGAGGATGAAACTATTTTTCATCTTCTTTGTCATTGTCCGGCATTAGGAGATCTACGCCTAAGGTTTCTGGGGCATCGTTCCCTTGATAGTCTCTCTGAGCTCTCGAATATGAGGCTTGAGGGCATTAGTGCCTTTATAGGTAGAAGTAATTGGTTGAAAAGACCAGACACGGGGATCACTTTAGAGTGACCCAATGATCGCCGACTCATTGGCACGTAAATTCTCCAAGATCTCCTCCCTCCTCCCTCTCTTTTTCTTCTTACATCTCCTCCTTAACTTCTTCAATCTTCTTCTTCTCCCTTTTCACTTATATCTGTCCCTCTTTCTTCTTCTTTCTTCTACTTTCAGGTAACACAAAAGGACCATTGATGGACCCATGTGAGCTGCTCTTTCTATCTTCCTTATTTCGTGGCTGCCTGGAAAACCTAACCTAACCTAACCTAACATATAAGGCCCACTTCGAAAATCATTTTAACGATATACACATATTTGTATGCAGATAAAATTAAAACACAAGTAAGTTTCGTATATATATGACGATCGGTCCACATATATTTCTCAAACTTTTAGAAAAGGGAGAACTTTAAAGATTGATCGATGATTGCCGCTAGGTTTATTAGATACATAGATGTCTTATCCCACCCATGTCTAAGAAAATTGTAATATTATTTTTTCAGATGGGAGATAGACTTTTGACGTTTTGCCTAAATATGTAATTTTTTAAAACAATCCGATAAAAGCTAATCTCCTCTATTAATATTCTGTAGTTGACATTTTGGTATTTATTAGTAAATAATATTCACACTTAATATTTAAATTGAAAAATCACTGATATATTTAATAAATTTTGTAATTATTTACAGTCTCATATTATTTATAAAGGACTTGGTACAAATCATTTTTATTTTTTTTTTTAAATCCATGTATAATTTAATTTGACAGTTTTCCAATATTTTTGTCTCTTACGTTTTTCTTTTAGTTGCGGTTTATCATTTACAATTTCACGTGTGTAAGCCGTCACTGTTGTTACGAATACTGCTGCCAGAAAATACAATTTATAAGAAAACCACATTTTTAAACACTAAAAGGATTTTTCAAAAAGATTTTATAAAAAAAATATTGTATGTAGTACTAGTTTTTAAATTTATTTAATTTTAACCGCCACTTGAAACCGTTGTCTTTAACGTTACAGACCTAAATGTTTTCTGCAGTTTTTACCACAGAAATATTTTTAACATACCGACATAAAACGTATCTGAAAGTGCGCCAAAACCGGTCAAAGACTCTAACCCAAACTGTTGGGTATGTTTTTTGTTTAATCTGTCTCTCTGCATCAATGATGATAATATGCAATAATGTTTTTAAAATTTTTTTTTAATATATTTGGTATGTAGTTTATGGTAATCTTGTTGTTACTTTGCGTGATTTTTTTTGTTTATTTTCTTTCATTAGTTTTTTTTTTGCACTGCCCATTCATGTAATATTTACTTGTTCATTATGTATGATGAATGTAACAGCAAGTAACAGCAGTTGTATGCTGGTATGTCGATAAGTTAGTTGCAGTAACCAAAACAAAAACAAAAAAAATTAAAACAAACTACCGAATAGAAAGAAATATAAACCATGACATTAAGTCAGTCAGTCTATTTTGAAAAATAATGAAAGTGGTTTTCTGGCATACGCCACAAAGTCAGGTTGAGGAGTTTAGTAAGTATGTATGTCTGGGGTAAACAGATGAAAAAATGAAGTATCGGTAACTATTTTTCATTGGAGTTACTTTTATTCGATTCCTTATAAACTACTTTATTAAAAAACAAGTAAGAGAGCTATATTGGGATGTGCCGAATCTTATATACCCTTCACCAAATTATACTTCAAAATACAAATTTTAAATATTTGTAGGTAAACAAAATTTATTTTTTTTTAATTTTTGTTGTTGTCTTTTTAATTAATTTTAAATTTAAAAACAAAATTTTTGTTTTTTAAATTTTTGTTGAAAAAAAAAATTCGGGTTAAAATTGTTTTCTGATTTTGACCCATTGTAGGTCCAACTTACTATGGTCTTATATACGTAGTTGCAAAGGTCTTTGAAATATCTATCATTATATGTCCATATTGTCTATATTAATGGCTTAGAAATCCAGATATAGGTCAAAAATCGATGTTGTCCTGTTTTTTTTCCTCATATCTCAGCCATTTGGACCGATTTTGCTGATTTTAAATAGGATACTTCTCGAAAGCATGTCTGACAGAATTATTAAAGATTTGGATCCCGAATCTTCAGCAAATTGATTTCAACAAACAGACGGACAGACAGACGGACATGGCTTAATCGACTCCGCTATCTATAGGGATCCAGAATATACATATATACTAGAGTGACAGCCGATTTTTTTTTTTTAGATTTCAAAGAGTGCCGGGTGGAATATTATAAAATATATAACATTTCGCTATCTTTTCATTAGAAATTCCAAATATTGAAAAATTTGACATTTGACCTTCACGATTCAAAGGTTATCGTTTTCCGATTTTAGTAAAACTTTCAGAACATATTTAGAATTACAAGGACTATAATATTATGAATAGATTTTACTTAAAAATTATAACAGTATGGAAATTGGACTCATTCGCCTAAATATGGACAAAAAATTAGTTTTTCTTGAAAAACGCAAAATTTAAATCGCTGGTACGGAAAAACTGTAAGAGGTATTGACATAATTTTTTCATATTTTTATTCCCTATTTTGATCTCAATAAACCCCAATGTGATGATCGAAAAAATCTGAAATTTGTTTAACAAAATTTTTAAAAATTTGAAAATGGAGTTTTGAAACAGCCGTTAAAAAAAATTATTTTTTTTGGCCATACCTGCGAATAGGTTAACGGTATCCTACGAAGACAAAAACTCATATACAAGTAAATATGGAAATATTTTAAGTAAAAATTAGCTTTTATTTTAATTTTTCTCGAAATATCTTAATTTTTTTCCTAAATTTTTTGTTCAAGTGGCCTGAAACACGTTAATGGTCTGGCGAATTTGTAATAACTTCAAAATTTTTTAATCAAATTTTGTCATTTATATCTCATTACAACGATAATTACGTACATATTTCGATTCTTTTGCATTCAATTGCAAAAGTATTTATTTAATAGCAAAATTTTTTCAAAAACTGAAAAATTTGCATTTTTCTCTAATTTTGACGATAATACAGTTTTTGGGTCATTTTGAACCAATAGGGTTAATTTTCAAAAAAAAATTTTAATGTAATATTCATTAATATAAATAAATCTACACATTTCTAGAAAACAATGCAGAAAGTTAACGAGTTTCACCTATTTATTCCATATTAATAGTAAAATTTTGCATATATCTGAACTTTGACCTCGATGCGCGTCCAGAAATCGTTGCCCGATTTGGCTCAAATTTTCAGCACTTAACATTTAGGCTTAGTGTCACAATATTCCACCCGGCACTCTTCAAAATTTTAACAAAAATTTTTTTCCATACAACTGATTGTCACTCTAATATATACTTTATAAGGTCGGAAAATTTTATTGTGGAAATTACAAACGGAATGACAAACTTATGGGGCATTTCATGTCAAGTGAACCAACTTTTGAAATCGATGTCTTCCGATGAAATTTGCACCAAGGTTAGTTCTATTGGATAGTAACTCAGACACAATTTTTCAACAAGATCAGTCGAGAACTCTCTGAGTTATAGGGGGTCAAATTTTAACATTTTGGTCAAACAGGTGTGTTTTCTTATCCATGTAACTTATTACCTATTGTTCTTAGCAAAATGTGTCCCAAATAGTTTAGATAGCTCTTTCTTCAATCTCTCGAAAAAAAATATTTAAAAAAAAAATAAAAAATTTTTAATATTTATTTTCCGAAATCAAAAACTTTTTTTTTTTTCTTAAAATAAAGCTTAGATATTTTCCTTGAACACCTTAGTGGGATGCGAGTGGGATATCTATCAAAATAAATATTTTGTAACTCAAAACATACAATTTTTGACTTTTTTTGCAAAATCAAAAATTTTTTTGACTTTTTTTTCAAAATGGACCCTGGAAAAAAAATTCGATTTTATTTATTTTGATAGATATCCCACTCGCATCCCACTAAGGGACTAAAAATATCTTAAAGGAAATGACCTAACCTTTCTTTTGACTAAAAAAAAAATTTTAAATAAAGGGCCCATTTTGAAAAAAAATTCGTATTTGCAAAAAAAAAAAATCAAAAATTGTAAGTCTTGAGTTAAAAAATATTTATTTCGATAGATATCCCACTCGCATCCCACTAAGCGACCAAAAGGGTCTTCAAGGATAAAATCTAAGCGTTTGTTTGAGCTAAAAAAAAAAAATTAAAAAAGGGTCCATTTTGAAAAAAAAAGTCAAAAAAATTTTTGATTTTGCAAAAAAAGTCACAAATAGTATGTTTTGAGTTACAAAATATTTATTTTGATAGATATCCCACTCGCATCCCACTAAGCGACCAAATAGGTGTTCAAGGAAAATATCTAAGCTTTATTTTAAGAAAAAAAAAAAGTTTTTGATTTCGGAAAATAAATATTTTTTTAAATATTTTTTTTTGAGAAATTGAAGAAAGAGCTATCTAAACTATTTGGGACACATTTTGCTAAGAACAATAGGTAATAAGTTACATGGATAAGAAAAAACACCTGTTTGACCAAAATGTCAAAATTTGATCCCCTATAACTCAGAGAGTTCTCGACCGATCTTGTTGAAAAATTGTGTCTGAGTTACTATCCAATAGAACTAAGCTTGGTGCAAAGTTCATCCCGATCGGAAGACATCGATTTCAAAAGTTGGTTCACTTGACATGAAATGCCCCTTATATATATATATCCTTCTCACGAAGGTGAAGGGTATAACAAGTGTGTTATATTCGGCTGTGCCGAACTTTTTGTACCCATCATCAATATGTAGTTCTGGACTCTAATGGGACTTGAATCAGTTATGGTCCGAACTAAAAATTTAAATGATTTATGTCAAAATTTATATTATTATCAATTTATATAAATTATTTATTGACAATAAAATATTTTTCTGATATAGGGGTTATATCATAATTTTTATAAGACAATTATGAATGTTCAAGTCATTTTCTGAGGGCGGCCTTGTATGAGGACTTTACAGTAGAGTATTTAGAAATAATTTGTATAAAATTTTATCAGTATTGTCAGATAATCAACATATTTATGACTGCTCAAACAGTATTCCGGGAGGCTGGATGAAATCATGTACCGATATTGACCATTTTCATTAGCAAAAAAACCTTATGAACAGAAAGTATTTGTGGAAAATCTCAGCCAGCTAGCTCCTTTCGTTTGTGTCCTATAGTGTTTTCAACAGACAGTCGGAAGGACGGACTTAGCTAGATCATCTTAGAATTTCATAAGAACCCAAAATATATACACTTTTGTGTGTCTTTTGTTACAAATTAAGACTTCTTAATGTGTCCTCTTATTTTTGGCCTGATTTGGCATTCTGTCACTACGGTAAGCAAGGTCTTGAGTGGTACAAGAACAATAATGTGGTGTTTGTACCAAGAGAGGCAAATCCTCCAAAATGCCTGGAGCTAAAGCCAGTGTAGAGATATTGGACTCTTGTTAGAAGAGAATTGAAGAGCACAAAAAAGGTGTCCAAAAGTGTGGTAGATTTTAAACGGAGATGGACTACGTTTTCGCCTGGCAATGCAAGAAATGTTTACTGAGCCAAGCCGCTTTTTGATGCATCTGGAAGGCACGGCCAAATGCCGAAATAATTAATTTAATGCTTTGTATGTACGAGTACAGTAGTTTAGAAAATTCATATTTATGATAATATTTATGTGAATGGTGCCTTTCTTAGCTTCTGAAACGACTTATAAAGACACAAAGTAATTATAAGATGGTAAAGTAGTAACAAAATTTTCCAAAGAATTCCTGCTTATTTTTGTTATAGGAAATACGTTAAAACCACATTTTTGTGCCAATGAAAATATTTCCCTCCCAACTTAGCAGCTTACCCAACAACTTTATTGACCAACTGACAAATAAAAATGACCAACTTGACTTCACTTCCAATACATACCAAGCCAATTCCAGTCACAAGATAAATAAGATGCATGTTGCTACGAGTAGCAGTCTACATTAGGGAGGCCCCCATTTTGGATTATGGATGCTCTTCGCCATCTAACAAAATTCCAATACTAGCATTTATATTGATTTTAGAAAAAGTAAACATTTGCTGTACAAATTTTTTTTTATTGTATGAATAAAAATGCGCGTATTACAATAAATGTCGTATCTTTTGAACGCGATTTTTGTTTTTAATAACTTATTTCTCATTTTGAAGGGTACTTAATTATTGAACATTAGAGTGTAAAAAACAAAGTTTTTTATACCCTACATCATCGCTTAATGGACTCACTTTCTGAGTCCATTAAGCGATGTCCGTCCTTCCGTCCACGTAAACCTTATAATCAAACTATAGATCGCAATTTTAAAGACAATTCTACAAACAGTTGTCCATTATTTCTCCTAGCCCCCATACAACTGCATTATCTGAAAATAGCTCTCATAAATATCTTAATTATATAAATATACAAAGCACAAATAAGTTTTATATAAGCTGAATTCGTGCTGCCAAATTTAGTACAGATCGGTCCACAATGTTCCATAGCTACCATATAAGCACCATTCCCGAAAACTTCATTAATCTCTGAAATATTAGAGTATCCAAATAAAATTCAACACAAATCTGTTTCATATATACGAAAATTATTCCAATAAATTTTATGACAATCGGTCCATAAATCATAGCTCTTATATAAGGCCCACTTCCGAAAATCACTTTATCGAGCATAAATATCTTAAAAATGTTGGGAGCTACTTAAGCAGAATTTTCAAAATGTTTGCGAGCAGCAGGATTCATCCAAAAGCAGGGAAATTAGGTACTATACGAATTGAAGCCTTGAAAGACGATTCTGCATATCCGAAATGATGCTTGAACGCAACATTTTTGCACCGAATCATTACTTACTATCAAAAATGGATCTTACAATAACCTGAAGCGTAAGAAATCGTATGTGAAGCCCGGTAAATCAGACTAATCGACACCGAAGTCAAATATCCATGGCGCTAAGGTAATTCTCTGTATTTGGTGGGAGAAAAAGGGTCCTATCTATTATGAGCTGCTGAAATCCGACCAGACCATCATAGGGAACTTGTAAGCAATGCAACTGATTTGCTTGAAACAAGCATTTGCCGAAAATGAAACCAGACATGACACCGTAATATTTCATCATGACAACGTTCGGCCACATATTGCTAAATTTATTAAAAAATGTTTAGAATGAAGTGGTTGGAAATTTTTTCCTCACCCGCTTTAAAGTTCAGACCGTGCCCCGTCCGGCTACTATTTGTTTCGATCAATGTCGAACGCTCTTTCTGGGATAAGCTACACTTCATAACAAAGTATCCGAAATTTGGCTTGATTCGTTCTTGGCCTCAAACGATAAGCAGTTCTTTTCACTCGGAAACCATATGTTGCCAGAAATATGAGAAAAGATCATAGCTAACAATGATTTTGAATAAATTTTTTTTTTCCTTTATTTAATCCTCGTGGGAACATAGAGCTTCAACAAGATATTTCCAACTTAATCTATTGTTCGCAATTATTTTTGCCTCATCCCATGATTTATTGATGTCAGCTAGTTCCTTCCTTACAGACCTACGACACTAATTTTTGGGTCTTCCTCTTTATCTGCTTCCTTGTGGGTTCCATTCCAGCGCCACCCTGGTTACATTATGTACTGGCTTTCTTAAGGTGTGACCTATCCATTTCCACTTTCTGCGTTTTATCTGTATGTGTATGGGCTCTTCTTTGGCCAAGATCCAGAGGTTTTCGTTTGTTATAGTGTTGGGCCAGTATATGCCACATATAATGCGAAGGCTTTTATTTATAAAAACTTGTAGCCGCTGTCTGATCGATTCACTGGTCGGCTATGTGAATGCCACCGCTTGATGACATTTTGGTCCCTAAGTAGCAGAAGCAGTCAACGTATTCTATTCGGTGATTGTCGATGGTGATATGAGAATTACGCATGGCGTAATTCTTTTTTATATTTATTTCTAAGCCAACTCTTCTGGCTAACTTCACAAGATCGTTTGTTTTATCTAGCATGTCTGAAAGTTTATTGAAAACTCCAAGAAATACCCCTTTTCTTCTTGCACAGTTCCTCCATAAAACAGTCCATTACCACAGCAAAGAGTAGTGGCGATAGAGGACAGCCCTGTCGGACGCCCATATTGATCGTGAACGTATCACTAATTGTCCCATTGTGTAAAACCTGCAGTTCCGAGTTGGTGTACATAGCTTTGATTATTTGTATTATTTTATTTGGCACTCCTTTCCCATTTAGAGCTAACCATATAGCGTTTATATTGACTGCATCGAACGCTTTTTTAAAGTCAACAAAACCATGTACAGTGGTGACTTCCATTCGATCGACTGTTCAATAATTATTGTGTATTTACATGATCGACACAGCTACGATGTGGGCGAAAACCAGCCTGTTTGTCTCTACAGTTTCCAACCTTTTAAGAATTATTGTGACTAATACCTTGTATATTGTATTGAGCAACGTAATACCCCTCCCTCAAGGTCATCTTCCTTAGGAAGTTTTACTACATTACCTCTAGTCCACGAACAATTTATGTCTTCTGTTCTCCAGGCTTGCGCAATATACGGTTGTATGATGTTAGCTGCAATGTGAGTGTCTATTAAGAAAAGTTCTGGTGGAATTTGAATAAAATTTTATTGTACAAATGTTTCAAAATAAAAACAATAAATTTAGAAAAAACCGAATTTTTAAGAGTCAAATTTTGAAAAAAAAATTGTAAATGTATTTTATATTTTAAATATGTAAATGTCGTGGATAATTTTGACTCCAGATATAAAAGACTTATAAAATTACAAAATCCTACGAAATGCATTTTTAAGAAACCTATAATATCTACAACCGTTGAAATTTGCATTTTCAATCAACATTTGGTTGATATCCGAAAATAATATGTTTAATTATTTGAAATTTAGTTTTTGAAAAAAAAAATTGAAATCGTAAAATTAGAGATTTGTGATCTGTATGAAAGTTTACATTTTTTTGGAATGATGTTATAATGCACAGTGGGGTAGAATCAAAATTTTTTGGAAATAAATCCCATCGGGATAAAATTTGAATTATTAAAATGTTCCAGGGGCGGCGCTATGTGGGCTCAAAGTAGGATACCTTCGACATGTAAAATATTTAAATACGTGCCATTTTTTTGTTTAACTTATCTAAACTTTTTAGGGCCCATTTTAATAATTTAAAATCGAATACTCCTTGGCTACGCCGACTTCATTTTCAAAAAATGTTCATTCTGCTCCTATGTGTAATGGGATATTGATATAGAAAATTTATAAATTTTATATTGAAATATCTACGGATTAATGAAATGTTAAAGTTTTTCTTGAAAATACATTCAAATGGAATGTGCAACCTTTACAAGTTATCCGATTTTGCTAAAATTTTCAGATGACAGAGAATAACTTCATACATTAGGAGCATAAAAAATCCAAAAAATGCAAAATAAGTTTCACCCTAATAATAATTGAGATGGCGCCACAAAGTAAAAACATAATTATGCAATTTTTTATTTATTTACTTGTACTCCCATACTTTGTTACATTTACTGAACCCGCAAACGGGTTAAATATTTTTGTTAACAAATAATTTCAAGTCACGTTTGTTTAATACCAAAACAAAAGAAACACAAAAACTACAGGTTGTATTGTTTAGTAATTTTTCACAAAATTGTCGCGTGTTAATTGAATGTTGATGATTATACAGCTGCTGGAGAAAATTACTGGTGTGGTACAGTGGGTGCAATTAAAGTAAAAGTTATTTTATGCAATGATTAACTTAAACAAACAGAGGCTTATTGTAAATTTATTTTTCTTTAAGTTATAATACAAACAATGTAATATAATTATGTCTTAATCTAAACTAATAATTTAATTTTACTAATCTGAAATAAAAGACTTAGGACGCAGTTATGTTTTTACTACATTTATGCACAATAGATTTAAACCACAAACATTTTTTTTAATTTTTTTAGATTCACAACGTCTTTGAGTTTAACATATTTATCATTTACACACATAATAAATATGCTATCGTCTTGAATATTATCAAATGCACTCTGCATATAAATTGGTATTTTTTTCAAACTGCATTTAAAATTTGTTTATGCTAATTATGAGTTCATTGATATTGAAAAACCTTAACCCAAAAAATATTGATATACACATACATATGTAAATATACTAGTTAGTAATGGAACCGTTAGATTTCAAACATTTATAAATAAATAAAAAAATATTTGGGTTAACGTTATTTTGGCAAGGGTTTATAAGTTGTTAATGTCTTTGCATCACTAAACAAACTTGTACAAAAGCCAGATTTCTTCACCAGCAATAATCGACAAATCGTTTTTTAATCTACTTGTAATAAATAATTAAATAATATTGTATAAATTTTTATATTATCACGAGATAAAAAAATGCATACAATCTGATATAACGAGTTGAAATTTAACAAAAAAACCAAGAGCTATTACTCTCTTGTAAAATCCGACCATGTGTTACCCTACAAATGTTACGAGTATATATTATTTATATACAAGGGCGGGTCAATAAGTCCGTGACTCACATGAATCTGTGATTTCAATTTTGAATGATCAGTTGGGTATGAGAAAGCTTTCCGCAAGATGGGTGTCGCGTTTGCTCATAACCGACCACAGACGCAATCGTTTGAAAACTTCGCAGATTTGTTGTTCAACCACAATATGGACGAGTTTTTGCTCCGTATCGGAACCGTGAACGAAACGTGGGTCCACCACAACTCACCAGAGACCACACAGCAAACAAAACTGTGGGTTTCTAGGAGAGAATCGGAGCCATAGAAAGCCTATGTGGGCATATCAGCCAATGAAGTCATGGTTGTGGTAAATATAATCTAAGAGCAACATATTATGATAAGATTTATGATGGTATTCCAAATGTATTATTATCATTATTACTTAGTATGTATCATACAATATCGTATTACGATCAAATATGAAGAATATGACCCATAGTAATCATATTGTGATCCAATTAAAAAATCGTATTATGATCTAATGTAATCATTTATCATTATAAGATATTGTTGGGAATATAAAATTAAATTTTTATAGATTTTAGTTATAACATGCTGAATTCCCAATCTTAATACGATTTTTTTTATACATTATCGAGAAGTCGAATTTTATTGATTTATAAAACATTTGGCCAATTCACAATGTCTCTTATCATGTCATAATGTTCTAATATTTCACAATGGTTTTTATTGCTCTGTATGCTATGTTTATTTTGTTATCGTAACCAACCAGCCGAGATCTCTGCCGAATGCCTAAGAGTCTGTTAAGCCGAGCCGCCGAGTCGTGATATATTAGGACATTATAACAATATGACTGATAAGAGGCCTTGTGAATTGACCAATTATAAATATTGTTATGTTTTAACCTTTTCAAAAAGCTGGTTTATTTCCTTTAAATAAACCGGATACTTTTGATTGCAAATAAAAGCCGTTTAGTAGTTTGAAAATTGTAACAACTCTTTATTTATTAAAAATGTACAACAACAGAATTAAATAGTCACTCAATGTTTATTTTTTATACACGTTAACAAATTCTCAGAAATACAGACACTATAATGTACACGAATTCACTTGAAAAATACAGCACACTTTGCGGCACTCAGTTGATGTTTATTCGAATAGCGTCTCTGATAAACTCACTCACGACTGCAACCTCTGCCACTATTTATAACACTGCATTACCATCTAGAAAACTCTATTTATACCATGTTCTTTAATTGAATATTCGAATTCGAATATACGGTCGCAGAAAACAGCGTTGCCATACTTACGATCAATGGTCAACTGAAAGCTTTTATTCAATGTTAATAATGCCCACAGATATGTTACAGTTTGCTATTACAGCACTGCTATTTGAAAGCATTATGCAACTTTAAATCAGCCGTTAAAATCGTTATATTTGAATTCAAGTACAATTTCGTAACAATATAAATATGTCGGCGTCAAACCATGTAATTAAAAATGCATACTTTATTATAAGTGCATTCATAATGCAATTAAAATTTGTAATTTTTACTAATTAATTCAAAATAAAGTTTTTTGCGACACATACATACATCATATATTTTTAATAACTAAACCCAAAAGAGCAGTGAGAATAAACGAATGAATTCATTTTTTGAAAACAAATACTTTTTAAATATGTATGTATATAAAGCCGAAAGCATTTGACAGATAATTATTTCATTTTTAAAATGCTACCTAAATCAATAAAATTAAACTACAGTTTAAAAAGATACGAAAATTTAAAGATACACAATACTTACAATTTTTAATTTTTCCAAAAATTAAAATCGCTAATAATCTCGCTAATTTTTCGAAAATAAATGAAATGGAAATGTCCAAATAACTTTAAAGTCTTTAAGTTGAGAATGGCCGGACCGATTTAGACAAAATTTTTTTTTTAAATGTTGCTTATAGTCCAACTTAGGTTCTTACGGAATGAAAAATTTAACACGCCCACTTTTTACTATTTATCCAAAATCGGAAAACGGCTGCCTCGATTTGGATAATTTTTTGTTTCAATGTTCATAGAAAATTGACCATCCAAATTTTTTTTCGATATATCCAAAATCGCAGGACAGCTGGACTGATTTGGCTAATTTTTTTTGTTCGCAATAACCCGAAAAAGTTTTTACAGAAATAAAAATTGTCCACGTCCACTAATACGTCCACTTATTAAATACATTTGCAAAATACATAAATCTGTGATCATTCATATTTCAGACCAAAATTCGATTACTTATATAAAAACTCAAAATATCTTAAATCATTAATAATTGGCCAATAAGTGTTTAATCAAGAGAAGGAGCTCGATCTGTGATCACTCATATTACTCAACAAAAATAGATTTTTTATATAGAAACTCAAAATATCTAAATTCACTAATAACTTGGACAATAAGCATTTAATCAAGAAAAGGGCTCGATCTGTGATCACTCATATTTCTGACCAAAAATCGATTTTTACTATAAAAACTCAAAATATATAAATACAACTTGGCCAATAAGCGTTTAATCAAGAAAAGGGCTCGATCTGTCATCACTCATATTTCTCAACAAAAATCGATTTTTTATATAAAAACTCAAAATATCTAAATTCGGTAATAACTTCGCCAATAAGCGTTTAATCAAGAAAAGGATTAAATTCTAAATTCGCTAATAACTTGGCCAATAAGCTTTTAATCAAGAAAAGGTGCTCGATCTGTGATCACTCATACTTCTGAACAAAATTGTATTACTTATATAAAAACTCAAAATATTGTTACGTTTTAACCTTTTCAAAACGTTGGTTTATTTCCTTTAAATAAACCGGATACTTTTGATTGCAAATAAAAGCCGATTAGTAGTTTGAAAATTGTAACAACTCTTTATTTACTAAAAAAGTACAACAACAGAATGTTTGTCACTCAATGTTTTTTATACACGTTTATAAATTCGCGGAAATACAGGCACACGTTATAATGTACACGAATTCACTTGAAAAACACAGCACTCAGTTGATGTTTATTCGAAAAGCGTCTCTGATAAACTCACTAACGACGGCAACCTCTGCCACTATTTATAACACTGCCATCTGCATTCTAAATTGCTCTTTAACTGTCAAGAGCTTTCTAATTCATACGCCATCTGTGGTGTACTTTCTACAATGTTCTTTAACGATCAATGGTCAACTGAAAGCTTTTATTCAATGTTAATATTGCCCACAGATATGTTACAGTTTGCTATTACATCACTGCTATTTGAAAGCATTCTGCTACTTTTAAATCAGCCTTTAAAATCGTTACATTTGAATTCAAGTACAATTTCGTAACAATATGTATATTGATTTACATGTATTCTGTTGTTGCAAGACATTTCAAACCGCTTCTCACAAATCGAACACATGCATTTTTTTAATTTGGACAGGACAACACAAATTGATTGAAAATATTTTATCTTTTTGTATTTAATCATTTACAAAATGAATTGATACAAATTATCTAAAACCTATTTGTTTTACTTAAAAAAAATTTTAAGTGTCGAATTTCGGCATCAGGTCCTATGCTATTTTGTAATAGATTTTAATTAAACAAGGAAATTGTAAATTGTATCTGCATTTAGGGAATCGCAGTTTCAAATAAATTTTTACATCTTAACAGTTTGAAGTTTATGTTCAACGATGTTACAAACTTTTACTTAAAATAAAGTTTTTTTTTTTAATTTAATAACCCCCATTAAGTATTAATTTGGACTTTCCTGAAGAGAAAAACACACGCATCTTTCATTCAATATTATTTTAAACATTTAAAATACAACGCATTTAATACATACCTCTGCATCATTACTACAAAAAGTATTTATTATTAATTATTGCATTGCTACATAACAGCACCTCAGACTAGTTCCCTCATCCGCTGCACTGGAAATATTTTTTGTTTTTCAGTTTTTATAATTTTTATTTTAGTCTAAAGACCTAAACAAGCGTAATACCAGAAGTAACACAACTAGTTTGGCCTACTGTCCATTGTATCGCACATCATAATGTGAATTTACTGAAGTTTAGATATTGTTGATATACTCACCTTTAAATATAGCAGTCGGAATAAAACACTTACTATGTGCTGTTTATACCCTACACCAGGGAGGGTATTATGCGTTTGTGCAGGTGTCTGCAACGCCCAAAAATATTAGTCTAACACCCACCTTAAAGTATACCGATCGACTTAGAATCACTTTCTGAGTAAACGTTGTCCGTCCGTCTGGTTGTCTGGCTCCATGTAAACCTTGTGCGCAGAGTACAGGTCGCAATTTTGAAGATATTTTGATCAAATTTGGTATATATATTTTTTTCGTCCCAAAGACGGAGAATATTGAAACTGGCTGATATCGGTCCATTATTTCACCTAGCCCCCATACAAATGTCCTTCCGAAATTGGACTTTATCGGTCATAAATGTTTAATTTATAAATGTATCTCCACAAATTGCGCTCCAAATAAGTTTAATATATACAAAATTTATGTTACGATCGGTCCATAATTAGTCATAGCTCCCATATATTTTGTTACAATAAAAAAACACACACAGAGAAAACAGATTCGTGATAGAAACCAAATTTGTTGCCAATCGATTGATTCGGTTGCACACATAGCATTTTTCAGTTCTAACAACAGAAAGTCAGTTGATAAAGAAGAATTTCAGTTGAGGCAACCAAACTTTAGTTACGCATTCCAAAATATTGTAGCCACAACTGTAAAATTCGGTCACTAAGATAGAATCATTCGAATAGAAATAAATTCGGTTGCTATCACGAATCTGTTTTTTCTGTGCATGTAAAATTTCCACTCAAAGTACTCGCTTGTATTATAAAACAAGTAAGAAAGTATGGTCGGTCAAACCCGACCATATAATACCCTACACCAAGTAAATAAGCAAAAACATTTTTCTTTTAAAATATCAATAATTTATATTCGTGACTGATTTTCGGAAGTGGGCCTTATATGGGAACTATGATCAGTTATGGACCGATCACCATGAAATTAGGTCGTGTTGTTTATGTCTATATGAAAGTTATTTATGTTGAATTTTATGTGTATACCAACATTTTTAAGCGATTAATGCACGTTAAAGTGATTTTCGGAAGCGGGTCTATATGGGAGTTTTTATAAATTAAACATTTATGACCGATAAAGTCCAATTTCGGGAGGACATTTGTATGGGGGCTAGGTGAAATAATGGTCCGATTTAAGCCAGTTTCAATAGGCTTGGTCCTTGGGCCAAAAAAATAACATTTACGAAATTTTATCGAAATATCTTCAAAATTGTGACCTGTACTTTGCGCACAAGTTTTACA
This sequence comes from Calliphora vicina, assembly GCF_958450345.1. Taxonomy (NCBI): domain Eukaryota; kingdom Metazoa; phylum Arthropoda; class Insecta; order Diptera; family Calliphoridae; genus Calliphora; species Calliphora vicina. The sequence goes on along the minus strand of NC_088780.1, from coordinate 40,252,544 downwards.
TGGACAGACAACCAGCCAGCCAGACGGACGGACATCGTTTAATCGACTCAGAAAATGATTACAAGTCGATCGATATACTTTAAGGTGTTAGATTAATATTTTTGGGCGTTACAAACATCTGCACAAACGCATTATACCCTCCCCACTATGGTGATGTAGGGTATAAACAGCACATAAGTTTTAATTTTTTATTTACAATTTCATTAATTTGACAAAAAATTTTGTCAACGATTGGCTCTTTACGTATTTCGAAAAGATGAACTCGTTAGATAAGTTGTGTACATAGGGTAACATAGTGACGAGACGTAATTGTCAGACACCTAAGTCTGTTGTCAAAAACCTATCTCTGGCAACAACAATATACATACAAGTCAATGTATTTTGTTTTTGTATCAGACATATGATTTGTTGTATTTTTGTTTTACAAATCGGAGTGTCTCGTCTCTATGTATAATTCTCTATGGTTGTGTTGTACATCAAAAATTCGAAATTCTCACAAAAGTCTTGTCTCAAAATCTTTTTATGAAGCTGAACTGGCAACACTGCGTATAGTTGATAATTACGATAGTAGTTGAGTTGCCAATTATTGTTTATAAGGTTTATGTCTGCACTAAATGATATATCAGTTTTTGGAACATTAACAGAGGGCGCTTATTTGTTTATCATAGATTTACACCTTTGTATTTTAGGGGTTTCCGACAAACTTAATTTTGATCTACACAATTTCCAATAGTGTTTCAGAAATTTCTAATGAAATTTTGCAATTATAATTCAGAAGTTTCAATTTCTATTTCAGAAATTTATAATTGTATTTCAGAATTTTTAAATAGTCTTTTAGAAGTTTGAATTTGTTTCAGTATATTTCTGAAATACAAATAGAAAATTCTGAAATACAAATAGAAAATTCTGAAATACAAATGGAAAATTCAGAAATATAAATAGAATATTTACAATTATAAACTTCTAATATACAATTGCAAATTAAAAGTTTACACAATTTTGCGTTCCTTTCATAACATTTGTAATATTTATATTTATGATAAATTTCACCCAAAATTTTAAAAATAGCAAAAAACCAATTTTTGTAAAAATGTGAAAAAGTACCTCTTTTGTTCTGCGGCTCCTCAATTATAACCTTAATAATTCCAATGCGAAATTAATATATAAAATCAGACAAGATTTTTCAATTCAAAATTAAAGGTTATCATTGTTATTGAAATTGACAAGGATTTTTTATTACATATTTTAAAAGTTAGAACGACAATTACGTACACATTTCTATTCATTTAAATTAAATTGCAAAACTAATTTTTTAATGGCAAAATTTGTACAAAAACTGAAAAAATTGGAATTTTTCCTTACGTCTGTCTTAACCCCAACCGATTTACCTAAAATTTTTTCAGTATGATTTTTTTACAAATGTTCACCAAACTGGGGGGTGAGAATGTCCAAAATTCAACTTGCGTTTATTAAGGGCCACCCTAAAGTACATATGGGCAAATCCTGCGTGACGAACGCACAGTGGTATTAGAATAAAAAAAGAGGGAAATAAATCTGTTATATACATTTCTGAAAAGTAGACAAAATCCTCTATCCATTGATATATAACATGTCTACCTTATGTTTTTTACGTGTCAAATAAATTAGGGAAAACTAAACAACTCGCAGATAATTTTTTATGTAGTGCTCGACGAGGAGATTCTATATGTGTAATTTCGGAACACAAACGAAGAAATAGGATAATTTTAAAAATTGAACATACTCGAGGTGTCCTACTTTGGGAACCCCAGGTCCCGCTCCTGGTGAGCTCATGAGGTCCAAATTCAAAACCTAAACTCGACTGCACTTACTCTTTGCGCATTCAAATCGGCGTAAGGGTTTAGAAGTTACAGATTTATTTTCATCTTTTTTTATTCTCATACCACTGTGGAACGTTTCATTCGTACACGTTTTCATATTTAAATATGAACATTTTTTGGTTTTTCAAATAAGATACCTCCAACGTATACTATACGCGCAATTCCAAATGGCATAAGATATTACCTTTTAATTGCCATTTCTTGCGAAATAATTGATAGATGAATGAAAGGGAATTCTAATACAACTTATTTGAATGAACAAACATTTGCCGTTTTCATAAAAAGTTGAGAACATTTTGTGACGCACGTTACGTGATGCTCGTTACATTTTTTCCAGTACCTTGAAAATGAGCACATTTTCCGTGAGAAGTTGTGAAAAATTAAATTCAAAGTGAAACTACTAGGGTATTCGAATAATTCGATTTTTCTCGTGTTCGAATAAAACGAATAATTGGAATAAGAGATTTTAACTTGTTCGAATAATTCGATCACACGTTTAAAATTAATCGAATTATTCGAATAATTTAAATTTTTTTAAAAAAGTAAAGAATGAAGTTTTGATGTTGGTTTTTTAATATTTTATTGTTAAAGAAAAACAAAAAATAACGTTAAAGTTAAAAATTCAAGTATTGATAATGTTAAAAAACATTCGAAAACAAAGTCCATCATTAAATTTTCAACAGAAATATTCTGATCAGATTAACTCCCGAACAATCTACAAAACAATTGACTAGCAAACCCTTTAGTTTCCGTTTTGGAGCTATGCTTTAAAAAATTTGAGCTAGTTGGACATGATCCTGAATTCAAATACAATATAAACGTATTAAGAACTTTTTTATGTCGTTCATTAATTCGGGGTTTAAATTGAGTAACTAATTCTTTAGTAAATTAATTATTCACTATTTCTAAATTATTTATAACAAATTGTATTATACATCAAGCTCTACCAACGTTGTCGAATCTTTGCTTAATAAAGTGGTCTTGGGGAATTACACAATAAAGGGAATCTGTCCAAAGTTTGATATCATTGTCAGTGAACGTGGCTTATTTGAAGTCAGTCAAAGATGTTCAAAATCATGTATATGACGAACTCTTGCAACAAAACGTTAGTTTGTAATATTTGTGTTTATCATTCGATTTATTAAATATTTTGCAACACTTACGTACGCGGTTAATTACATCACTTATATACATATATTTTAAGATCATGACCTTCATCTATTTCAATGTAATCATTATAAATGTCACATTCTCCATCACATTCAACTCCACTTTAATCTACGTTAATATTTTGATTATTAATTGCGATTCTTCTAATATTTCGCCAGCTAAATAACAAATATTTTATTATACCATTTATTTTCATTGGTTCAAGTCCTAAGTTAAATATTTTTAAAGATTTGTTTTTAGAATTGTAACTTATTGCAGTAATATTTATATATTTATAGAAGAAGCTATCGGAACATTCACCTACAGTGATCAAAAGTCCCTTTATCTTTAGTTATTTGTCGAATTTCAGAAACAATACAATTTTTGTGAGTCATTATTACTTATTTAAATTTGAAATTATGAAAAATTTTAAGCAATTTAATAAATTTAAATACATATGAACATTTATTCGTTTTATTCGATTATTCTACATAAAATTGTTCGGATTATTCGTTATTCGAAAATGGCCATTTTTAAATTGTTCGAATAATTATTCGTAAGAAATTATTCGATTAATCGAACGATCATTAGTCGAATGAATACCCTAGAAACTACTCAAAATTAATTTGTATTTAAATTGAATGGTCAAAAATATAGCCGTCAATCGAACCATCTTCACGCAGAGAAAAAATATAGTTGGGTCTAATAATAACAATCTTTTTCAGTATTCTTTGAAATTATTCTCCTTTCAATGAAAAATTTATATGAACTTAATATAAACTGAACTGAATAATATTTCAAATAGTTCTTAATCAGTTCGACAAAAATCGAATGAAAAATTAATCCCTTTTTTTATAAATTCCATTATTCGCATTTAATCAACGATTTCAAATATAACACAGGTCAACAGCAAAAAAAGGCTTGGTTACCTAAGTACAAAAATTGTAACATTCTTTTTTTAATTCTTTGGATACATTTTTTTAAATTTAGTCCGATGTTATTGAAGTAAAATTAGAAAAGTTCAAATTTACATAGCCTTTAATCTGTTCACATGTTGCGTTTTAATCGGCTCAGTAGTTTCGGAGTTATAATAACAAATCCAAGCAAAATATATATTTTTTATGTGAAAATAGCAAATTTTTGTGTTTTAAAAAACTTATAAAAAATCAAAAACGGCAGAAATTGTTCAGGTTTGCATTTCAATCGGCTCAGAACCTTCGGAGTTATAATAACAAATTGAAGCAAAAAATATTTTTTTTACTTGAAAATAGCAATTTTTTTTTTGTTTTAAAAAAATCATGAAAAATCAAAAACGTTAGAAATTGTTCAGATTTATTGCTTTATCACAAACCCACATGTAATAGGAACGAAATGAGATATTGATCATAAATATCGATGAATTATTTTCGTATTTATTCAGAATTAAGTTAATTAGCTAATTTTCACAAAATTCTATGTATGTATGTGCTTATTTCTAATATTTCTAAAACAAATTAAAAAAAAAATAAATAAAATTGTCTGGCTATTTTCATTTAATTTATTGAAATACATATAATTTTATAACTTTTTAAATTTAAAATTTTACACTTTGAAAATTTTAACTAAGATTTGTATGATTAATAATAGAACTACTAAAATTACTGTATAAATTGATTTCTTTTTGTTTATAATAAGGCACATTTATTTAATTGCCATATTCTTAATGTATTTAAATTAAAAATAATAATAGTAATAATAATTAAAAATTACGCAATACTTTGTACAATAAAAACAGAAAAAAAATGCACTCGTTATAAGAGAGGAGGGATAAAAATATTTAATACTTATTATTTAAATTAGTATATGAATGTATTTACAAAAAAAAAAAATTATAAAAATTTCTAATATAATAATGAAATAAAAAAACAATAACTAAACTAGTATAGAAATATAAGTATGTATTTAGAACTAAGTTATTGCAATATAGTAGATTTTTGTAATAAAAATAATTAATTTAAATTTAAGTCTTTTTTTGTGTAAATTTATTAAAAAGAGACCACGAAGTTTAACTTTTTTAAAACAGCATGGCGTCTCTTTATTTAATGATATTTGAAGTTTTCTCTCACGCAATCAAGCAGTTTTGTTTAATACACATTTAAATGTCCGAGATCCTGTAAACTCTATCACGTATCTCTGTAATACTGTTATTGTAACTTTTATGAGGTGGCCATTAGTTTCGCCGCCTGTATAACGTTATGCTGGTGATGATATACCCCGGCCATGTCTGAAGCCGTAGCACCATGCACGCCCGATGAAGAACCTGTTGAGCCACCGAAAGCACCAAAGGAGGAACCAAAATAGCAATTATTAACATAGTCATAGTTGGTGGCATTCGATTCGGATTTAACACTGTAACCGCCTAAGCTGCCGCCACTACTCGCTGAGGTGGGTACATGTTGCGACAGCGAAGGTGAGTGATGATGATGGTGATGTGCTGCCGAGGCCGCATGATGGGCGGCAGCTGCAGCATGATGATGATGGTGTAAATGATGGGCATGATAATTGGAACTGGCCGTACTCGAGGGCGATAAACCATTCGACAAAGCATTGCTGGAGCCCAAGAGATGTTCGTACTTTTGTGTTCCAAAAGCCGAGCCTGACAACTGCGAGTGACTCAAATTACTTTGGGCAGCTAAAGCTGAAGGTGAATACAAATTGTTGCTGTGCGCAGAATTGCCATTTGTTGAGGAGGTAGAGGTATTGGTAGATGATCCTAAATGGGCGGCTGATGTGTAGGACGAAACATTATTTAATAACCTCGTTTGTTGGGCAGAAGTGTGTGGCAAATGCATATGATGGCTAAGAGAACTATGCAAGGCAGATGTAGCAGAACCCAGACTTAAATTATGCAAAGCTGATGATGAGCTAGCCGATTTGGCAGCTAAATCATTTTGTAACTTTGAAGCTAGTGAACCAGGTAGACTATGACGTTCTAATCCTAAAGAAGGTTTGAGATCTGTAAAAGAAAATTGCGAAATATTAGAATTTAAAGTTTTTTTTGTATATTATAAAGTAGAATAGACTTACCCTCATCTTTGATCTCTTTGCCGTTTTCAGTGCTACCACCCGATTTCTTTGGCTTCCTCTTTCTAGTCTGTATACCATCTTTACGCATGGCCAAGGGTCTATTAACACCATGCAGTTTGAAATATAAGCCACATGCATTACACACAGGTTCTCCCTCGTTGTTACGTCTCCACAAAGTTGTGGTACGTGTACCACAATTGGTACAACATAAACCCAAGCGACGAGTGGCAGTCTGAAACGATAGGAAATAGATTTTAAGTAAATATTTGTTGAAATTATATTATTTTTAGTAAATTGAAAGCATTTAAAATTGTTAGTGATGATTAAATAATGAATTAATGGCTCTAAACGTGGAAGTGTTGTGCTCTTTTGAACTAAATTCCTCTTTTTAGTTAAGAAAGTTGGGTGACATTTTCAACTTTTAAATAAATTGTCCCATAAAATGGTATATATAGTGTGCGACTCAGATAAATACAGTTAGAGATTCTTAAGAGGTGAATTGAATAAATAGCCTAGGGACTTTTGAGGAAATTGTGATATTGGTTATTGAAAAATTGAGGACATCTTCTATTTCTAAATGGATTCTCATATAAAAGGATATCTGTTGAGTGTGCGATTTAGATAGATGTAATTGCGGATTCGTTAGAGGTAATTATGATCCAGGAGATCGTACTGAATTGAATAGCCAATGGACTTTTGATTATGATCCAGGAGATCGTACTGAATTGAATAGCCTAGGGACTTTTGAGGCAATTGTTCGGAAAATAGTTGCTCCTGCGAATAACGTTGTGATATTGGTTATTGAAAAGTTTAGTTAAGAATCAGTTGAGGACATCTTCTACTTCAAAATAAAAGGTTATCTCACATAAAAGGGTATCTGTTGAGTGTGCGATTCGGATGGAGACAATTAGGGTTTCGTTAGAAGTAATTGTGAACCATAAGATTATGGTGAATTGAAGAGGTTCATGCGGATGACATTGTGATATTGGTTAATGGAAAGTTTCATCCCACTATCGGTGAAATAATGCAGATAGCGCTAAGAGTCAACGCGAGAAAAATAGAGCTAGTCCTCTTTACCGGGACAAACAATTAGAGGATTAGTATGACAAAAATCTGAGGTTTGGATAAAAGATTAGCGGACGAGCTAAAATACTTGGGTATTTTCCTCGATAGTAAATTATCTGGAAGAAGGGACACGCAGAAAAGACTCTAAAAGGGAATAAACGCCTGCAGGAATTACATAGTTATGAATGGAGTCTGTGATCAAGTGGATTTAAATATCGTTTGTCAGACCTATAATTACGTACGGCGGGAGGCAAATAAATTTTCTAGGAAATTGGGTACCACGTACAAGACGTTATTCTTCCAGAAATCTCGGACTACAGAAATGTCGGAATAGTGTTCCATAAAACGGACGACAAGGATGGATAGTTTGAAGACTGCGTAGTGTTCATAGATAAATCTAAGATGGAGATAGGCACTAGAGCTAGTGTTTTTATAAAGACAAACTCAAATAACATCATGACTGAGGTCTTAGCGGCCTTGAAAGCCTGATGTACATAAGGGACTGCAGAGTGTTCCTGAACATAACAGGAATCAGAAAGCTGTTAGGGTTGGAACTACCAGGATTTGTAATTTGGATAATGGCACACCTGATTTTTGTAGGATGTCAATGAAATTGAGACTAGCCCAAGGCTAAATTGCCATAGGAAATGGCTGATTCTTCGATGGAATATAAGATATTGCTAGTTGTACACTAGGTAACATCTTCTGTTTCATTAGGTAGACCAGGTTTAATGGCGGAATAATGTGAATTAAATGAGCTGTTCTATTCTTAACATAATCTAATAATAAGCTAAATAAGTTTATTTACAAATACATATACAAACAAATATAAAAAAAATTAACACTCACTGCACTCACCAATCGCTTGCTTGGCTTGATCAATGGCCTATTCATGCCGTTCATTTTATGATACAATCCGCAAGCGTTACACAAATAATGACCCGTACCATCTCGTCTCCACAGCGGTGTACTTATGGCTCCGCAATTCACACACTCTCTACCCTCGCCAAATTGAAAATCAATAGCACTATCATAGGGTGAAGAACGCTGAAATCCTGTAGGATCATAGGCTGCTCTCCAAGAGCCCATCATAACAGCATTTTGTGTATAGAATTGAGGAGGTAATTGCGTATGAGCGGTACCAAAACTGTCCGATGTCCAAGCATTCTGGGCAGCAGCTGTGCCAAAATGAGCTGCCACATGCTGGTATTGACTATTGGTTAGAGCTCTATTGGAGGGTACATAGACGGGTGCGCTTACGGTAGCGGCAGCTGCAGCAGCCTGTTGATGATATGAACTGACACCGGAACCGGTAGCGCTGCCACTTAAATCGGGATAACCGGCCGATGAATGATACATTTTCGCTGTGTACGAGGAGAAGTCCTGTTGATGATCCAAATTACCAACTGTGGGATGTCTATGGCCCAAGGCAAGTTGATAGTTTGTCGACGTAGAGTTGGGAGATGCTAAATCCTGATGCATAAGAGTAATTTCAGCAGATGATGAATGTTGATCGGAATTGGACTGCAAATTAAATGAAAAAAAAAGAAAAAGAAAAAATTAATAAAACCTTTAAATATTAAATTTTCAATAATATGTATTATGGTCACCCTATTCCTCAAATCTGATTGGCCTATTTAATGATAAAGGTTTACACCCTTTTTACTGCATTTTAAAGTATCACAATATTTATACGGTCTTTTATAAACAATGCTTTTAGTGCTGCCATTATTTTCAATATGGCCCATCCCATTATTTAATTTATCTTGCTTAGCAGTACGCATGCTTTCTTTTGTATATATTTCCACTATCGCCATCACCATCACCATCATTTTCATCTTCTTCATAACCACCACCAAAGGCATTTGGACGTCATGCAGATATATACAGACATACAAACGAGTGAGTACAACAAACAATTTAAAGCCTTCCATAAATTCTTTTCACATAAAACTCAATTTTTAATGGCGTTTTTGCACGTTACAATTTTTTTTTTTTGGACTAACTGACTGGCTGGCCTGGCCACATTTTTCTCTCTTGCATGCAAAAACTGTTTTTTTGTCTGTTTCCATATATTTAATTTTATTACTTGGTTTGTTTTTTGTTGTTTTCGTTTCAGTTGCAAATGCAAAAATGCATTGCACGTTTACAGAAGTTTGTCGACAACTTGTAATGCCATAAACACATTTGGAATTTTTATTTTGTTTGCAGTCATAGTAGTATTTATTGGTTTTTACTATGGCCATAATGTGTAATAAGAATTTAAATTTATATTTTCGGAAAACTTTAAATAAGTAAGAGTATAAAAACAGAATCTGGCTTTGGCGCCGGCACGTTTTGCCATTGTGAGAGACATATGTAGTTTGTTACTGAAGTATTGAAAAATCATACAATTTACCGGATTTGAGATCACTCTGATGAATATATCATTGAAATATCTAATACAGATGAGAACTCAGATATTGTAAATGTATGAAGATCAGGGCACGATCGGTTTATTTTTTGGAATCTTTTTTACTAACTTGTACAGGTAACTTGCTATCAGGAACTGTCTTCCAATATAGTCCATTTCTACATGATAATGTTAAACATTTTCTTCTGCATATTGAAGAGAGTACAAAGAATGTCTTTGTTTTGAGCCATTAAGAAAGATCGCTATGAAGTTTCAATCCTTTTACTTCTTTGTAAATATGAGATATAAATTCAGCAATACCTGTGTAGGGTATGAGGAGCCGCAGAACAAAAGGTACTTTTTCGAATTTTTTTACAAATTGATTTTTTGGTATTTTTATATTTGGATTGGAATCTTCTAGAAAAAATCAATTTCCCAAAATTCTGAAATTTTCAAAAAAGTAACTTTTGTTCTGCGGCTCCTCATATGGGCAATTCCACGAGAATCGCTACCACGACTGGAAAAACAAAAACTCTTGAAATTTTTTTTAAGATGATTTGAATAGAAGAAAATAATAAAATGTTACTATGTGAAAGTATTTAAATCATATTACAACATTTTTAAGACAAAAATAATATTTTAAACTGATTATATTTAGTTTTTTAATGGTTTAGGTATGTTTTAGGCTAAAATTGCGGCGAAAAATAGGCTCCCAATTAGCTTGTAGTATGAAATGAATTTGACTCTGATTGTTTTTTTGCTATTGTCAAATTGTTTATTGAACCGAATGTATATTTTCTATTTACAGAATATATGTATATTGTTTTATTATAAGAGACAAATCTGTCACGTACGGTATGTCACGTACGATATTAAATTTTATTTATAAGAAATTAAAAGAAAACATAACGCCTCTCACGATTCGAATATTTTCGCATATTTCTACATGTACCTCAAAATGAGTTCCGTTTTATGTCACGTACGATATACTTTTTTTTCGCTCAATATGTTGGACAACAATATTTTGAAAGAACTTTTTATTATTTTAAAATATAGTACCCTCTGAATGGAACATAAAGACCAAATTATTTTTCAGATACTCTTATTTTTGCAAAATCTTTTCCACTCAATAGGCGTACAAATGTCACATACGATGATATGGAATTGCCCATATGTCAGTTTGAGTATCAGCCATAGGCCTATACAAAATTCGATTGAAAAATTATTATACGCAGAGATATCAGTATCAATTAACTCAACCGAATTTGTAGACATAAAAAAGCAGGACAATGATTGTTACGATATTGAGCATTTATTTTATTATTCCATGACAAAAGGTGCTGTTGGAGCATCGGAGCATGATCTCTTTTAAAAAAAGAGCTGATGAGAAAAGATTTCATTGAAGTATCGGCAGCACAATGAATCACACTCCACATTGCAAACTTGATCTTTTAAATCAAAAGAGCTAATGATAAAAGATTGAATTCATCACTTCCATCATTGCAAGCATGATCTTTTAAACCTAAAGAGCTTATTCTTATATTCTTAGTTTCCATTACAAATAGCTTGATTCCATAGAAGCTATTTGTAATGGAAAGTTAGTGAATTTTTATGTATTTTAAAATTAGTTTTAATTTAAAATCACACAATATAAGCAAAATTATTTTACCACAACCTAACTGCAATTTGTTAAAACACAATAAATTATAAAATGTGTTGAAAAGTCAACAACAAACAAAATTAGCTAATCTAATCATTAGATGACAAAAGCTAACAAATAAATTGACAACTTTTCAAAATAATCTCTTAACTTTTTGAAAAAAAAAATCATAAAATTAAAATAATAAGAGTATAGAAAAATTATTTAAATTATATTAAAATATCTATGTATGTATATGTAATAAATAACGTTAAAGTAATTCAAATGTTTCTATTTCTTTAATAAATCTCCCATAAAGCAATAATGAGTCATTCATCCTCATCAAATTGAGCTGAATGAAATACAGCGCATTTTTTTTTTATTAAAAATCAACACTTCCTCTCCTCGTTCCAACCAGCTTCAGTTTAGTGTTGATCACACAAATTACTTTACTTCCTTTTGAGTTGTATGAGTATAACGATTTTTTTCTTATTTTTTTTGCATGAAATATATATTTTTTTTTTAGTTTTTTTCTTTCCTTTCCTGAGCTGAGTGCGTGTGTTTGTTTAATATTGTATGTGTCTGCTGTGGTGGAGATCATCACATCTTCCTGATGCCATAAATAAAGTCAAAGCTGAACACAACAGACAAATTGATCCACTCGAAAATGCATTAAAATATAAAACGAGCATTTGGAAGAATGAATGGTAAAAGAATTGTGGGGAAAAAAGAATACGCCGCGGTATTAATGTAACAAAGAAACCCAAACGTACGTGCACTCGTATTGCGAGGGTTTAGAAAAGTTACTCTTTTTTAGCATTTAAATGTACTATAAAAAACAGTGTTGATACTCATTTTGGAAAATAAAAAACGGTGGAATGTGGTAAATAAAGTAAGGTAATGAAATGTCTTTAAAATACTTGCATTTTGTTGCATTTTGGAATCACCAGAGTATAAGTACATATATAGAGAAAACTGATTATTTGTATCAAATCAATCGAATGATTTGGTTCTAGAAAGACCCTATAAAAAGGGAACTGATGGAAAACCGATTCTACATGTAACATTTAATATTAATGATAGTCTTAGGTTTTCCTCGAAGAAAACTTTGAAGAAAAATTTATAAATTCTTCCAAAAATTGTTCAATTAAGTGATGTGTCCTTTTTATTCCAGTAACAATCTGTAACATTTCCGTAGAAAATCTATTAATAAAGATGAATTAGGATTGACATTGACATTTTCTCTATGTTCTCTTTTTTAAAGAATTTAGTGAACTAGTTCAATATTTCGTTAGCTCTTCCCGGTTGTCTTATTTTCTCTTTATCATTCTTCATCTCCAGTTAAGTACTTCAAAGAGAGCATTTGGATCGAGTGACTGTTTCACAAAGGCTAATAAGGACTAACCATAGTCTATTGGATCCAGTAGATACAACTCTTCTGTATACATATGACTCACTTGAGATCTTCGTCTACTAATTCTTTAATTGTCCCAATAAGGTTATTGCGAAATGATAAGGATTGGCTTCCACCATGGTATATTGGATATTTCTAACTCTTCTTTAAACAAATGAGAGCACAAAAAAGGTCTTCATTTATACTGACTTGAGATCTTCGTCTTCTGCCACCATTGTCTACTGTATCTGTACGATGGTAGTCCCTCAAACTTTTCTGTATTAGTTCTTCGTTGACACAAGTATAGCACCTTAGTTATCCCACAAAGGTTCTTGGGAAATGATTGCATAGTCTATGGGATCTATGACTTCAACCCAACTATTCTTGAGATCATCGACTTCTTCCACCATTGTTTATTCGATCTATGTATATGACGGAGCACAAAGAATGTCTTTATTTAGACTTACTTTAGATCTTAGACTCGTTCTTCGTTGACACAAAGAGAGCATTTGGATTGAGTGACTTGAGCAGCTTAATTGTCCCACAACGATTATTTAGAAGTGATTAAGATTGGCTTCCACCATAGCCTATTTGATCTACGATGGCAATCCATGCAACTCTTCTGTATACACATGGGAGCACAAAGAAGGTCTTACTTTAGACCCACTTGGATCTTCGTCTAGTTCTTTGTTTACTTTGTTCATACCTCGATGTTTGATTTCTAGTTACGAACAATATGAAATCAAACTCCAACTCAAATATCAAACTTTTGATAATGATTTGAAAACAATTGGAGATCGATTGAAAATGATTGCGACTAGCGTAACCCTCTGCTAGTCGCAATCATTAGACTAGTCGCAATGTATCATCAGACTAGTCGCAATGTATCAATTTGATATCAATAAAAAAAAGGGCGCGTATGAAAATAATCTCTTCACTTTTTATTTCGAAAACATAAAAACCATATTAAATTCAAAGTATTTAAAAGAGTAATAAAAATAAAATTGCTGTAAAAATATATTTTTATCAAAAAATAGGTTAAAATTTAGGGTGTTTAAAAAAATTTACAATAAAAAAATTTTGGCTGTATCAACCAGATCAGTTGCGACTAACGGAGGGTTAAGAGTATTTATTATCTGATTGATATATACCCAATTCACAAGATAATATTGTCACCGGTCCATGGACTATACTTGTTCTACTTTAATTACAAAAAAGGAAACTGAACAGTAGTTCATCATAGACTTGTTCTACTTTAATTACAAAAAAGGAAACTGAACAGTAGTTCAGCTTATAAAAACATCAAATAATTCTATTGCTACAACTTATGCGATCATTTAGAGAGAAAATCTAATCCAGATCAAGAATTTTCTGAAAGCGATGATCTATAAAATATATTCATATTTACATTTTTATGTATGAGTATTCTACTTCACAATATTACATGAGTGTCTGGTAATTTATTTCCGTCCTTTTATTTAGTGCTCCTTGTCATAACCATCTCTTACGTTATTTCTACTCATGATTATGATGCGTACGATCATTTCGATTATTGTTTATTTGTTTGTAGTAAAAAAATATACTTGATGACGCCTTTTACCCAAATATAAGTAAGTAACAAAGTAAACTATTTGGAATACTACTTTTCATATTGCTCAGAGTTGACTACTTCTTCAAGTAGGGAATAATTTATAATGATCACTTTTCATAATTTTTGTAAGTATGTGTGTTTTTTTTTTAATAAAACTTCAGTTAGTAAGTCATATATTTTTCTTTTTTTTTAATTTTAAACCACTTAACGTTTTATTTCCTTTAACACTCAAGTGTTTATATAAAATGTTATGATCGTTTTTTTTTAAAGACGACCTTTTTTGATACGGTTTTTGTGGCTTATTGAAATAATATCCTGTATTAAAGATCAAGTGAGTCGTAGTCGTCTGTCTGTTGTGGTGTCTGTCCCCGAGTATTTTTCTGTTTGTTTTTGTATCGATTACTCTTTGAAGAGATCACTGTATATGGTCAGTGTCAGAGAAAAAACCCAAAGAAAAGTGTTATTGTGTAGCGTTTTGAAAAAGCACTAAAATAAGAATTCAATGTATTCGTTTTTAAGAGGTTTCATAATACAGTATTGAAGGTAACAAATGTTATAAACAGGGAAACCAAAATATGCAAATGCATGTTTTTTCTGGTGAGTCTAATGAGCACATGGATAAGATATTTACACGTTTCAGAACTATTTAAGAATTTTGGCATCGATTTGTTAGTGCATATTTTTGCATATTTTACCCTTAAATGCATATTTTTGCATATATTTGTTTTAAGAGCACATTTATGTCATATTTTTGCGTTTTCAGAGCATATTTTACTGTTTAATAGCATATTTTGACTTTATCAAAAACAAATTTTGTGTTACTTATTTTTCGCTGTTGTGTTACAGGTTTTTACTTCCTTTGTTTAAAATTCAAAATTGAAAAATAGATGGCTTTTCAACAAAAAAAAAACTTTAAAAACAAAATTTTTTTTTTTAAATTTAAAAAAAAAATTAGATTTAAAAAAACAATTCGAAATTTTTTTTTTCTAAAAAATTAAAAAACTGAAAAAAAAATTTTTTGTTCCGCTAAAAATATTTAAATTTTTCATTTTGAAGTATAATTTGGTGAAGGATATATAAGATTCGGCACAGCCGAATGAATATAGCTCTCTTACTTGTTTTAATATAAAATTAGCACATTTTAATAAATAAATAATAATTTTAGTTCTAATTCAAACTTAACCGTTCTAAGTGTTAAAGAAATATTGTCTTTTAAATTTGCTTCTATAACATCAGTTGATGTCGAAAGAACATTTTCTATGTATAAAAATGTTTTCAGATCCAATAGACAACGATTTTTATTTGAAAATTTAAGTCAATATTTTGTAATTTATTGCAATAATAACCTAAATTGAAGAAGTGACTTTATATTTATATAAAATATCATCAAGAAATACCTTTCGAGGCCTTTTCATAGCTTAAGTTCCTATAGTTTTTATGTTGTATTTATTTTTTGTTATACTTGTTTTAGTTCATGTTATTTTTTGTTTATTTTATGTTACTTTACCTTTTTAGAAATGAATTGTATTGACTTTTTTAAATAAAAGTATATTTTTTGGTTAAAAATTATATAAAAGTTTGTTTTTTTAAGAGCATATTTTTTAAATTGTAAGAGCATATTTTAAAGTTTTTACTGCATATTTAAAGCGCCTAAAACGCTTTTTTTAGAGCATATTTTCGGTTTCCCTGGTTATAAATTAATAAAAATAAAATAAGTTGTACCTATTAATTCAAGTGATAAAGCAGCTTCGATAGGTTTATGTTTTTATAAGTTTTCCTAATGTTCTTCTTTAATACGGTGCTAAGCCCCCTTTAAGCGTAAATTGTGAAATTAAGTATTGCAATTTCCTCTAATTTAATATTTCTTTCCAGTCTCTCTTTAAGTATCATTTAAATTAGCTATAATTTTTGGTCTATATTTTAGTTTTCTTTAAAAAATCTCTAATTCTTTGAACTTATAACTTATTACAAAATTAAACATCATAATTTTGACCTTAAAACATTAAAGTTTGTCATTTCAAAATGAAAAAAAACCCGCTAAATAAGCCTTTTTCTGATGACAAATTATTATTGAAAATGAGAACCTTTTTATTCCCCCAAAGATGCCTTTAAGATTTAAATTGATTTTTTATTGCTGTTTGTTTAATTTCTTTTATGAGTTTGGTTTTTTTTTTCTTCTGTTCAGTCTCTTTCATCTTTGGCTGGTTTTCAATCCTTTTATTTTTGTATTTTTTTTTTGTTCATCACTCGTCCACCTTTATTAGTTTGATGACAAGATTTTTGTTTTGAGTTAATGTTGCCTAAAAATGCTTTTGAAGTTGGCCGACCCTAAGGAAAAAAATGGGTTTCGTTTCAAAAAAAAAGATTTTAAGCTTGTTAAAAAAAACGTGTGGCGTTAATGAAAAAAATAAAATAAAAAAATATATAAACGTGTGATCAAATTGCATTGATTTTTCAAAATATTTGCATATTTTTGTTCATACTTGAAATAACTTTAAATTAACATCCTGAAAACTGGTTTTAATGGGTATCACAAGAATGTGATGGAAGGAGATCAAATGCGATCAAAACGTT
This sequence comes from Calliphora vicina, assembly GCF_958450345.1. Classification (NCBI taxonomy): domain Eukaryota; kingdom Metazoa; phylum Arthropoda; class Insecta; order Diptera; family Calliphoridae; genus Calliphora; species Calliphora vicina. The sequence goes on along the minus strand of NC_088780.1, from coordinate 40,235,816 downwards.
ATTGCCGCTCATTATAAAATTAGTTGGTAGAAATTCTTTGCCGTCGGCATATTGAAATTAAGTATTTAAGTTAGTAAAATCTCAATTTTGGGGGTATTTTTCGATTTTAGTTGAAGTTGTGGATTTGAATTAATAAGTGCACTTTGTTAAAGCTTTTTGAAAGACAATAATACATTGAATAGAAGGAAAACCAGTGTTAAATTTTAACAGTTGCCACAGCTAGTGAAATGTCTGTGTTTTTTTTTAATTTTATAATTTTTTTATATAAATAGGAAATTTATTCATTGTAGGTAGTTTGATTTTATTTATATTGCTCATTGGCGACAAGAAGGTCATAACTTGAAAAACATAGTTTCTAGAAATTGAAGTGATCATTTTTGATAGTATTCCAAATAAACGATCAGTGCCTGAAAAAACGTAACTACTATTACTTTCGCTACAAAACTGTTATCACTATGCTTAAAAATATTAAAATATGACCCAAAAATTTAAAAAATATGTACTTAAATTTTCAGCTGAAACATAAACATAACCGGTACCGTGAAATAGCTCCCAAATGAAATAACTCCCAATGAAATAACTCCCAATGAAATAATACCCATCAAAAATGAAATAATTCCCAAACTTGAAAAATGAAATAACTACCAAAGGGTAAAATGAAATTACTCCCAATAATAGGCGGTTTCATAATTTGAAAAATATTAGTCCCAAAAAAGCGAAATAACTCCCAATAGAAATTAAATAATTCCCAATCCGAAGCAATTTATGTAATCTAAAAAAAGGAACTACAAAAGTGAAGTTATTCTTCGCTTACCAAACATTTCTTTCATTGCAGAAATGTTTTATAATATTTCAGAAAGCCGATTCTCATTTCGCACCAGATTAAGAAATCGTTGCAATCTGACAAAGGCCGACGATGTAAAAAGAATATTTTTTGAGCGAAGCCAGTTTTTGATACACCCCAGAGGAGAAAACCTTTGCGACCGGCCGGAGGCCTGCAATGCAAAAAACTATTCTGAGCGAAGCCAGTTTTTGATACACACCATAGAAGGAAACTTTAGCGTCCAATCGAAGGCCGACAATGCAAAAAACTTTTCTGAGTGAAGTCAGTTTTTGATATTTATGAGTTCTGCTTTTGCAAATTAGAACTCAAAATAAATGAAATAACTCCCAATACAGTGAAATAATTCCTAATTCCCAAAATAAAATGAAATAAAACCCAACAAAAATTTCATTGGGAGTTGTTTCATTGGGAGTAATTGCATTATGAAATAACTCCCAACAAAAAATTATGAAATAACTTCCTATGCGTTAGGAGTTGTTTCATAATGAAATAAGTCCTAAGTTGTATGAAAAATTTGTTGGGTGTTATTTCATTTTTTCGTGGGGAGTTATTTCACTGTACCAACATAACCACATGGTTGTGGTAAACATAATCTAAGGGCAATATATTATGATAAATCTTATTTGTAGCCCAAAAATATTATGATAGTTATTGGTATCGTATTATGATCAAATATAATCGTCATATCATTGATCATAATATGTTTCAAAGTAATCCAATTATGATCAATGAAATCATTTTATGATCAATGAAATCATTTTATGATCTAAAGTAATCATATAAATGATCCAATGAAATCATGTTATGATTTAGAGTAATCATATTATGAATAGAAGTTATTTTTAGGAACACAAATTTTAATTTTAATATGTTTTAGTTTTTATGTACTTAATTTCCAATTAAAATATTTTTGATAAATTCATTTAAATTTATTGTTATTCGCTTTAGGAAGAATAAAGATATCTGTGGACTTTTGGCAAAACAACTTAAGTGGGTCCTATATGATATCGTTACAATTTCGTTTGCTTAATTCGGTTATATGTTTTTCGATTAATTCAAAACTAAATTTTCATCAAAGTAAAAAGATAAAAGTCCAAATTCTGAGTTATCACCTCTTTGAGGCAAATGAGCTATATGTATATTATTTATTTCATACACTTTTTCAAAGCAATTTATTTTTTTTTGCTAACATTAATTACATTTCCTTTGAAAACTCAAATTGATTGATTGATTGAATGTTAATGAAGTGTTAATTAGTTTAATAAAAAAGTTGAAATGATTGAAAGTGTTGAAAGTGTTAAACAAAGTGGTTTTATGAAAAATTATACTTTTACATTGACTTTATATTGGCCTACATTAAACAGATACTGAAAACGAATTTGATTGTGTATGAAAAATAGATTGATTGTCTAGTGTTTCCAATTTTTGACGAACTTTCTTAATTACGGGAAAATTACTATAAATTAAATTTACGATAATGTTTCCAGCGAAACTTTTCTTTAAATTTTGATATTATGTGGCTTACTTGGAGCAGAACTATCTATCATATTAAAGATAAATTGATTGATTGGAATATTAAAAAAAAGTTATTAAAATGTATTCCAATTGCGAGTTTTTTTTAATGTATTCGGCGAAAAAAATTGAAAGTGGAAACCAAATTCAGTGCTTTATCTTGTTGTCTCATATTTGCAGTATAAGTTAGAGGTTTTTTCATTTGTTTTACTTTAACAGATGACGCGTGACTTTTTTCATAGGGTCATCTTGTTTTTATTCAGGTATTTTTGACAATTCATCATGGAAAGACTCACTCCGCACAAAACGTCCCCAAATTATTCAGCTGTATTACGAAAATTAGCATTCTTAACTTTTAATTTGCCCGAAAGATCTCCTAATTTCACTAAACCATTATTTTAAGTCTCGCATTTATGTGAATAACACACAAATATATCGGATAAAATATAAAATGTGATCAGTTGATCTTCGGCGTCATCTTCTTTGGGCAAAACGTATGATTAACAAGTAAGAGAAAGAGCTATATTCGGCTATGCGAAATCTTATACACCCTTCACCAAATTATACTTCAAAATACAAATTTTAAATATTTTTAGGTAAACAAAATTTATTTATTTTTTCCAAAGTTGTTTATTAATTTTTTGAAAAAAAAATTTTCGAATTGTTATTTTAAATTTTTTTTTAAAATGTTAAAAAAAAAATTTGTATTTATTCGGGTTAAAAAATATTTTTTCCGAGTTTGACCCATTGTAGGTCCAACTTACTATGGTCTTATATACGTCGTTGCAAAGGTCTTTGAAATATCTATCATTAGATATCCATATTGTATATATTAGTGACTTAGTAATCCAGATATAGGTCAAAAATAGAGGTTGTCCTGGTTTTTTCCTCATATCTCTGGCATTTGTGGACCGATTTTGCTGATTTTAAATAAGGAAACTTCTCGAAAACATGTCTGACAGAATTATTGAAGATTTGGATCCCGAAGATATCTAGGGTATTCAGAAAATTGATTTCAACAGACGGACATGGCTTAATCGACAACGCTATATATAAGGATCCAGAATATATATACTTTATAGGGTCGGAAAATTATATTGTAGAAATTACAAACGGAATGACAAACTTAGTATATATACCCTTCTCACGAAGGTGAAGGGTATAAAAATTGCAATCAAAAAATCTTCTAAAATGAAACCTGCAAAATTTGCTAAGTGGCAAAAATTTAATTTCGTCTTTTAAGCGCATTGTATCTAAAAGGATTGTTAAATCTTGAACCATTTACTGCAGGATGATAGAGAAATAAATAAATAAGTAGTAAGCTTAATTTTCAGTTTTTGGTGAATGAAAATCTATGAATGGAAACGTTTTCATGTTGGTGTGAATTTTTCGCACTGTTATGTTTCTGAAAATAATGCCAGATATTCTGTTAGGATGAATGGCAAGCTTTACCTAATCGAAATGACAAGCCGCATATAGAAAGCAGTGGTCCGCATATAGAGAACACATAACTTGGATTATATTAACATGTTATTTTACTCTGATCAGCTATTAATTGTAATTTTTATTTCTAATTTGATATTTTTTATGAACTTTATTGACATTCGTAATATGGTTATATATGGTTGAGGTGGAATCATCTTATGGTGGGGTTCATCCATAACATGGTTGATTCTCAAAACTTGTTCTAATCGTGACATTTTGGACCAACAAAGCAGCAATAGAAGATCTAGTTATTTTAAATTTTCGTTTGGAAGGCGATAATTTTGATTAAAAATAGAAACGTGCAAATTCATTATAAAATCATGTTAATCACTGCACTTTTAAAACTGAAAACAATGCAAAAATATTTACCACATAAGTATAAAGAAAATAACAAATTATATTGTATTTAAATACGGAAATTATATTTAAATCATCATCGAACCTTGACCTAGGCTATCATTTATTAAAATTTATAATATAAATATTCAAACAAATTATGTAGCTTACTGGCTTCACTGACCACAGTGATTTTATAACAGAGTAGAGCGAAAAGTTTTGTTGGAAAATTAATTTCTTATTTTAAATAGCACTTTAAAATATTTCTACACTTTTTCTTAACAAAAATTTTTCAATATGTTCTTTTCTTCAATTGATACATATATTTTTGGGGGCCATGTGTTTTTTGGTTTTATGGTGAGCAATTTTTATTTAAATACAATTTACGCTTTAATTTCATACATCATCGTTTTTATTTTAATGGATAAGATAAGGGAAATAAAATAGAATGTATATGGAAATTTCAATGAAAAATTTATTGAACGAAAAAGATGAAAAAAAAATACTTTCAAGGGTTTAACATTTAACGAATTTTTCAAGAAAATTTAAAGAGGAAATTTTTATTCAATAATTGAACAATTCATTTTCTTAGAAATAATTTTTAGCAATTACGTCTATAAAAATGGGAATTTGTAATAAAGTTTTTTTTTTTCTATGAATACACCAATTCCAAACAAAAATAAGGGAAATTTTCAAAATAAAGAATATTGTCTACAAAGGTGCCGTTATTGGTTCTTCAGGTGTAGGAGTGGATTTTTATTTGAAATCTTTGTATAATAGGAAAATGCTACTTTATCGAGGCGATGTTCTAGGAGGGGGTAAACTGTCACCTTTTAGACACTCCGGAACTAATACAAAATAGAATGGTTATCTTTGGATACTATAATTTAGGTCACAAAATTTGATTTTATTTATATTTTTTTGTTTAATTAATTGAGAAATTGTCAACTTATTGCCTCCTATTTGGATTTTTGTTCTTTATTTGATAAATTTTATGAACTTTGTTGATATTCGTATTTTATGTCACGTTCGTTATACCCTTATTTCTGTCTATATTTTGGACAACATTGTTTAGAAAGTACTTATTATATTTTTAAAATATAGTATCCTCTAAATGGAACATAAAGACCTAATTATTATCAGATAATTTTATTTTTGCAAAATCTATTCCACTCTATGGGCATACAAATGTCACGTATGATGACATGGAATTGGCCATATAATCACTAAACGGTGAAACCCATCCGTCCAAATTGACGTAAAAACGTTATATCAAAGAGGTTATGACAATTGTTATGTATGATGTACCTGGTAGATGATAACTGGCTTTTATATATAGCATTATTGGATAGATTGGACAAAAACTCTAAATTTATCAAGACAAATGCCCGCTATACACTTTAGGTATAGAAAAATTGGGAACCAGGGATGGTAAATAACGGTTTTTCAAAAAATCAATATGTTAGAGACAACGGAGACCCATACTGTTATATGCCAATAGATTCGTATTGACGTGATCTTACAGAATGTATAATATTAAAAAAAATGATCTCAACTCCACATTTAACAGTTATTTTTAACGTAAAAATAAAAGTTCGCATGAAACACTTACAAAAGAGTTTAAAATAGCCGTCATAAAAAAAACTGATTTGAGGTGTTTTATTTTTCTCGTCAAAAAAAAACTAATTATTTTTTCTGTTATAAAATAAAAGTCATTTGAGAAGTTCTATTTTTCTCGTAGAAAAAAAATAACTAATTTAAGAGTTTTATTTTTTCCGTCATAAAATAAAATTCATTTGAGGAGTTTTATTTTTCCCGTCAGAAAATAAAACTCTTTTAGTTTATTTTGTACTTTTTTTCAGTATTTTTCTTTATAGAGTCTATCTGATATAATGAGTGTAGTATTTTATTTGTTTAAGAAAAACAATTGAATAATAGGAATCAAACAATATCAAATTAAAATCCCACTTATTTTTATTTTAATGACAATTTATTCAATTGCAATGCAAGGTGCTTTACAAATTGTAATGATCTGACCAGGTGTCAATTTATATAAAATGAGTTTTCTTTTCTGACGGGAAAAATAAAACTCCTCAAATGATATTTTTTTATGACGGCTATTTGAAACTCTTTTTTAAGAATTTCAGGTGAACATTTATTTTTACTTTAAATAATAACTGTTTTAGATAAATTTTTATTTTTAAAGTCACACAATAACTGTTATAAAATAACTTTTTTTTAAATCGGTCCCAGTTGGGAACCTTACTTTACACATAACTTCCAGTTGCAGCTCCCAAATACTACTAATTGTTTTCAAAATTGAGAATAAGCCTTTAGAAAACTAGTTTAATGGCTGTTTTATCCCAAACTTATGACTATTTTGAAAAGTTTTTTGTAATTTTTTAAACAAAGTTTTCTGACTCACACATATTTTCAGAATTTTTTAAAAATCCCTTTCTTAATGACTTTCAGAAATTGTTTACACTTTTAAATTTACAAACTTTTAAATTATTTTACAATTTTTATTGTTTTTTTATTTAAATTATTCAAAAACACTTACTTCACCGTCGCTTAAGAGAATTCCCATTTTCTTAATTGTTTTCCTTATTTAACTTTTTAATTAATTTTAAATCAATTCACTTTTTGTTTTTTATTTTTTTTCACATAAAATATTTTTATAATAATTTTTATTATTATGATTTTTTTTTTTCAAATTAAACAATACACTTTTAAATTTTTATAATTTTTCATTTGTTTGCAAACAAATTTTTATGAGGTTTTTTGTTGAATATTTATAAAACCATTATAAATAGTTTAACATTTTATTTTTTTTGTATAATAATTAAGACCTCATGGCAAAATACAAACAATAACAAATATTGAAAAACGCGTTTTCTCTTTTAGTTATAAACTTATTTATTATTATTGAAAAAAAATACGTTATTGAGCTTGTTTAGATTTGTATCATTTCCAAACGTATGGATGGATATTTTGAACTGTATTCCTTGAGGCCAGTTAAGATACTAAATAATCCAAAAAAAACTTGTCAAAGTAAACACACAAACTTAAGCAACAATATTCATCCATCCAACAACCAGCCAACAGTCGGATCAGGCTATGTAGGTAAAAAGCCGGTATTACATACAACAACAAACACTACAACTACTAAACAAACACTAACAACAACAACATTCTTAATAAAAATCGTTACCACTTCAACTCAATACTACCACAAGAGCTCAGAAGTCAAAATGTTGTTGTTTGTTTATTTATGTGTAAGTTAGTGTATGTGTATTTGTTGTTGTTGTTGCTCTTTTGGTTTGAAATCAACACCAAAAGTCAATTTTCATCAATGAAACCAGCACTGAAAACCCTTATGAAAACTAACATTAACAACAACAACATCATTGGTGAGAGAGTTTAGGCGCTAGAGTGTATGAGTTTTCTTTTGAATTTGAGTGTTAAAGAGAGACAGCCTGTTTGTGTAAGTGTTGTCTGTAAAAAGGGATACAAATATTTTTCAAGTGGAAATAGAAAATACAGGTAATCTAGACCAATAACAGCAACAAAATCAATAATAATACTACTTCAAAACTCGATACATACTCTACTCAAACAAACACTTCAACTTCAACCAAGAGGAAGTAAACAAAAATCATATACATACATACATAATCATCAGGGATAAATTAGTTGGTACAATTGTACTTTTATTGGTACAATTTAAACCGGAAGGGAACAATGTTAAACAAAACTGTAGAAAGCATCCGACCTATACGGATTTTCTTAAAGGATTTTCACACAAGCACTCGCTTTAAAGGAAGATAATTAGCCCTCTTTTAATAACTACTTCTGGAAATTTATAGCCTATGGAAAGAGAAAAGTAACTTACAATGTTAAAATCTTCAAAATAAAAATTGGGGAGCAATTAAACTGCTAATGGGCAATTCCATGTCATCGTACGTGACATTTGTACGCCTATAGAGTGGAATAGATTTTGCACAAATAAGAGTATCGGAAAAATTATTGGGCCTTTACGTTCGATTCAGAGGGTTGGGTAGGGGCACATCTGCCAACACCGAATAACTTAAAAACCGAGTAACCAATTTTGTTACATTATCATGTTATGTTTTCGTTTATCAGTTATTTACCATCCCTGAAGGTTGGAAAGTTTAATTTTACATATGATGTGAGGCAGACGCTATTAATTATTTTTCAAAAAGCTGTGCAAATATTTCAGGGTGCGAATTTTTTGTGCTAACTTAAAGTAGGCCTTTTTTGTCAGTCTATAAATGTTAAAAAAAATATGTATATTAAGATGAGATAGGCAAGATTGAAATGAATAAAACTAAAGCCAACATATTGAAGTAACCGAAACAAGAAGAAATTTAAGAATATGTATTGTGGTTTTGATTTGAGATCTGCCCTACTATATTTTCAAAAAATAATAAGTTCTTTCGAAACATTGTTGTCCAAATAGCGAGCAAAATAAGGGTATATCGTACGTGATATAAAACAGAAATCATTTTGAGGTACACGTAGAAATTTGAGAAAATTTGCGAATGGTGAGAGGCGTTATGTTTTCTTTTAAATTCTTACTCTCAACCAAATATTTTTCATTTATAATCCACCATATTTAAGTAAAAACAATCTTTGGGTGATTTTATAATAAATAAAATTTAATATCGTTCGTGACATACCGTACGTGACAGATTTTTCTCTTATAGTAAAACAATATATATTCTGTAAATATATGTATACAAAAACTAAAAAAATAAATATAAAATATATGTATATTCGGTTTCAAAAAACAAGGTGATAATTACAAAAAACCAATCAGAGTCATATTCATTTCGCCGCCATCTTAGACTAAAACATACTAATTAAATTAAAAAATTAAATATATACTACGTTTATACGTAGCCTATTCGCAAATAAAAATTATTTGCAATTAACTAACTCACTGTTTATATGTCACATTGGTTACGGAAAATTCTTGTTTTTATGAGATGCCGGATGGTAAAATTTAATTTTTTGGTAGCTCTTTTATTGAATAAAATATGATACATTTTTAATTTGAAAGTAAATTTTTAATTAGGCTTAAGTTCATTTTTATTATAATTTATTTGTAATAATTCAAAAATATCACTGAATACTAAAATTTTTAGACAATTGGCAAATTGGAATGCATTTTCTACCCTGCCAAGGGCGTCATCAACAATCTTCATTGTCAAGGTCTATTTGTAAATATCATCTATTTAACTTACTATTATTAGGAATTAGAATATGGGAAGCCTAATTCATATTTATATTATTTGTAAATTAGACGAAATTTCAAATATTTTTATTATATATTCTTATTATTACAAATTTATCATTTTTATTAGTGTTGCTGTAGTCAACCTTTGGTTAACAATTTAGCTATGAATGTTTTTGTGTTTCTTTCCTTCTTTCACCTTGGTGTTGATTCATTGAATCAAACTGGAGATTGAAAATTGATTTTAGTCTTTTATTGTGCCATGTGTATATTTTATTTATAAATTTTTGGTAATTATTCGAACTTTTTATATATGTAATTTGAAAGTAAATTTTTAATTGTTGATGACGCCCTTGGCAGGGTAGAAAATGCATTCCAATTTGCCAATTGTCTAAAAATTTTAGTATTCAGTGATATTCTTTGAATTATTACAAATAAATTATAATAAAAATGAACTTAAGCCTAATTAAAAATTTACTTTCAAATTACATATATAAAAAGTTCGAATAATTACCAAAAATCTATGATACATTTTTTATTTTTTTAAATTTAAAAATTATAGAATCAAAAATTCTTGTCCGTCTTGCAATACAAGTAATTCAAAAACGCAATGAAATATTTAAAAATCGTCTTAATAAACTAAAAGCGTTAAAACATATGGCAATGCTTAAAATCTTATTTGCAAATAGTGTCGTTAATCAGGAATTGTTTTCGTGAGTTAGCTATTCGCAAATAAAAAATTAATTCACTGTTTATGCGGCATAAGCCGTGCGTATAAACGTAGTAATAGTCAGTTTAAACTATTATTTTTGCCCTTAAAATGTTGAAATAAGCTCTAAATAGCTTCAAAGCTTTTTTTCATATTCAGATCATCGTGAAGAAAAGTTTTAAGGGTTTTTGTTATTTTTCGTGAAATTGCCCATAGTGGAATTGTTCATATGTGAATTAAGTTTGACTTATCCTCTATCGTTGTTTTAAGTTTCAAAAGAAATCATACCAATTCTTTTGAAGTTGCATATCTTCTTTCTCTACCACAAATACTGAAGCGGTGAAGGACTTCATAGAACATTCCTTATCAGATAGTGCGACATATCGATTTATTATTCTGAAATTAAAATTATAATAGAAACTGAATATACAATAAAGACTATTGCAGGGTTAAGAGGAATATTATTTCTGACCATTTATTATGACAACCATTCATATGATGAAGGACTTATCATATTATGTTGCTCTCGCCTTAAGGCTTATCATAATCTGAGAACAACATATTATGATAAAATTATTCATCATAAATATGTTTGCCACAAACATATATTTGTTTACTGTAACCATATATATGGTTGATACAATCATGTGAATCATAAATTAACCATATTATGGTTACCACAATCATGTAAATAGTTACTGTGACTATAATATTGTTAAAAATCTTGTAACACTATTTAAATCGTTACAGTAACCATGCCCAATTATATATTTTCTCTGCGTGTGGAAGGACATTTCGAGGAAAATGGCAGTTTTAACGGGTCACTGGATGATCGGTACACAAGCAGTCTAGGACTTCCAGAATTCCTCTCACGGAAAGGAGGAATATTGTTTTATCTAGTACTCATCTCACCAACATCTAAACATAATTTAGTTTCTAAATTTATAAATCTCATTGAGTAGTGTGGTAATGCCAAAACGGAATCATATTGATTTGACTTAATCGTTAGCGAGCAGCGAACATGAACTCATCAACCTGTTTGGATTTATGATTGCATGAAATATATTTTGAACTTGCGAAACAAACATATTTTCATACTTTTCCAAGGACATGTGAAAGACAAAGTTTTGTTATTGAAACTCTTTCAAATGGATTCTTGGGATTCAATACGATTGATTTGCTATTCATTTCCATATTTTATTCTAAACATATCCCTCACAGATTATTACAGATATGCAGCAAATGGCATTGTCATAAAAGTTTTCAATGGTTGTGGTTTGCAGGGCGAGTGAAAAATACAAATTTCAATAGGTAACGAGTGTGAAATATATTTGTCCCTCTTTTCAAACTGCCACCATTTTGACATTTTATTATCAGACAAGGAATGAATGTTTACGATGTATTAGAATTGGCTCAATCTAAGAAAATATTCACTATAACTAGTAGATGGTGAAATTAAACTTATTGGTCACAAATGCGCAATTAGTGAATGGAAAAATTGTTAGAATCATTAGAATTTGAGTGAAAGTACAATGAACGCTACTCAAAACAAAATCCATTCAAGAGAAACTTTGATGTCTGAAAATTAAATAATTCTAACGTTGCTTAAGGGTATCTCTATCATATATATTGGAATATAAGTAGACCTTCTCGAAGGTTCGAGAACAATATCATTAACAAATAATTAGCAGTATCGTTCAAGATTTGTTTACTATTACAAAGATTGGTTATTTTATAAATTCTCGACAAATACCTTTCGAAAGAATATGGAGAATTTTCGGTATTGTTAACATTAATTTTATCAAAATTCTCCGTAATTTAACAAACATTTTTTTTTTCGAGATTTTGTCGCTTTTGCGAGGTGTCTTAAATGTTTGATTGTTTGGTCTGGTGGATGTTGCTACAAAGAAATGGGCTCAATTTGCACAGGATAAGCCATCCTGACAATATTTATTAACCTAAATATCTCTTAACTTAGAATCATAATTTATTGCAATTAATAAAACAACAAATCTACTTAACTAACATTTTGGTACAATTTAGACTGTAAAAGTACCAATTTGTACTAATATTAGTACAATATCCATTTCCCATCTTTGTTATAAATTAACTTCCTTTTCCCTATTCTTTCCATTGTCATTCGTTGCATATTTTGTAGGCGATGACAAAAAATTAGGCAATTTACAAATAATCATCAATAGATTTCCTCTATATAAGTATGTAACTCAGTCACCAAAGACATAAAAGACAGCAACAAAAATAAATCTACTAAAAATCTCAGCAATCCTTCGCATTGAAACAGGTTTCAATTGAGTTGAGTTTGTCATGGGTATTGTATTGTTGGCAAGTCCACTTAATGATTTTATATTTTAAATTTGTTTGACGTTTGTTTTTGTTGTTATTTCTGTTATAAGTAGATGCACTTAAGCCTCTTCTTAAGTATAATTTGTGTGGGTTTGAGGATCATAATGTAGCAACACAACAACACACATTTAAACATGGCAAATAGAAGGTATGAAAAGTAGGTTGATCCCTTTTGAATTGAAAATATAAACAAAAGAGAATTGTTGGTGTATCTTGTTTTAAGTATAGAAAATGCGGAAAGAAAGTAATGTTCTTAAAAAGAGTGAGTGAAAATCATTCAGTAATTGATTTTCTAGCTTATATGGGGCGTTTTTTTTGTATTAAAATATTAAATAATATTAATGATTTAAAATTTGTCCCTAGTGCTTGAACCTTTGGCATATTTCAATGCTTAATATTGTTAAGCTATTAAATATAGTTTTTGTAAAAAAAATGCTTAAGTTTTAAAATTTATTGTAAATATGGATCCCACCAATTTTATTTTATTCCCAATAAGCACCAAAGCCTCAAAAAATTCAAGCACTTGAACATTTGACTTGAATACAAATGTAATAATGTTTTTAACTTGAAAAATATTTGAATAATTAAATAAAATGTAATAAAACTTTAATTCAATTGCTTGTCTATAATTCAAGGCTTGAATTCACTTGCATTCAACTTGAATTCCATTAAAAATGCTTATTTTGTTACATCGAATATTATTGAACATTTTGAAATTTTATTGATGCAATAATTCGAATTTGTCCATTAGGACAGGTTAATGTTTCGACAAAAATCGTAGGGAGGGATATGATTCTACGAATAATCTGGTGTTGAAACAGCAAATACATAGAAATATGAAAGAGAGAGGGTTTATTAAGCTAATAGAAATTTAGAGCCGAATTGATAAGTACTTGTTCAAAATATATACCTGATAACTAAATTTTTACACAAACTTTGAATTGCACAATATATTTTGGAATTTCCGCAAGGTTAAAATTCAGTTTAGACCTTGTATTCATACAAATTGACCCAGTCTTACTTACATACTCGTACATTCTTCATAATCCTCCTAAATTCACACAGTAATCGATACATGGCGCTACATATTTCTACAAAGTATCAAATGATATCAATATCTGCCTCTTTTCACTCATCCACAACATATCTCTTCAATACACCTCACACGCCTGCTTTCTTTGTTTAGTTTGTCTTTATTTTTCTTCTTTTTATTATATTTATTTAACAATTTCCAAGAAAACGCGTGCTACTTTTGTTTACTCTTCATCAAAGTCCGTCTCTGTTGCTTCTGTTTCTGTTGATCGTATCATCAACTTCATCTTCATTATGATGATCTTGATGCGGTTGATGGTGGTGGTGATGACGATGATAATACGATCAAGTGTGGAAGATCCCATTATTGTTTGACCATAATGAAATAAATAAATATAAAAGCCGACAACAACAACAACAACAATAACAAATGGAAACTGTAAATAAATATCCATTAACTCAGCTGGATATATTACACTTTTTTTTATTGTTTTTTTCAGCCTTTTGAATCTTTAAGTTTTTAAATGAATTATTGCTGGCTATAAATTTTTAATAAGGAGGTGTTTTATTTAAAAAAAAAAGTGTTATATATGAAAATTATATAAATATAACAAAGAAGATATTAATGTCCAAGATGGTGCATGTTTAATAAATGTTGCACAATATGGTAGTTAATGGATTTAGAATTTTTTTTTAGTGAAATATTAATGGAGTTCATTTGTATGGCAGTAGAGAATTAAAATGTGTTATATTTCATCGGTCAATAAGAAATCTGTAATTGTGAGTCAGAATTAAAAAGTGGATTTTTTGTTTTAACGAATAATTGTGATATACATTTTAAATATTTAAAGTTTTTACAATGTTGAAAGACAGACTTTTAAAGATTTTTAGAGATCAAGTAAAACCCTGAATATTTAATGTCTTTCATGTATAAAGTTTCTCAATTATAGTTCGAACGACTTCAATGGCTCAATCGTCTAGATCTGGCTGAATGATTTTAGAAAATGCAAGAAGAAGAAAAAGTTTCGCTCGGTAAAATCGTTCAACTATTTCATTGACAATGCTGAAATTGATAAATATTTATTTTTAATAAAGAAAATATTATTCTATGATAGCTTGGTGGTCTGAACATATTCAACAACACACATACCGATAGATTGGTTCAAATATATATAAGATGTCAACGAAGATCAAGTTATGATATAATGTGACTAATGTCTGTTTAATTGAAACATACTTTGACAAAGAATTGAGTGACAAAGTCTTATTGCTGGGAGCCCAGAAACATTTTTGCAATATCAAGGTCCAAAAGTAAACGAGATTAATATTACATTCACAAAATTCTCATATTTCGTCGTTATTCATCAAAGTTTTCGCAGGATATTTCAGAAACAAATTAATTTAAAACATTTCGCAAATTTATACGGATTTGATCTGATCGATCTTCTAAAATTTTCTATCGATTCGAGTAATAAATACTCGAACAACAACATTTGGATGCTGATTTGATTAACAAACATCATCTATCTTAATAATAAAGTTTATCATCATATTTGTTTGTTAATCATCAACATATTCGAAGGATTTTTCAAATTTATATGGCTTTTGATTCAATGTAAGACTGAACGATCTGCTTCGAAAATGCAGCAGATCAAATAATAAGTGTTGATCGTACTTGCCATGAAAATCCAGTTTGTTTATAACCAAGTTGTAAAATATTGATATGTAAGTTCCGGAAACAAATTAATTACAGCATGAGTAATTTATCTTTTTTGTTGATCGGGCTTGATCGCACAGAACATGTTATTTAAAGTCTTTGAAGTTTGTCGTACATCCCTAAAATTTATGCCAACAAACCTACAGACTTGAAGGAGCAGTATGAACGCTGCATCAACATAAAGCGCTTATTGGAAACATCGAAAAAAAAACTGCGTATATGCCAACAATGATCTTAAGAATTATGAATTTCCTCAATGTCAGAATGCAAAAGTACATCAGTCACAACCACACAGGATAATTGTCAATGAACAAAACACAACTTTTATGATCGAGACTACAACAAGCTGTTGTCAAAAATCTCAAATTGGCAATTAGTTCTCGAAATGTTAGCAGCAGAACAAATGAGGCTGTTCTGCAGTTCCCCTCGGTTTCTAAAAAATCTTACTGCTCGTATACAATTCTCCAAAGAACATTTAAACTGGTCGAGACAGATCATCTTTTCGGATGAATCCAAATACAATTAGAAGATGTGAAAGAGACTAGACCACAAGTACACAAATAAAGCAGTTAAGTTTGGTGGTGGCAAATCTTAACTGTGAAATTCATGTCACAATTCTGCCTATAATTAGGATAAGGATATGAAAAAGGTGTTATTGAACATAAGGAGTGAAATCGAAAAAATCTTAACATACATACATAAATGTTAATAATAAAGAAACCACTAAACTTACAGTTTTGATTTTTTTTATTTGATTGAAATTATTTTACAACTTACAAAAAATATTATTTTTATAGTTCTAATCAATAGTGATGAATTTATGTAACTTTTTCGGAAACCCTTCCATTAAGGTTTTTATAGTGCTTTCTGTCGCTTTGTTCGACACTTTTAGATACCGTTTTTGTGCTCTTCAATTCTCTTTTAACAAGAGCCCAATATCTCTTCACTGGCTTTAGCTCCAGGCAGTTTGGAGGATTTGCTTCTCTTGTACAAAAACCTTGCTTACCATAGTGACAGGATGCCAAATCAGGCCAAAAATAAGTGAACACATTAAGTCTTATGAATGGAAGCATCCTTTTTCGGTATTTATAGAGCCCTTTTTAACAAATCATTGGCTTATTTTGCAGCAACTGCATATCACTTGCAATACCAAGAACTTTTTGAAAAAAATATTTTTTCGTTGTGAAATTTAGTTTTATATATTCGAACTTTATTTAATAATTCTTTATTTTTATTAGATTTTATCTAATGTGGGCTTTCATGGTCCTTATTATATTTAAATATAAAAAAAAAATATTTTTTCATTTGTTATTATAAAAGAAAAGTAAAAGAGATTAATTTTAAAAAAGTTTTATTTGTTACAATTTTTGTGTGACAAGTATATTTTTGTAAAGTGTTTGTTTTAGAGGCACCACAGTACTGAGCTAACTGGGCTGCCTACCTATCGGATGTGTTGGGAGCTCTTTTGAAAATGCTTTCTGTTTATTGGTTTTAGAAACATCGTATGGACCATTGCTTCTACCTGAACCAGATTTTCTATCAACAGACAAGTTTAAGCCTCCGTTACTCGCAACTGATCTGGTTGATACAGGCATATATTTTTTTATTGTACATTTTTTTTATACACCCTAAATTGTAAGCTATTTTTTGATAAAATAATATTTTTACTCCAATTTTTTTTGTATTAGTGTAGAAGGGGGATCATTTCTGCCAACACCGAATAACTTAAAAACCGAGTAACCGATTTTGTTTCATTATCATGTTATGTTTTCGTTTATCAATTATTTACCATCCCTGAAAGTTGGAAAGTTTAATTTTACATATGATGTGAGGCAGACGCGATTAATTGTTTTTCAAAAAGCTGTGAAAATATTTCAGGGTGTAAATTTTAGTGCTAACTTCTTTAGTTTTTGTGATACAAAAAATATATTGGTTGGTGATAGAATGTCAATAATAGTGAACAATAAGTGACAATAGATCATTTAATTTGAAGTACGGAAAAAACTTATATTAAACCTCAAAACTTCCCTGGGGCAAATTCGTCAGATACAAGGAATCCCAGTCATGTTGAGCAAAATATTTATAAAATATAGAACAAATCAGTCACAATTTGTTTAATTTTTTTTTTTGTTAAATTATGTGAAATAAACAATAAATATATATGGGTTATTCAAACGGTCTACTATTAGGTCGTTTTGTCATAATGTCGTAAAATATTATTTTAGTTTAAACAAATTGTTGTTGAGCTATACAATCTAATAGAAGACCGTTTGAATCCCCCAATTATACTTTGTTTTGTGAATTAAAGTATAAAACAGTAATATACGTTTATATTTTTGGATTTTTTTGTTTTATTTTACAAATAACAAATCTGCCCCATCCCTTTGGCGTATTCGCCCTATGCGTGGGGTGACTTCACCGTTTATATTAAGATGAGATATGCAAGATTTAAATGAATAAAACTAAAGCCAACATAGATGTATCCGAAACAAGAAGAAATTTAAGAATATGTATTGTGGTTTTGATTTGAGATCGCCTCAAAAAAAAGTGGAGTATGGTCCCCCTTCTACCCTACTCTTTTAAATACATTGCATTTAATATTGTTTTTATGTTTTCGAAGTAAAAAGTGAAGAGATTATTTTCAAACGCGTCTTTTTTATATAATTTTTATACATTGCGACTAGTCTCGATTGAAAATGATTGCGACTAACGGAGGGTTAATAACATTGTAAACAGTTTGACGACAGACCTTTGACTTTTTATAGGACCATATTGGGTTTAATATTTAAAAATTTTAGTAGGCACTTTTTTCTCGTCACCCATTTTAATCAGATTAACAACAAATGACTATAATTGAGATTAAACTTAATAACTGACACACTTTTCAAACGTAACTTGATAAAAAAAATCAAATAAGACTTGGGTTAAAAGTTTTAAGGAAAAACGTTTGTTAAGGCTTTTTCGGTCTGACTCCTTAGAATTAAAGCATATTATGAGCACTATAACTAACTAAAGGTTGAAACTCTGTTTCACAATGCACCAATAGGAGGACCTTATCCTACCTATTTTAAAACATAGAAAAATATCAACTACAACTGGAAACTTTAATTAGATTATAGAGCTTAGGCGGACTCTTGGATTTAATAATATTTTGATTAACTTTTAAGCATAAAATTGTTATACCTATAAATACTTATGTGTATTCAAAACCTTGAGCTATATCTAGATACTTTCTTTATTTTATTTCCTCCTTATATAAAATATTATCAACTAATCGTCTCATTAATCTAAGTTATAGACTTTTACTAATTGTTTTGGCTCCAAATAAAAAACTCCAGACAAAATTAATTTATATCTTTTTGTTTTCAAAAAAATTTTCTATTGATTACAATTAATTTTCTATAGCAGATGAAAATAAAGATGATGTTGATGGTGGCGTTCAAATAAAAGGGTTTGTTTTTGTGTTTTATTCAAAAAAAGAATCTTTAAAATCACTTTAAATACTTCTAAGCCACTTTGAGCTAAAGACAAGTTTTAAGCGTCGGCATATTTTTGTTTAATTTTGAAAAGTCGTTAGGCATGCGACATTTTTTTTTTGGTTTATGTAGATGATGTTGTTCTAATGTTACACAAGTTGTTGTGTGTTTTATTTCTAATGCGATCACTGAAAAATGAGACAAGAAGACAAAAGCAGAAGAAATAAAGAACAAAAAAAGTAATATTACAACATTAACAGCAATTTGGTGGAAGAACACAATAAACGAAAATCTTAAATCTACAACCAAAAGTGTAGAAAAATGTACATATTTATCTTTCAAGTATCATTTGAAAATCTTTTTATATGGAGGAGCAAAAGTATTTGAAATATTTTGTGTTTGAGTGTTTCATTATTTTAATCATTATCATTATTATTTGGTTGTTTTCGTTGTTGTTATTGGGGATTTTTAACGTTTGTTTTCATTTCAACTCTTTGAACGAAATCCATTTGATCTTGATTTGTATGTAGTGTAGAAAGATCAATATATTTATTTGTCCCATATCGGTTGAATACTCTTACGTATCTGTTGTATCTGCATATGAGTATTTTTTTCGGATGGATGGATGTATGTACGAGTATGTTGTATAACGAAATGTTGCGTCGGCAAACTTGAATCGATTTTATTGATTTTTGGACTTTTGTTTTTGTTGGTTGTGGTTTTTTATTTAAATAAGTACATACGTACGTACATATGTGTGTTGGTATCTATATTTTTTCTTCTTAAGTGGATTTCATTTGTGGGTAGAGTAGTGGTATGGATTGAGTCGCTCTTATTTTTTTTGGTTGGTTTTTCCTTTTGGTCTCTTTTTTTTAATGCAAAGTGCGCCAGACTACTTTATTTGTATTTTATTTAAATTAATATTAATTTGTTGTAGACTTGAGTATTTATTTAATTTTGTTGCTGTTGTCGTTTGTTTGTCGTATTTGTGGTGGTGTTGTTGCTGTTGTTGTTCTTCACCCATCTGTGATTTCTGGTTGTGGTTTTTATGCTTGTAATTTTATTAATTTGTGTTCATCTCACATTTTTGTTGGATTTTGTTTTTTTCTTTGTTGTTTTTATATGTTTCGTTTTTCGATGAGCCATAAAATACTAAATTACAAGACAAAACAATTAGATAGAACAAGATATCTTACAAATTATTATGATTATGGTTATTTTTTTTGTGGCGGCATTTAGCGTTTGTATATGCGATTTTTTCTTTTTGAATTGTATTCTAGAGTTAACACTACTAAACATTGGTGAGCCAGGGAAAATCTCAAGGCTATATGAGTCGATGATATTTCTTGCTTATTTTATACTGAATCGCGTTCTCAGGATCAAAAATGCAACCACTCTTCGATCGCTTTGGATCGTGGATTTGATAGTTAAAAAGTAAATCAATACGATACCAAGACGTTGCTCAATCAGAGACTTCACCCTAGAAAATCATACTTAGTAAATTAGACTGAATCAAAATCTGTGTGAAATAATCCGTGCAAATGTACTAAATAAACTTTAAGACAGCCTATTAATTATAACAGGATCAATGAAGACCACACCGAAAGCAATTCTAGATTTAATTCTGAACATCATTTACTTTATATTTTGGTTACACAGATGACAATGACAACACTTGTTAGCATTAAACAAACGAGATCGCTGGACACTCAAACAGTTCATCATTCCGAATAAATAACAGTTCTGAAAGGCAACTATGATATATACAAAATAAAATTCTGCAGGTAAAAAAAGTAAATTGTTCTGAAGTCATATTTTTAGAAGAAATCCGTTGTGGAGTTTACATCCAGAATCTTAAATTTGACAAATCTTATCGTTTGAGAACAGAACAGAAACATATTCTAGGTAATGAGAATAGATAACACAGATACTTTATGGAATGGGGAAGAAGATAGCGAAAATGTAAAAACATACAGTCTCTATTCAAGGTGATTCATAATTCAGCCAGAGGAAATGGAACATTATTCATTTCCTCGTGGTTCTCCCCTTCGTTATATCATTCGGCAGATATCATTGTATTTGCTATCCAGTTACTGCGCATATTAATGTAATGTACAGATATAGTCACAGTTGACTGGTTATCCTACAACTATTTCTGTAGATCCATTGAAATTAAGCAACTCTTCAGTCTTATACTAGAGACTAAGTTTTAAAGAGTAACGTAATGCTAGACCAGCTCATCAGGATTGGAAATTCCCTGTAAATCACTGCACCCCGGGACTTCATTGATATTGTTAAGTGTTAAGCTGTCAAGGCAAGCTCAGAGACAAAAATTTAAGGGCCTGTCAGAATACACATGTATGGCAACTGAGAAGACTATACTTGATTTTATCCATTCCAAAAATTTCAATAATCTATACTAAAAACATATATTGAAAACTCTGGATTACATTGAGTGGCTAACACATAGCGGCACTGCTAACTCATATGGAATGGTTTACAGAATCTCAAAATCAAATCAATCGAGAGCTACACAAACTTCGAAGGCATCCAGATTACTGCCTTTCTACATGAGACCAACGATATACTAATTATAACTTCAAAAACAGTTTAAATGCATCTGTATGTAGTTATATAATTATCTAGTATTAAATTTAACAGCCATCTCATTGAGAGGTGAAGAACAGCAGTTCATTCCCAGAACAAGCATTTTAAGACCTCAATGGTGTTTCGTTCACAGGCTGTCCTGCCTTGATTTATCCCTGCAGTAATCTGGAAGCCTTCGAAGCACAAATGAATTACGAATCATAAAAAATATCACTTAGCCTACATAATCATTTAACATTAAGTCGTCTAGGTAATTCATCGGATGTTATTGGCATCCTCCCTAACTTTTTTATATCATTCCCCATTTTTTCGTTTCAAAAGAAATTTACCATTGTCCGTGAAAGTGTACAAGAGAACACGATGCAGTAGATTCCTTGCCATGCACAAGAACTCGGACTTTTGCATGGCAAACATAACGTCATCACATCCAACTTTTCGAGGTGCTCAAAGTTAATGAAATATCTTGGAGAATTGGCTATTAAGATAGTTCGATTTGACACCGCTAGACTTTTTATTTTTGGGATTTTCTGGAGTCGCTCAACTACAGCAATAAACCACAATCAACAGATGACGCTAAAGATGACATTCCATTGCTCAAATTCAGCCGGATCTTATGGCAGAGTCATTGAAATTTAGACCTCTCGGATCAGTGCCACCGTGTGAAGCCACGAAAGGCATTTGAACTAAGTCATATTCCAAACGTTATGTCATACCTGGGATTTTCAAATAAAAAAATTGTAAATATAACACTGTCAGTTTGTTTCAGTCCATTTAACAGAAATTTAATTTGAATTGCTCACCAAGGTTAATATCTTCCATCGGTTTTAAGGTGCGAGCGATGGTTTGTTCCGATCTCCCAGGCCAGCCAAAAAATTTGAAGACCAAAAATCGGAGGCATTACTCCATGGAGTTTTTTGTGAAACTAAACGAGATCTTGCAAATTCATTAGGAGCAATCAAAAAGTTTTTGAGCAGCATGATTCATTGAAAAGCATGAAAATTGGGTAGAATACGAATTTAAGCCGAGATACCTGGGACTTTGTATATTCGAAATGATGCTTGAATGCGTAAGAGATCGTATACCATCGGCCAACCAGTCTAATCGACACCAATGCCAAATATCCATGGCACTAAGTTAATTGTCTGTATGTGGTGGGATCAAAAAGATCCTATCTATTATGAGGTGCTGAAATCTGACCAGACCATCTCTGGGAACCTGTACCGAACGCAATTGCTTCGTTTGAAACGAGCATTGACCGAAAAACTCCAAGAATATGACAACGCTAGTCCGCATGTTCCAATACAAGTTAAAAAGTATTTAGAATGAAGTGGTTGGGAAGTTTTGCCTCACCTGATGCATAGTCCAGACCGTGACCCATCCGACTACTATTGGAAACTCTTCACTTTGTAACATTGTAGCTTTTCGGTGTTGCTTAAAAACGAACACGAAACACTAGTCGAGAGTCTTAGTAGTAGGAGTATATCCAGCGCATATGTTGATATGGTGCGATGGGCTCCTTTCAAAAAGACATTCTGTACTATTGATAGACAGCGATAATGCCACACATTATCATTTACAAAAGCTTCTTTATTTCGAAAATTATCACAATATTTACCTAGTTTACCAACTTACAACTCACAAGGTAATTTATCAGAATTTACCTTCATAACCAATGAAAGTAATAGCGGATAAGAAAAAGTAATTAACATATTACAAGACAAAGACAAACTTAAAATAGAAAAAAAAGAAACAAACAAACAAACATAGTCTCAAGCATAATCGCATAAATATTCAAATGTGCAGCTGATAATTTTGTTACCAACAACTGAAATTTTCATATTCGTACATTAAACATTGTCACAATCAATGGTTTTTGAAGCAGAAACAAAAAAAATAAATAAAAATAAATATAATAAAACAACACAAAAGACGAAAGTGTTTTCCCCTGGCAAACAAACGTTTGGTTTTGGTGGCGTATTTTTTTTATCAAGTACTTTTCTTGCTGACTGACTGTTCGTCTGTTTGTTATAAAAGCGTAACATACAAGTGTGTTTAATACAAAAAAAAAATAATAAAATTAAATAAATGTAAGAGTAAGTATGTAAGTATGTATGTGCGTGTACTTGTATGACTGCATAATGATGGCGGAAATGAAGTATTATATGTACTCATACGCTAGTTATGAGTGTGTAACAATTGTTTTTAAATACTTACTCACTTATGGATAAGGAAAACATACAATTATATAATTCTAATTAATTTTTCAAGTATTTTCCTTAAGAAGTTTGTTTGTTTGTTTTCAACGCAACTGCATAATTATTGTGGAAATAGATAAACTCTTCGGTTGCAAACAGTCGAACAGAGGTATTCTAAAACAAAAGACTGCAGCTACAAACTTGATAAATATTGTTGCTGTTGAAACGCACTTTGATGAATGAGAATTTCGATAAGACATTTGTTTTTCTATCAGAATAATGCGAGTGCCCATGAATTTTCTTGATAATTTTAAATGTGCAGACTACATCTCAATCATAAATTTAAGTTTGTGATAAATATGACAAGTGTCAGAATTTAGGGGGTTAAGTTGTAACATACCATAAATGAAATTAATTTTTTATGAGGGCCGCTTCATTTTACAAAACTAAAAATGTATAAAAAAACGTGAAAATGTTACGATTTATAAAATGAGCTTGTAAATTTATTTGGATTATTTATATAATATTAATAATATGAAGTATTGGTGCGGTTGAACATGTTCATCCTGATAAGGTATTATCAGGATGTTACAAATAGACAGAAAACTTGATATGCAGTTTTAGGTGCGCTTAAGAATTCAAAAATCCATTGGCTTTCCCCGACTTCCAGAAAATTGATATATATAAGTGGTTCAACTTTTTCAGCAATTCAATTCTATTAGTAAGATATTGACGCACTGTGCAACGTCTAGTTCCATCAGGACTATTTGTTTCTCCTGATAGAATTTACAAGCTCATTTTATAAATCGTAACATTTTCACGTGTTTTTATACATTTTTAGTTTTGTAAAATGTATAGGCCCTCATAAAAAATTAATTTCATTTATGGTATGTTACAACTTAACCCCCTAAATTCTGACACTTGTCATATTTATCACAAACTTAAGGTACAACAAAAACAATATTCATGCTAACAAATTAAAATTTTCAAACGTACCCCTCTTAGAGAAATCAAAATATGTAATTTTCATGCAAGGCTTTTCGACTAGCATTCGCAAACATTTTTAAGAACTGGACCTTCGATGATTGGGAAAAAGTTATCTGGACAGATGAATCGAAAATTAACCTTTTTGAACCTGATGCTCCAAAATATGTGTACCGAAAACAAAATGCGGCATTAACCCAGATATGCCAACTGCATGAGCTTGATCATTTTAAAAGTACTTTTATATTATTTTGGAAACAAATGAGAAATAAAAAACATTGCAATTAGAGTTTTTAAAAATTTATTGCAAAAAGTGTTTTTTTAAGTCGTCCAATATAGAGGACATTGGGGTCACAACAACAAAACTAAAGCGCAATAATGAAACATTCATGCATATAACAATCAAGCGACTCTTCATAAATATAAATTCCAAAAAAATATAGTATTTATTCACTTGTAAATGTACAAAATTTTACTTTCCGTACAAACGAGATATATCCATAATGACTGAATATGGGTATTATGAAAATATCACAAATTAAAAATTCAATAACTCAAAAATAGTAGCAAAAAATAATGCGATCACACAATCTCCCATAAGGTATTGGTGAGTACTAAGTATGTGAACAAAAAAAATGGTATTTTGATAAACGTGACGTATCCTGTAAACAAGAACTATGTGTACTACATGTAGTACAGTCGGTATATCTGGGTTAAAAGTCCGTGACGTGTTGCCGACTATGAAATTTGGAGGAGGAAAATTTATATTTTGAGGATGGTTTTCTGTAGAATTCATAAATATTTGGATAGTCTGAATTATTGGTGTCGAAATATTGAAAACACTGTGATGCAACAAGATAACGACCCCAAAACTTAAGACCCTTGATTTTTTAAAAACCGTCAAAATTACATTGCTATATTGGCCCCACATTCTCCGAATTTAAATCCGATTGAAGATTTGTGGGGAATTCTAAAACTTATGGTTTATAATTATTAAAATGCATGAGCTCTGGTAGCTCAGTTGTGTTTTTATAGATCCCCATGATATGTGATAAAAGAGTTTAGTACTCTGCGCCAAAAGTGTCAATATTTTTTCAATATATTTCATTCACATCATGAACAAAAACCTTATAAACTTATATTACTAAAGGTATTTATAGACGGCAATACTGAGTATTAATATTTGTCAAAAACTCAAGTATCATAATACAATTTCATCATCTAATCAAAATTTGTATTTATAAATACAAATAAGGCAAGCAAAAATGTCAAGAAAATATAAAATAAAAATAAAGTTTGCAGAAAAATATGAATCAACAAAGAAACCAAATATTTGTAATACTATCGTGTAAACAAGATATGTTTTTTCAAAACGATTTTTTGAAATACCGATTGATTTCAATAATATTTTAAATTTGAAAAGTGTTAATACTCAGTATTGCCGTCTATAAATACCTTAATGGTGTCTGCACTACGTCAAACAAATGTTTTTTTTTTTTTCATTTTCATTTATTTATTGTATCTTCATTATTTAATGAACTAACAATAAGTGGTACAAATCTTATATCTAATAATTAGTATTTAATAAGTCCAGCCAGTGCTGGAAGAAAAATTTTGTATTCATACAAATGGTCTCTTGAATTCTACCTAAAGTCGATAAAAATATGATATGTTTGGACGCTTACTTCACATACTGAATATGCCAACTTTACTCTTTAAGTAGCTCGAAGCCAAACAGCAGATGATTTACTTTTTGAGTTTTAAATTAAGCTAGTCTTCATTTCTAAAAGGAGGAAGAACTATCAAACAGGAATTATTAACGAATTGAGAACCTTAAGCGCTCAAGAAGTCGGAAAAATCTTGGTATTCCAAAACTTCCAACTTTATATTATATTCTTCAATTCTACTTATTGTCTAATAAGATATGTTTGTCTATTGATATGTTCTGATTCTGAAGTGAAAATTATGAATATGACACATTTATTTAAAAGATTGTCGGATAATATGATAATATACCAGTAGAACAGCATTCTGAAAAATAGAAAAAACTATCACAACTGATACATCGATTGACCTTTGTTTTAGCATGGATATGAGAAAGTGAGAGATCAGGATCAGTATGAGCTAGGAAGTATTTTCGAGAAATCTTTCTTTCAATACATCTTGGTAGCCTTTTTGGATGCATTTAACAAAACCAGTCTAAATGGTATAATTATACCGTTATCGAGTGTAAATATGGAAATGTTTTCTTGGATAACGAATCTACTTATTTACAGGCGGATCACATGAGTTATGTTTTCTTTTAGTATTATTCCCTTTTATAATAGAGCAACACCAAATAGGGTTATTCTCTTACCGTTTTTACGGACTCTAGCTCTCAATATACAATACTGTTTAGTCTACTTGTCCAAAAGGGCTGAGAAACGCAGAAAAAATCTCAGTCTCTTTATGAGGAAATACATGAAATCTGACCTCTAAATATCCAAATTTCTTGGAACATTTCTGGATAATAAGTTAAGATTTAAACGGAATATCATGGAACGAAGGAAGAAGGCGCTCACTACACCCCTGTAAGGACTACTGAAAAGAGTTAGCAAAGACGCAACAAGCACCATTATATTTTGTGCATGTTTTTATTTCAACAATTTATGTTCGGAGAGATGTTAAAAATATACCCTAGAGTCAGTATGACACCGCCGAAAAACCTTGATATACATGATGGTAACGGAGGTAAATACAAAGTCTCGTAAGACCACTTTTTCCAGTTAGCAATCTTTTGAAAGTTTCACTTTAACAGCTTTACAAATCGCTTCATCAGACAGTCTGGCTCCCCATTTTCGAACAAATTCCGAACTGGAATTTTCCCTAATGATGCCAAAGAAATGTTCTGATCTCACAAAGATACATTTAGCATCCTTGTTCCCAGAGTGATCTTTATGGTCATGTTCATTCATTAATCTTCTCCTCAAGCACTCGCTAATGCAGATGAAGATGGCAAATTTTTTCGTTGGAAAGATTTAAGAATAGTTTTTCATGATCACCAGTTTAACAATTTGCCTATTTGGATCTGTCCGTGAGCCATGTTTACCTCCGAGTCTGGTTAGTCCACAGATCGTTGTTCGGAATAAGAACATCAAAAGCCGGTACCCTACAGTCAGCTACTCCGATAAACGCCAATCTAAAATACACATGTGCAACAAGTTATCGGCTTAAATGTCGCCTGTTAAATCCCCAGTAATTAGTAATAATTTACTAAAGTGTGAAAATGTAGATTGTGCAAAATAGCACCTATGGCAAATGCAGTCACTCATTGCCCCAGTGGATAAAGGGACACCTAGCATTGTACTGCTTCAATATTTGCTACTAGGGTATTCGAATTATTCGATTTTTCTCTTGTTCGAATAAAACGATTAATTCGAATAAGAGATTTTAACTTATTCGAATAATTCGATTTTACTTTTACTTCTTTACTTTTTAAAAAAAAGTAAAGAATGAAGTTTTGATTTCAGTTTTCTAATATTTTTTGTTAAAGAAAAACAAAAAATAACGTTAAAGTTAACAATTCAAGTATTGATAATGTTAAAAAACATTCGAAAACAAAGTCCATCATTAAATTTTCATCAGAAATATTCTGATCAGATTAACTCCCGAACAATCTACAAAACAATTGACTAGCAAACCCTTTACTTTCCGTTTTGGAGCTATGCTTTAAAAAATTTGAGCCAGTTGGAAATGATCCTGAATTCAAATACAATATAAACGTATTAAGAAATTTGTTATGTCGTTCATTAATTCGGGGTTTAAATTGAGTAACTAATTCTTTAGTAAATTAATTATTCACTATTTCTAAATTATTTATAACAATTTGTATTATACATCAAGCTCTATCAAAGTTGGCGAATCTTTGCTTAATAAAGTGGTCTTGAGGAATTACACAATAAAGGGAATCTGTCCAAAGTTTGATATCATTGTCAATGAACGTGGCTAATTAGATGTCTGGCATGATTGACGCATTTACAAATATGCAACAAGTTTATTACCATGTTAGACAAAGATTTTCAACGATGTTCAAAATCATGTATAAGACGAACTCAATGCTTTTCTTGCAATAAAACATTAGTTTGCAATATTTGTGTTTATCTTTAGATTTATTAAATATTTTGCAACACTTACGTACGCGGTTAATAACATCACTTATATACATATATTTTTAGATCATGGCCTTCATCTATTTCAATGTAATAATTAAAAATGTCATCCTCAATATCACTTTATCACACGACCGTTTCAAAATCACATTCTCCTTCACATTCAACTCCACTTTAATCTAAGTTAATATTTTGATTATTAACTGCGATTCTTCTAATATTCCGTACCTTTTATTTTCTTGGTTCAAGTCTTGAGTTAAAAATTTTGAAAGATCTGTTTTTAGAATTGTAACTTCTTGCAGTAATATTTATATATTTATAAAAAGAGCTATCGGGACACTCATCTACAGTGATCGAAAGTCCCTTTATCTTTAGTTATTTGTCGAATTTCAGAAACAATACAATTTGTGAGTCATTATTACTTATTTAAATTTGGAATTATAAAAAATTTTAAGCAATTTAATAAATTTAAATATATATGAACATTTATTCGTTTTATTCGATTATTCTAAATAAAATTGTTCGAATTATTCGTTATTCGAAAATGGCCATTTTTAAATTGTTCGAATAATTATTCGTAAGAAATTATTCGATTAATCGAACGATCATTAGTCGAATGAATACCCTATTTGCTACCTCATCGAGGCGGTATAGGTCTAAGTTACCTTTAAAATTATATTGAATGACTAGAATATCATTATAGGTTCTACCAAAATGCCTGATAGTACTGTACATGTGAAGTACTACACATGAGGGTGTTATTAAGAATAAACCCAATGGAAATTGATGATTGAGCCGTTTAAGATCGACTTAGTAAGTGTTTGAGATCTGTGGGTTGATTGCCAACACTCTTTGCTAGCATCATTTCCTATGACGTTCTATGTTGTAATTCGCAGTAGGGTTGATATACCCGTTAATTTTGGATACTGAAGTTTCTGAACGAATGGTGTATAAAACCTCTAACATCGTAATTATTACTCCAGAATAAAAATTGTACAAAACTGTTATTCATCACTCAACGAAATGGCAGTAGATTTAGCTAGTGTGGAGAGAAAGAGACAAGGAAATGTCAAGGCGTATTGACATGTCGAGCATGTCAGACCTTACGAATTCCACTAGATACCCTAAGTCTATTGTAGACTTATATCTTAACATGATTATGTACTTCTAGGATGATTTGTAGGACATTTAACCAATTTTTTAAACATCTGAATATAAGGCGTACTACCATATAACTTTGGATTACTATCTATATAGGTGGCATACCTCAGTGCTCTGTGATTATAGGTAACTGTCTAATTACATGGGATGTTGAGTACAATGTTATCTTCCGGAGATGAATCCGAAGAGGAGAGCGTTTAACATTCCTGTGCCACTGTTCCACATTAGTAATGAAACAAACTATAAATATTTGAGCTGTCTAACCTATCGGACAGTTAATTGGATTATTTTAAGGGGACTAGCTTAAGCTGTGTCATGTGGTATCATAATGCACTTATACACTACTAGATTTAAGTGAATTGGAACTCACTTTGGAAATCTTTAATATATTAGAATTGTAAATGTTCAACTAATCCAGAATGTTTAGGAATTGTATCTTTAAAACAACTAAACTTTCATTATGGCTTCCCACAAAAGGAACCATCCTCACATACTTGCACTGACAATTTTTATTAAACTATTTATAAGTTTTGTTATTTTGCTCTACATTAATAAAATTTATTATTTTTTAATACCAAACACAAAAATAAATAAATAAAAAAAAACTAATAAAAATTTCCTTTACAAAAAACCTGTTCAAATTATTTATATTCGTCTTCTCGCCGCCTTATAACCAATTCGCCTGCCTCTACTCTTTGGATATTTTTTCCCAAATATAGTAGAAACACAAAAAAAAACACACACACGAAAAAAATTATATAGTGGCGTTTTTTACTCGCGCTTTTTTAACTCCATTTGATCTCAGCCGCTTGTATGTTGTCTTATTTTCTTGATTCAGTGTCTTAATGTCGGTCGGTTGCATTCAAATGACCACACTGTAGTGACAACTTTTCGGCACGCGGTTTTACAAATTCCTACAAAGACACAAACATACATTTGTATTTTATAGCGATATTTAAGTATGAAAATGTACCACGGTTGTGGATGGATGGATGAATGTAGAAATAAATGTATTTCAAAAATTAAAGCCGGTCTGGCGCATACATGTGCTGCAGTGGTACCACATTGATGGAATGACCCTTATGGAAAAGTTGAAGCGAAGAAATGGGGGAATGAAATGTTTAACGTCTTTGGCGTAAAGTAAGAGCCAGTGTTGATGTTAATGTGCTGGTGTCAAAAACTGAAAAGAAGGGCTTGTTTGCGGCCAATATTGATGGTGTTCAGTTTTCTTTAGCGTACACTGCTACACATAAGAGTCATAATGAGAGGAAATAAAGCTTTTAAGTGCCTTGGCGTCATAGAGGCTTAAAAGAAAAAGAAAATAAAGGAAAAAAAACAAAGCAGCAACAACTTCAGAATGGAATATACACATACATTACTGTATAACAGATTAGCTTTTGTTGTTACCTTACCTTAAGTTTTTCTTGTTCATAAAAAAGTGTATAAATATGTATGCATGTGTTTATGTGAGAAAATATAATTAATTGTAATTGATACGATTAATATGTTTGTTTTTTTTTTTGTAATAGAAATATACCCGTAAAATTGTAATATTTATATTTATTTGTATTGTTATTTAAAAATTTCTTGGTCACGAGATTTATATGTATGTCTGTCTTTTGATTGATGCCCATATTCAATTTCATTTCAAAGTCATATTAGATTCTTTAACTGTAATACAGTAGTGGGCTTGTTGTACTTATTAGAAATTCATACACATTTGGTATCGTACTCATGCATTTGTATATTTTTTTTAACGGATTAATAATATGCAATTCTATTTATACACCAGGTTATTGCTTTATGAATTCTAATGACTTGCAAAAGTTTTGAATTGGTTATTGTGGGTGTTATTCGTATAAATATCTAGAGCTAACTCAAGATTTTTTATAAAGGTACTTAAATCTATCACTAGCTTAAGATGTTCTGGTATCAGAAAAATAATTATATCTAATCTAGCTTAAGATTTTATCTTAACAGGGAAAGAAATCTATCGCTATTCTTAACAGAATAAAAAATTTATCATTCCGGTTATTCTCGTCTGTTAACAGAGGAAGGAATATATTCCTACCTCAAGGTCTTCCTTTAACAAAGAAAGAGATCTATCGGAAATTCAAAATGTTCTCTTAACAGGAACAGCTCTTTTCCGTGAATATCCAAAAGATATGCCAAATAAAGATTCTGGTTCCACAATGAGATAACTGTATAGCTGATTAACTGGTATTTCTCTTACAAACTGTAAAATGATTGTCCAGCTGAAACAGCTTGGGCTTACACAGACAAGGTGGTCCAATGAATCAATTTGTACATCGTGACCAGATAATGTTAATTGTATCAACCATGACATTAAGCTATCATAATGAGGAATAGATAGTGTCTCACTTATTTTCTCATTGTCTGGCATTGGCCAATATTATTGAAGATACCCTTAGTGTCTACCTATTTCGCTCAGAGATATAATACAATCCATAACAACTCCCGACCTTACTTCATACTATAATAATACCCTGACAATCCGACATCACAAGAATTCGTGCACTCCTTTACCTTCTCCTCAAGTACTCGCTAGTGTAGATGAATATGGCGTCAATTTCCATCTGAATGATTGAGAGATATTTTCATATGGGCAACAGTTTCGACTGGCCGTGACCTTACCTGATAAGCCCAGTTATGCCACCAAGTCTCCAAAGGTCCTATGTAATAGAATTGGATCCAAATATGTAAAAAATGTCCTTTTATTTATCCTATTTATCCTTTAATATCCTTTAAGATTGCCAATAAATTCCTTTTAAAAAAATAGCTCGAATAGCTTTCATACAAGTTTGTTCGAATCATTTTTCTTTCGACTTCGTGAAACAGGCCTTAAATTTCAAAATTTCATCCTTTATATATGGGGCAATTCATGTCAAGTGAACCAACTTTTGAAATCGATGTCTTCCGTTCGGGATGAAATTTGCACCAAAGTTAGTTCTATTGGATAGTAATTCAGACACAGTAATTCAACAAGATCGGTCAAGAACTCAAGCAGGTGGTGTTTTTCATCCACGTAACTTACCTATTGTTCTTAGCAAAATGTGTCCTAAATAGTTTCGGTAACTCTTTCTTCAATCTTTCGAAAAAAATAAGCGATGACCGTCCGTCTGTCCGTCCATGTAAACCTTGTAATCAAACTACAGGTATTCGATAAAATTTGGCACAAACCTTTATATTGCCCCAAGGACAAAGTCTATTGAATTTGGTTAGAATCGGTGCATTATTTCTTCTCGATGATCGAGACGATCATGTTTGGCTTAGTAGGTCTCAGAAATCAGCATCGTGAAATTTTGTTGGGTGGACATTTACCCTCTTTCATCACTTAATATGAAAATTAGACAAGAGGCTTCCGCGTACTTTCCGATATTTTTCTACGTCGTGATTCGTAATGGAGTTGAAATGCTCTATATGTTTTAATACTAAAGATTTTGAACAGATGGTGAACCAAAAGTCTGCAGCCATAATTAATCATAGCCAAAATTTCTACATACCAGGAAGACTATTTGAAGGTTAGACAAGAGTCTTTTGCAACCTTTCCGGTACCCTTCTACTGGTTCAGAACAGATAGCAGAGGAAATCTTGATGATTTTCTGTCATGGGATATCCTCTGGGTATATAAAATTCTACATACCAGGAAGACTTCCATATAATTGCTTGGTTTTTAAATCAAAAATTCTAGGGATGTTTGCCTGAATTTGTCAGAGTTTTAATGTAGTTCCTGAGAATATAAAGAGTTCTTAACTGCTGTCCATCTTTCAAGAAAATGCCGGAACAGTTTATTATAAGGAACATGTAGGCACCGTGGTGCAGGGACATACAGAGGAATTCGAGGAATTCAAACTGGATATTACCTCACGATTTACTATCCAAATTACATTGGATTACTAGGTGGCATATCTCAGTGTTAGTAACTGTAGTAACTGGAAAATGTCTAGTTGGATGATATGCACAGCAACTGAGAGCCTCTAAATCATTATTTTTCTACATTTACCTTCCCTATCAATATACTTCCTTTTATACTACAATAGTTAAATCAATTTAGCGTTTACGCCTAGACAAAATTTTAAAAACATAAATTAAAAATACAGGTACTCTTAATATTTCTTACTTAATGTTACTTCCTAAAAATATTTAGGTTAAAGGGCACATTAAAAAATCCAATAGGATATTAAGCAAACGTAAAATTGTGTAAATTTGTTTGAATGTGTTGACCTCTCATTGACCTCATGCCGTGTGTTACGTGGTAATTGCATGTTAAAGTGTCAAAAAGTAGCTTAAGTCCAAAACTAGACGTGTCCGTCAGTCGTGCAGCTCACTGAACAGTTTGATGGCTCATGGCTTAAATGTTCACTCAAATAGAAAAACTACCCGCACTTTAGTTGGTAAATAGAGCTACACAACAAAACTAGAATAAATTTGCGCAGACTGAAAACACAGAAAAATGTTTGTTGAAAACCTTAAGTGCGTTACGAATGTGTATTTTACAAAACCAAAATGTAGTTATTTCACGTGCAATTAGAATTTTGTGCAGTGAAATTTATGAGTGCGTTCAGTTCAGTTAAGTTGTTTTTGTATTTCCTTGGCAGGGAAAAAAACCATTAAAACGCAAACAGTATTGGCGACAACATTCCGCTCACTTGCTGAGTCTGTCTTACAAACCCTGGCGGGGAGTTGATATTATTGTGTTCGGTTGTTTTGGTTGTGTCTTTGTTTTTTCTCAAGAAATTCTCTACTCATAATTTCATATTTTATCACCAGAATTACTTACTTACTTATTTACAAAAAGAACAAAACAAAAAATCACAACAAGTTTTCAGTTTAAAAATAAATTATTATTTGTTAAGATTTCTGAAATCATTTTATAATGATTCTGTAAACTTAATGGAATTTAATCGTTTTGCTCGTTCATATTATTATTAATATTGTTTTCTTTATGTTCAATTATCGCTTATAAAAAGGAAGTGCTTTAGTTTCCAGATAAAGAAACAATTTTTATAGAATTTTGTTTTTTTACATGCATACATGTTTTATCAGCCATGAAAGTGTTAATCACATTTATTAATAATTATGCTGGATAGTTACAAAACGAATTCTAGATTTTTTATATAAGCAATGATCAAGATCGAATTCTGTTTAAGGGGAAATAAGTGTAATAGGGCATGGAAATGCAGAATATATAAATGAACAAAAATTAAATCAATATAAAGAGGAAAATATGAAATACCAGTGGTCGACACTCAAAGCCACCAGAAGCCGAAAGTGATCGGCAAATTCAGATGTATACAACACGAAGGTAAGAGGAATTCGTTAAAATGATCAAAAACGAAATAAAATGGAGATTGTGAATCAAAAACACAATCAGATATGTAATTGGTTTTATCACAGAACATTTACAAATGTGGCATGGCCTTTCTGTGCCGACCACTGGTTTATACTAGATTCAGTTTTTAAATGAATTTGTATAAGTTTTAAGATGTTTTATTTACATTTTGTAAATCAGCTTAAAAATAAGTAAGAAAGTATGGTCGGTCCAGCCGGACCATACAATACCCTACACTAAGTAAATGAGCAAAAACATTTTTCTTTTAAAATTTCCAAAAAAATTTATTCGTGAGTGATTTTCGAAATGGGCCTTATATGGGAGCTATGACCAATTATGGACCTATCACCATGAAATTAGGTAGTGTGATTTATGTCCATATGAAAGTTATTTATGTTGAATTTTATGTGTATACCATCATTTTTAGGAGATTTATTTACGTTAAAGTGATTTTCGGAAGCGGGTCTTATATGGGAGCTATGATTAATTATGGACCGATCATAATAAAATTTGGTGTCATGAATTTCGTATATAAAAAACTTATTTGAAGCAAAATTTGTGAAGATACCTATATAAATTAAACATTTATGACCGATAAAGTCCAATTTCGGGAGGACATTTGTATGGGGGCTAGGTGAAATAATGGACCGATTTCTGCCAGTTTCAATACGATCCGTCCTTGGGCCGAAAAAAATATATGTACACAATTTTATCGAAATATCTTCAAAATTGCGACCTGTACTTTGCGCACAAGGTTTACAAGGACAGCCACCCAACCAGCCAGACGGACATCGTTTAATCGACTCAGAAAGTAATTCTGATTCAATCGGTATACTTTAAGGTGGGTGATAGACCACCTCCCCACTATGGTGGTGTAGGGTATAAATACTGAAGTTAAGTTGTTTGCAAAACAACCTGTCTAACATCTCCAACAAATTAAATATAATTTTAAATAAGTAAGAAAGTATGGTCGGTCAAGCCCTTTTTATACCCTTCAGCTTCGTGAGAAGGGTATATATAAGTTTGTCATTCCGTTTGTAATTTCTACATTTTTCATTTCCGACCCTATAAAGTATATATATTCTGGATCCTTATAGATAGCGGAGTCGATTAAGCCATGTCCGTCTGTCTGTCTGTCTGTCTGTCCGTCTGTCTGTCTGTCTGTCTGTTGAAATCAGTTTTCTGAAGACCCCAGATATCTTCGGCATCCAAATCTGCAATAATTCTGTCAGACATGCTTTCGAGAATTTTGCTATTTAAAATCAGCAAAATCGGTCCACAAATGGCTGAGATATGAGGAAAAAACCAAGACAACCTCGATTTTTGACCAATTTTTGACCTATATCTGGATTACTAAGACATTAATATAGACAATATGGATATCTAATGATAGATATTTCAAAGACATTTGCAACGACGTATATAAGACCATATTAAGTTGGACCTACAATGGGTCAAAATCGGGAAAAAAATTTTTAACCCGAATTTTTTTTTTCAAAAAAAAAAAAATAAAAAAACCAAAAAAATTTTTTTTAAATTTAAAAAAAAAAAAATTTAAAATTTAAAAAAAAAAAAAAATTAAATTTAAAAAAAAAAAAATTAAATTTAAAAAAAAAAAAATTAAAATAAATTTTTTTCCAAAAAATGAAAAAAAACATCTAAAAAAAATTAAATTTTGTTTACCTAAAAATATTTAAAATTTTGAAGTATAATTTGGTGAAGGGTATATAAGATTCGGCACAGCCGAATATAGCACTCTTACTTGTTTCTTTTAAAATTTCAATAATTTGTATTTTTGAGTGATTTTCGGAAGTGGGCCTTATATGGGGGCTATGACCAATTATGGACCGATCACCATGAAATTAGGTCTTGTGATTTGTGTCTATATGAAAGTTTACTATGTTGAATTTTGTGAGTATACCAACATTTTTAAGCGATTTATGCACATTAAAGTGGTTTTCGGAAGCGGGTCTATATGGGAGCTATGACTAATTATGGACCGATCGTAACAAAATTCAGTGACATGAATTTTGTATTTATAAAACTTGTTTGGAGCGCAATTTGTGGAGATACATTTATATATTAAACATTTATGACCGATAAAGTCCAATTTCGGAAGGACATTTGTATGGGGGCTAGGTGAAATAATGGACCGATTCTAGTTTCAATAGGCTTGGTCCTTGGGCCGAAAAAATAATATGTATCGAATTTGATCGAAATATCTTCAAAATTGCGACCTGTACTCTGCGCACAAGGTTTACATGGATAGCCAGCCGACCAGACGGACGGACGGACATCGTTTAATCGACTCAGAAAGTGATTCTAAGTCGATCGGTATACTTTAAGGTGGGTGTTAGACTAATATTTTTGGGCGTTACAAACATCTGCACAAACGCATAATACCCTCCCCACTATGGTGGTGCAGGGTATAATTAGAAATTATAAATCATATTCTAATATTTCATCTTGAACCAAATTAATTTTACTTAAAAAATACAAAATTAGCTAAATTTAAAAGAAAAAACTGTTCCTCATTGCTTTGAAAAGTTACAAAAATAATTTCAATTGAATTGGACTGCATGACCAATTGACTTTACTTAACGCGTTTCATTTACCATTGAACGTGTATTTTAATTTGAGTTTTTTTTTTATATGAGTATCAGTATATCTGTATGTGCACTGAGTCATAAAAGTAATGTCATGTCATAAATTAAAGGCGCTTAAAAATCACACACATTTGTGATTATTTTTTGTTTAATGTGTAGAGCTCATAAATCACCAAAAAAATGGACAACAAAAACGTATTGTACTTTTATATACCTGTCCGTAGGTTTACCCAAAAAATTATGGTAACAGTAGAATGAAATTGAAATACGCTAAGTTATGTTATTTTATGATTTTTAGTTAAAAAAAAATCAAGGCAATTTTCCACTCATGTTGTTCAAGTCTTTATGAAATTGCAATGTTTTAATAAAAAATAGCCATAGTTTAACAATAAGTTAATAATTTTAAGCCCAAATTACTTAAAGCGGCTTCAAAAATCTCTCGATTTTTGTTTATTTATTGGATTTAACAACAAATGAAAAATAATTTTTTAAAAGTCATGATCAGGGCAACCAAATTTATGCTCTAAAAAATTAAAATATGCAACAAAAATATGCAGTTATGAGTTAAATATGCAAAAATATGCTAAAAAACGCAAAATATGCTAAAATATGCTGTAATGAGCAAAATATTCTTAAAATTGCCTGAAACGGATAAATAACTAACTCATATGTTTATACGACACAGAGCTATAAATATGATATTGCATATTTTCGGTTGTCCTGGTCATGACTTACTCCAAATTTATATGCATTTTAATTTAAAAAATTTAAAA
Organism: Calliphora vicina; assembly: GCF_958450345.1. NCBI lineage: Eukaryota > Metazoa > Arthropoda > Insecta > Diptera > Calliphoridae > Calliphora > Calliphora vicina. The sequence continues at coordinate 40,197,257 of NC_088780.1, read as the reverse complement.
AACGATTTTTCGCTTGTTTTTTGGAAAAAAGTATTTTTTTTCTTTTTAAGTTATCTAAAAAATTTCTATGAATATGTATAAGGAATTTATACTTTTTGAAAAGCTAACTTTACATAAAATATTGGAAATGAAAAAAAAGTAAAAAAATTAAGTAAAATTCAACTTTGGGGAAAAAATTCTCAAATCGCATAGTCGATATCTAAATATAGTAACCCATTTTAAATGGCCCAATATGTTTTTAATTATATTGTAAAGGCTTCCGATAACCCCGCGCCTGGATGCATATTATAGCCAAAAAAAAACTAACAAAAATCAATTTTTCAGAACCTTCTTCATAGTTTTCAAAAAAGTATTCTATGAATTTTTTAATTGTCAAAAGTTATTTTTGAAAAATAGACAAAATCCCCTGTCCAGTGATATATAACATGTCTACCTCATGTTTTTACGTGGCAAATTATTTAAATAAAACTTAAAATCTCGCAGAGATTCTATATATCGAGGGCCTATATTGAAAACCCTCTATCTTTGATTTTCACGAAAATTACTTTTTGATGGTAAAATGTTCAATAAAACAGCTCTCATATATGGTGTGAATTTTCTAACAAACTTTTTTTTTGCTGTTATTTCACCATCTTACACAAATAATTTTTGTGAATGCAAAACCCTCTTTCTATCTTTTCAAAAAAAATTATTTTCAAATTTTGAATTTTCTTCAATCAAACTTCAAAAAAATTTACAAAAGTAAAATAAAAACATTTTTTCTATAAGTTTTTGTTTAATATTTTATTTTTAGACGCTATCTTAAATAAATCAAGTAATCTTAAATAAATGACGTTAAAAACTGACATTTGGCATAAATGAAATCAAAATAATTAATTTTTATTAAAGTGCAAAACCCTCTATCTGATCATTTCATACATACACATTGAATATTTTTGAAAAGCAAAACCCTCTATCTGTTATAAAGCCCATAATAATGCAAAATTTTAAAAACCAATTATATGTGAGATTCAATAGGTGCTTTTAAAAAATATTGTAGAATACCGAATTTCAATAACTGAAGTAATACGCGAAAAAAACAGTTTTTTGGATCTCCTGAAAAGTTGTGTTTTTCAAGATAGAGTGTTTTGAATATAGGCCCTCGGTATGTAATTTTTAGGAAATCGGAACACAAACGAATTAATAGAATCGTTTTAAAAATGTAACTTATCCGAGGTGCCCTACTTAGGCGACCCCTGGCCGAGCCCCTGGTGGGTAAGAAAAATCATGAGATTTAATTTTAAAACTTAAACTCATTCAAATCCGACCGTTTGGAAGTTTATTTATTTTATTTAATATTTATTTCTCTCATTTTTTTTCTATGTCAATGTGCGATGTAAAGCAGATTCATTTAATAGCTATAAAGAAAGAAATTATATTGTTACGTTTTAACCTTTTCAAAACATTGGTTTATTTCCTTTGAATAAATCGGGTACTTTTGATTGCAAATAAAAGTTTAAAAATTGTAACAACTCTTTATTTATTTAAAATTTACAACAACCACAGAATTAAATACCCAGCAGTTCTAGGAGACAGTACCGAACTAGTGATTTTACCCATCATTTAGGGTGGGAGCTAGTTACTTCAATAGCCACGTGACTAGTCATTTTAACACGGGCATGTCCTAGGCAGGGGGTCAATTGTCTCTTTTTGATTACAATGGGACTGTCTAATAGCTGGTCCAAAGTAGGCAACGCATTGGATTCACATACTGGTTACATAGCGTCAGTTACCTTGCTAGCTTTGTAACTGGTTACTTAATCAGCTACTTGACTAGTTATTTTAACACGTGCATGTCCTAAGCAGGGGGTCAATTCACCCTTTTGATTACAATGTGACTATCGGATAGCTGATCGAAGGTAGTCAACGCTTCTGGTGGGTAAAATAAACTGCAGTACAAAAAAAAGTTTGAAGTGACTTCACCATAGGTTACTAAGAGACACTAATGTGACTATTGACTTCATGCTATGTTACATGCGATATCAATATACTTAAGCAAAAATAAAAATAAACTGTATGAGAATTATATTAACACAATTTGTAAAATACCAGTTTGTACGAATTACTCACAAAACGTTTAAAGTGACTACACTCTAGATTACTTAGAGACACTTAAGTGACAATTGTCTTCACGCTAGATTACTTGGGATGCATAAAGTAACCAATTGTCTTCTCTCTGCACAACAAAGTGCACATACGTGTCAAATTACCAAAATATATAAAATGGAGTCAGCCAAGTGATAAGACATTTGTGACAATTACTGTCTTTAAGGGATACATTGACTACTTGCTTAACTGCTGGGTAGTCACTCAATGTTTTTTTATACACGTTTATAAATTCGAAGAAATACAGACACACTTTAAATGAACACGAATTCACTTGAAAAACATAGCACACTTTAAGGCACTCAATTGATGTTTATTCGAATAGCGTCTCTGATAAACTCACTCACGACTGCAACCTCTGCCACAATTTATAACACTGCCATCTAGATTAATCTTTAACTGTCTAGAGCTTTCTAATACATACGTCATCTGTGGTGTAGTTTCTACAATATTCTTTAACTGAATATTCGAATTCGAATATACGGTCGCAGCAAACAGCGTTGCCATACTTACGATCAATGGTCAACTGAAAGCTTTTATTCAATGTTAATAATACCAACAGATATGTTAAAGTTTAGGCACTGCTATTTGAAAGCATTATGCAACTTTAAATCAGCCGTTAAAATCGTTATATTTGAATTCAATTACAATTTCGTAACAATATTTAAAAAAGCACAAAACTGTTCCTTCAAAATTTGGGCCCAACTACACCCATGTACTTGAGTTTTAAATAACATCCTATTGGTTCATTTGTTTGTGACTAGAAATCACATTTTTCAAATTTGAAATATGCAGTTTTTTTAAATATCGGAAAGAATTTTACTCCGATTTAAACCAAACTTAAATATTTGGTTAAGAAAATGATTTTTCCGATCACATGGAAAAACATTTTAAAGCAATGTTTTGTACAAATCCAAAAATTTGTGACTTCAAAGTTGAATATAACAGACATTTGAAATTTGATCGAATTATAATAAAAAACACATATATAATTCTTGACTACTGGAAATAATCTTTCGGAGTTATTCGATTTGGTCTAAATTCCAAAGCAGGGAATCCCCAAAGTAATATTGTTTTATAAACGCTGGTGTGTTTTGAATATTTCATGTGAGCGTTTTATCAGCGTCGGACCAACTGAGGTCCCATTGGTCAAAAATCATTTTTAAGAAAAATTTAATAGTTTTCTTCAAAAACACTAGCATTTTTGTATCTGTTTGATCCATTTGTGCTACAAGGGTTACAAAATGTGGACCAATACCAATAGTACTTTTTGAATTGTTCGTAGATACAATAAAGTATACTTTGGACTGAAGTGCAATTAATACTTTTTTTAATCATCTATATTCAATTAGTACATACACATGTTCCTGTTTATATTAAGGACTCAAAATGGGATATAAATAGTACATTTTCTTTCCTAAAATGTTTCCCGTTTATGTTTCTAAAGTAATGTACGAAGAATCATGAAATTAGTTAAATATATTTCAGACAGGAGTAAGAACCAACAAAGGGAGACATAATGGTTCTACTTTATTTTGGTCGTACTTTTTAGTTTGTCTCTCAGAAAGATGAACTTAGTGTTACTGATTTTAAAGTGGTACTTTTTCTTTCATATATCGATACTTTTTTGAATTTTCATAAATATGTTACTATGCATTTATATTCCTAAGTGTATATACATTGCCTGGAACCACATTGTATATTTATTTTTAATCTATTTTAAAGAACAATTTACAAGTTTTCATTGAAAATTTTATGTATTATAGAAAATAAAATTGAGAATCTTCCAGCGGCATTTTGTACCAAAATAATACAATTTAGTTAATATTGATATCCCTGCCTTATATGCCCTGAAAGTATTTACTACTTCTCATATACTACGAACTATTAACAATTTGTAAATTTTACGGTAACACGCAGAGTTTTTGATAACAATTTCATTTTTTTTACGTTTTGTTGATAAAGACTCGCTAAATTTCCTAAGATGTTGTGTTATTTTTCTCAAAATTTCTTTCTTTCTTAAAACATATTTTCCCTCTATTGCTGTTTCATTCTAGCAATTTGAACATTAGTGAAAATCTTTACGGCTTACACAAATTTTATGACTTTCAAAAATATTTAAGGTAATTACTTAAAATTTATGGTCTTGTGCCTGTCAAAAAAGAATGACTTATTGGACAATTTAAGAAAACAAGTGCCTGCACGAGCTAAACAAAGATGACGGGCAGAGTAAGACAGAGATAGAGAGCTCGAGAGGTTGTTAGCTAAAAAAGGTGTCATGTTGAGCTATTGTAGAGAAGGTCATTTGTTAAATGACCGTCTGGCTTAAACAATGCATAACAATTGCGCCATTGTCTTGACCATTGTTGAATGGAGGCGCCAGCATTTAATTGCCAAACGATTTTAAATAGAAACACAAAATTATGTCCGTAAAGCTGAATAAGACAACGTATTTGTTGCTACTTTAATATGTCAATACAAGTACCATGAATAGTATTACTTACGAAGTACTCTTATTATGGTTTCTTAAACATTTAGAAAATATTTTTAAATTTTAAGGTCATTTGTCATAGTTTTTTTTTTATACCAGGGTTTCTAAAAGCAACTAAAAAGAGTGAAAGTGCAAAGGGTTTGTTTGTGTCCACATTAAATAATTTAGAGAAATATATATTTTTTTTTATTTTAAAAGGGTTAATTTTATTTAGTTTACAGCCAAAGTCTTGTTTGAAAAGAGAAAAGAAAAAAAAAAACATTTGTGTTGAGGTGTTTCCAAAATGTTTGACATGCAAGGATATTTTTAGGATAATTAAGTACTTTTTAGTTGCTGTTGTGACAGTACAAATAAAGTAATTAATTTTGAAAATAAAACTTGATCTTGCGAAAGATCTTAACACGCAAGGGTTGTTTTTCTTTGCCATATTAAATAAATGCCATCGATCAGTATGTTGTCCGGTCAAGGATATGGACACAATTTAATGAGCTAATAACTATTAATATTTATTATATAATTATTATTATTACATTTAGCTGGCCAAATCCAAACAAATCATTTAAATTCCAGTACCCCCGGTAAGCTAGTTGACAGTGAGCTAGTCTAAGGTTTGCCAGAATAAATACATTTTTTAAATTTGGACAAATTAGCCCAATTACAATGAACTATCAATTGTACAATTGTATTTAAAACAATGTTAAAAGCTTATTGCCTATTTCGTCTGTGATCTTTTATTCGTGCAGCCTGTATTAATTAATGTCAGTTGAAACTTTTTTTTAGTTTACTGCACAAGTTACTGTAGATATTAGCTACATACTAATTCTAGTAGGAAATAAATACTTGGCTCTACCTCAATTATTTTTGTATTTATTAAAATAATGCCAATATAATTATGTATATTCATTTATATAATTTCATGAACTTAAGCTAAGCCTTGGTAGTGAATATTTACTGCATGAAATTGGCAAATTTAATTTGACTAAACAAAGTTATTTATTTTTTGTTCATATACCACTCTAATTCGTGCTAGCAACATTGTTCTTAATACCAATTAACTTTAACCCATTTTATTCGTATAATATAATTAGCTGCAGTGCCAGCTAGTCTCTTCAAATCACGACATTGGTCATAAAACCTTAATCTATATATATAAAAGTGAATGTGTATTTATATGTATGTATGTATATTTATTGGTTTGAAGTATATAGACGGCTAAACGACTAACAAGATTTGCTTGAAATTTTGACTGTATGTTTTTCTATATCTGGAAGGAACAATAGGATAATTTTTGTTTTGAATTTTCAAGTGGGCGTGGTACCTCCCATGCAAAGTTAATTTTAAATATCAAATATTTTGGAAACTATAATAGCTATAGTCATCAAAGTTTGCATGAGCAATTCCACCCTTTGTATAAATATTTGAAGCAAAAATGGGAGTAGTAGTCACAGAGGACATGGCACCTCCCATACATACAAACTAAATATTAAAATTCATATCTATTTGCAAAAAGCATTGAATCTTTGTATGAAATAATTATTTAGGCCAAAAATGGGCAAATTAACATTAGTGGGCGTGGCACCTCCCATAGATATGATGACAAATTATATATAGGGAATGCTATAGCACCTATCAATATTAATATTTAGTACAGAAATGCGCGCACTACCAACAATATAAATGTTAAATTTTTTATACATTTTAAACCCTTATCTATATATATAAAAGTGCCACAGAGGGCGTGGCACCTCCCATATGATGATAATTAAAAAATTTATCATATGGGACACATTAAGAGATAGAGTCCATAAATTTTGCACGGTTATTCTATCATCAATATTAATAGTTATCAATAGTGGGCGTGGCACATCCTATACAAACTGAATACTAAAAATCATATCTATGTCAATAATTTTGATATGTAAAGCAATGAAAATTTGTATGAATTACATATTTAGGCCAAAAATATATAATGACAAATTATATATAGGGAAAGCCATAGCAGCTATCAATATTAATTTTTAGTACAGAAGTGCGCGGACTACCAACAATATTAAGTAAATGTTAAAATTTGTATACATTTGAAACTCTTATACATATATATATAAAAGTCAATGTGTGTTTGTTTGTTTATATGATTGTTTGCGTATTTGTAATGGCAATAAAGCTCAACGTCAGTCTTTGCAAGTTTGCGGACTAAATCTAGAAAATCCATGTTTTTCACATGAACAGAAACTAATTTTAGATAGACTAAATATATTGTAAATCTTTACGGTACGAGTGGCGAAGCACACCGGGTTTTAGCTAGTAAATTTAATAAAAACAAGTAAGAGACCTATATTCTTATATACCCTTCACCAAATTATACTTCAAAATATAAATTTTAAATATTTTTAGGCAGACAGACAGGCATGGCTTAATCGACACCGCTTTCTATAAGGATCCAGAATATATATACTTTATAGGGTGGGAATGAACAATGTGGTAATTACAAATGGAATGACAAACTTATATATACCCTTCTCACGAAGGTGAAGGGTATAAAAATGATGAATGATGGAGAACATTCTTGGAAATCTAAAATCAATCAATTATATTGTTCTAAAAAGATCTTACATATACAACTCCACATTTTCCATAGTTACTGGTTTCCCGAAAAACATGGAAATATGTATGTAAGTTTAAGTATTAACTATGTATGGGCTTGGTACCTTACGCCAACCTTCTTTTCAGAAATATTTATGTGCCTGTAGATAGAGTTCAAGAAAATCTATCCAATTTTGCCGTCTAAAGACTTCAATCAATCAATTAAATATATATACATTAGGATGAGTAAATTTGTTTGGTCAACAGGCGTATAACAAAAATGTAATTTACGGAAAATTCTTAGAAAATTTCCCCAAGAAACTATCGGTCAAAAATCAAAACCTAGCTCCCGCCGAGTTTAGTTGAGTCATACTACTGTTTCCGATAATACATAATTTTGTTAATGGCTAGTTCACGAACAGGTTTCCTTTTGTCGAGAAGCATTCTTAACAATATAGTTTCTGGAAGGGCGAATGCTGGCTATATTCTGGACACGAACCTTCCGATACAGCTTTGCCTATTCGGAAGGGATATAGGACGTCGCATCTGAAATCCAGTTTGCAATGCCAGCAGCAAGATAGCCGATTTTGCACAAAAAGGGACCTTATACTTTGAGATACGATACAATTAATTTAGCTATGATGTGTTACAGATTCAGCATCTCAGACAGAGCTGTCTCATGTTTAGCTACAGCTTTATTTGAAGACATTGATGGAAATAGGGAACCAATTTTTATGGATAAATCTAAAGTAGGTAGGTTAAGTAGGATTAAAAGCATTGAGACCGTTAGTCGTATGTTGCACAATGATTCAGCCTTACTAACTTTTTCTTTTGATGGCAGAAAAATTGACGCACTGACACGGAAGAAATTAGTGGAATATGCTATCCGAGAGTGAAAAAGGAATCTCTTATAGTCATAGTTAAAGAGTCGGGAAGCAATTTGTCAGGTCACATAAGAGTTGACGCTAAAAGGACCTAGTTTTGTTAAGTCCACACTATACTCGTCACATCGTTACCTTAATATAGAAAGGCCCTAACTCGTGTTTTTTTAAGTTCAGATTTGTTATCTAAATATGATATATTAGCGGACCATTTATCGAAATAAACGAAAATCTGGGCTTACAAAAACAGTTATTGCTTTCTATATTTAGGTAACGATATGGAGTGTCATTTACATCGTAATATATATTAAAATGTCGAAGTTATTAAACCCAAGCTGTAGCTGTGAGATATCTCCTTAGGTCATTAGTTTAGACCCAGATACCTCACCAATATTGGGTAATATGTAGTTGCGCAGGAATGTGAGCCTTTTGACACTCCGGGCTGGGCAGTCTCAAAGGAGGTTGAAAAATCATTTATTTTTTTCCCTATCCATATAGCTACGACAATGGTTATTATATGGAAGTCCAAGGCGATTTGCATGCTTGCCTGGCATCCAGTGCCCTGTTAATACTGCCAGCAACCTTCTATTCGGGTTGTCCATTCTATTACGGGTTGTCAGTTGCATAGTTAATTTTTCGTTAAAAGAGGGCCACATTAACTTGGCTCTCAGCTTTTGTAATAAAGTATCTGAAGATAAAACCCCAGTGGAACTCATTGGAGATATATAAAGTAGATCCCATTCTATCCCAAGTTCGTCACAAAAAACCCCGGAACAAACACCACAGCTCATTTTGGTGTCATATTCGTACACGAGATTACCCCTACAACACTCACTCCTGTAGGGTACTATGACTTTGAACACCGTATTAAAATCTGTATATGAAGTAATATAGTCCAAAGATGATAGGAGTTTGCTGCGATGGGAAACCCACGAATACAAGAACTTAAAATGGAATAATACAAAAGTTTGAAGTTTTTTTGCATAACCATTTCATTGGTTTGTTTGTTTGTTGCATTTCAGATCTGTGAACAATTTCCGGTAAGCATGCATTTATTTTATCAACGCTTAATTTAAGTCCTTAAAAAGTAAAACAAACATTTTGTTGTAGGCTCTACCTGATTCTGAACCGATTTCATCGGGAAATATGCCTCCGCCTATGGACGCTAAAGATGAAAAAAGTCTTTTTACCTACATATTTGTGAAGATTGTTGAGCCTATACGATGGCTCTAAGCTAGCTGGAAGTGCATAGATGCACAAAATTCGTTGCCCTTATGTAAAGATTCGGTAGAGTCGAATTTATAACTCTTACGTGTTTGAGACTAATTTGTTAGGAGTTATGGGGAGTTATACAGCAAAAGCTTAAAAGCTTTATTGATAGTAATAATAATTTATATTTTAATGAAAATATTGTGTTAGCATTCACTTATGGGTTAATTTTTTGGTTTAATATATTTTTTTGTTTAATTTCACTTGAATATGACATAAAACAAAGTATGTGTCTTAAGTCTTACGTTTTTTGTTGTATTTTGAAATTGAATTAAATACATAAGATTTGCTTACAATTTTCATGTCTTAAAACAATTTTGTTTTTATAATTAAATTGTATGAAAACGTTACTTCCAAACAATGTCTATGTGCTTCGTTTAATTTAATGGAGCATTTTATAGATTAAAAAAAAAAAAATTGAAAAGAAAAATATAAAAAAAAAATTGTAAAATTTAAAAAGAACGAACAATTTTGCACATTAGTGCAAAAACTAATGTTAATGTTTTTTAACGCTTTAATTGTCTGTTCAGTATTTGGTAGTTGTTGCTGCTGCTGTTGTTGTTCTAGTTGTAGTTGTTATTGCCATTGTTTTGTTTTTGCTATTTGGAGTGGCAATGCAGAATGTGCTGGTATGATTTATTAGCAATTATAATATTTAAGAAAATAACTAACTGAAAAAAAACACATTTATCATGGCATTATTTATGAGAGTACAATGTTTGAATTGAGTGGAAAAAAAAGTTAAATGAAAAATAAATAAATATAAATATGAATAAATTAGTATCGACACGCATACAAACACTATACACGCAAAACAAATGTAGCAAAAACAAAATTTTTGAAAAAAAAAGAAAAAAACTATGAAAATATTAAAGAATTAAAACTGTAAGTACTGGTAGAATTTATGCCAGTCGGTTGGTAAGTTATGAATTCAAATATAAATATTAAAATTGCATTTTTAAGTCACATTTTTAAAAGTTTCTTAAACCATAAAAAAACAAAGCAAAAAAAGGTGTTTTCGCTATTGTTGTTTTATTCCCTTATCTTGATTTATTTATTGGATTATATGCAAATTCATTTTGGGAATTAGTTTTATAATTTAATATAAACCATTATTATTATTATTTTGGTTTGAAATGTAATAAAACTTAATTCTTAATAGACCATAAAATTGTCGGATACACCTTGTTTTTCTTTATAAAATTGCTATCTATAGTTTTGTTATCTCTTAAATATGTTTAACTGATAATGATTTGTTTTTGAGTTTTCTCACTATTGAAGTTAGATCTTCTTCAATTGATTTTCTCACAAATCAAATGCTAATTTCATTGTTTTTTTTCGTTATTTTACACAAAATTAACATAAATTGACATCATTTATGATTAGACAAACATGCAAAAACCACAAAATTAACATAAATGTATGACAGTTGTGTTTTTTCTCATTTCCATAATGAATTCAATTTTATAATCAGGTGGTTGGTGAGGTTGTTTAATTTTGTTGGAAAGAGAAGAGTTTGAGAAATAATATCAAACTGTTATGTGGATCAGTAAAAGAATAACTGATTCATATTCAACTACAAAAACAAAACAAATAAGGTTCAGTGGCTTAATTTTCATATAGAAATATTGTTTGTTCAAATGGAAATCAGTTATTAGAACATGATTTTTATACCCTAAACCATGAGTGGTGAATATATATGCTATTTCCAATCGGCCACGTCATGGCCAAATGTTTTTTTAAACTATTCTATTAAAATTTTCAACATAATATTTTTATTAGTTGTCAAAATGCGGAATTTTTTAAATTTTTTAGATTTTATTTTGAAACATTTGTACAATATAAATTTATTCAAAGTATTGGCCATTGTAAGCTATGATCTTTTCCCATTTTTTAAGCATCATATGGATTCCGTACCAAAAGAACTGCTCATCTTTTGAAGCCAAGAACGAATCAATCCAATATCGGATACTCCGTTTCAATGTGAAGAGAATTCCAGAGAGAGAGTTCTGCATCGATCGCAAGGCGGGTGAGGTAAAACATCCCAACCACTTCTCTCTAATCAGTTTTTAACAGGTATTGCAACATGTGGCCGATCGTTATCATAATGGAATATTCTGGGCATCTTTCGGCAAATGCTCGCTTCAAACGAATTAGTTGCATTCGGTACAGTTTCGCTGGATGGTGTGGTCAGATTTCAGCTCATAATATATCCTTTTGCTCCCACCAAATACAGAGAATTAGCTTAGCGCCATGGATATTAGGCTTTGGTGGCGCTTCGGCTGGTTGGCCGAGCTTCACATACAATCTCTTACGCTTCAGGTTATCACAATGGCACCATTTTTCATCGCAAGTAATGATTCGGTGCAAAAATGATTTTCTTTTATATCATTTGAGCAGCATTTCGGGCATGAAAAATCGTATTTCAAGGTCTCTCGCATTAAATTAGCATGGTACCAATTTCCCAGCTTTTGGATGAATCCTGCTGCTCGCAAAACTTTTGAAATTGGTGTTTGAGTAGCTCCTAGGGTATTCATTCGACTACTTATCGTTCGATTAATCGAATAATTTCTTACGAATAATTATTCGAACTGTTTAAAAATTACCATTTTCGAATAACGAATAATTCGAACAATTTTATGTAGAATAATCGAATAAATGTTCATATATATTTAAATTTATTTCATAATTTCAAATTTAATAAGTAATAATGACACACAAAAATTGTATTGTTTCTCAAATTCGACAAATAACTAAAGACAAAGGGACTTTCGATCACTGTAGATGAGTGTTCCGATAGCTCCTTCTATAAATATATAAATATTACTGCAAGAAGTTACAATTCTAAAAACAAATCTTTAAAAAATTTTAACTTAGAACTTGAACCAATGAAAATAAAAGGTACGGAATAAAATATTTGTTATTTAGCTGGCGAAATATTAGATGAATCGCAATTAATAATTAAAATTTTAACTTAGATTAAAATAGAGTTGAATGTGATGGAGAATGTGATTTTGAAACGGTCGTCGAAAGTGATATTGAGGATGACATTTATAATGATTACATTGAAATAGATGAAGGCATTGATCTTAAAATATATGTATATAAGTGATATTATTAAACACGTACGTAAGTGTTGCAAAATATTTAATAAATCGAATGATAAACACAAATATTGCAAATTAACGTTTTGTTGCAAGAAAAACGTGAAGTTTGTCTTATACATGCTTTTGAACATAGTTGAACATCTTTGTCTAACATGGTAATAAACTTTTTGCCTATATTACTTCAAATATAATAAGGGTACTCATTTAAACGCTTAAGTTTCCCATTTGTTCAATTATGCAAATTTGCACGACGTGTTTCATGAAACCACCTTTTCAATTTTGTGCAAGTTTATACATTAAATTTCTCTCTATTTGATATAAATGTCAAATAAAAAAAATTCAACAAAAGCCTTAAACAAAATTTTCAAATTCTATAAATTTTAATTTTAAAAATGTTGAATGAAATTTAAATCTTTGGAACAAACGGTGATATACATAGTTTGCAAGATTTTGTTTATGTTCTAGCTGTTAATGTTTTCATACACAATGCCATTTAATACAATCATTCTGTTCCAAAGTTACACAATTTTCACATGAACAAAATTTTTATATTTTATTTTATTTGATTTTTGTTTCTTATTAATAAAAGCAAACAAAAGCAGCTGATTCATCAAATGCACAATAAATTCAAGTTTGCGAGTCTAAATTGTCGCGCAAACTTATCGGAGTTGTGCAAACGAATTTCCATACATTTTTTGACAGTTCATTTGCGAGAGTGTAAAAATGCACAGATTGCACAGTTTGCGAGGCATTTAAGCGTTTACATGAGGACCCTTAATATAATTTACTAAAGAATTAGTTACTTAATTTAAAACCCCAATTAATGAACGACATAAAAAGGTTCTTAATACGTTTATATTGTATTTGAATTCAGGGTCATGTCCAACTAGCTCAAATTTTTTAAAGCATAGCTCCAAAACGGAAACTTAAGGGTTTGCTAGTCAATTCTTTAGTAGTTTGTTCGGGAGTTAATCTGATCAGAATATTTCAGTTGAAAATTTAATAATGGGGTTTGTTTTCGAATGTTTTTTAACATTATCAATAATTGAATTTTTAACTTTAACGTTATGTTTTGGTTTTCTTTAACAATAAAATATTAAAAAACCGACATCAAAACTTCATTCTTTACTTTTTAAAAAAATTTAAATTATTCGAATAATTCGATTAATTTTAAACGTGTGATCGAATTATTCGATCAAGTTAAAATCTCTTATTCGAATTATTCGTTTTATTCGAACAAGAGAAAAATCGAATAATTTGAATACCATAGTGAGTTTGTCAATAATCTTCATGCATTACTCCATGATACCTCCAATTCTTTATCTTCAAACATTTTTTACTGGAATGGGCGATCTTTGACTGACGACACACACCACACTCTCGGACGTTGATACCTTTGGGACACATTCACCATAAACTTCGTAGTGTTTCGCCGTCACTTTTCATCAAATTAAAGAAAAGCTAAATTTTAGACTATTTAAAAAACCTGCAAATTTAAAAAACCGGTGTCCGGTTTAACCGAAAAAGTGTGTTTATGAAAAAACCGGTTTCGATTATTGTCTTTTAAAAAAACCGGTTAAGCGGTTTTGGTTTTTGTATTCAAAAAACCCGGTTAACCGGTTTATATTAAATTTTTATTTAATGAAGATTTAGCATTTTTGAATTCTTTATGCAATTATTTTATATCTTTTACGAAATGTTGTCAAATGCTACAATTTTCTATAAAATAAAACAATATTTTTAGAAAATGGTATCTATGTTTTTCATAAATATGTTTGAATGAGCTTTAGAAAATATATTTCATTAAAACCGGTTAACCGTCTTACAAAAACCGGCTTGTCAAAAAGCGAAAAGTTAAAAAAACCGAAACCGATGGAGTTTACAAGGATGAAAAAACCGGTTGACCGGTTTTCGGTTTTGGATACTCTTCTAAATTTCCTGCATTTTTCACATTAATTTAAAAATTTTACTTTAATTACACAGTGATACAAAAGTGAGTGAAAATAATATGCAGGGGTTCTGATGAAGCAATTCTGTTTGTTGGAGTTCATAGAGTACTGAAATACTTATAGTTTTTCACGATAACTTCGTTTTAGAGAAATAACGGTATTCTTAAAGTTGCAAATTCAAAACATCATAAATATAAAATTTTAAAATTGTTTCGTTTAAAATAGTAAACGATTTTTTAAAATTGGTTAGCTCCCCAGCTAAAGCAAAATACTCTTTTAAAAAAAGAGCTTACAAGCAAAAACCGAAACGTCGAATAAAATGTTATCCAGTAGTTCATAAGATGCAGATTTATTACCACTTTATCCCTTCGATCCTACTATGCAGCGCTATAATCTTCCTGTTCGCTTACTTTAATTGTTCACTGTACAGATACAATACATATTTTTACACCAACGCATGTACTTAAGTATCTCAACCATATTAAGGTTTTTTTTTATGCATGTGTGAAACCTCATTTGCCATCAATTAAAAATATAAATTAGATATTTTATTTATATCGAATGCCATTAACCAACGACAAGCATTATTATTGTTATTATTAAATTATTAAATCATAAATTCATATTATATTGCTTCGTTTGTATTTTGTTTCAAAATAAAATGCTACTTGTTGTTGTTTGTATAGACATTTTCAAAACTGCGAAATAAGGTGCCCCTTATTCTGCACTTTTTAAATTTTCGATGCTCCCAAAACCTTAAAGTGTCCTCCGTCATCTAAAAACCAAATGCGAGTAGAACAGCAATATTTTCCAAACAAATTTTAAAATTAAATGTTTAAAGAAAATTTTAATTAAAAATAGTTTTAGAATTTCAGTTGTAGATGTTTAAATACAAAATATAAACATTTTCTGACATCTATAATCCATTATAATTTGTAACCAAATTAGGGTTCCTACGCGGGAAAAATTTCCCGGGAATATTTTTGTTGCTAATTTTCGGGAAATGTTTGTCGGGAATTTTCGGGAATTTCTTCATAATTTTTCTTCTAAAAGTTACAATTTTCAGATTCGTTTCGATGGCCAAATTTATTGCTAATTGAATCATTCTATTATATCCATAGATTTTTTCGGTTCTAGAAACAGATAGTCAGTTGGCAAAGAAGTATTACGGCCGAAATAGCCGAATTTTTTCACCTAACTCAATCCATAGCAGAAAAATTTGGTTATTATGAATGAATCTAATTTAAAGTTTATGCTCTTAAAGGAATTAAAGATGCCTAATATTACAACTATTAGGGATATTCAATGAATATTATTCATATTTAGAGAAAATAACAATAACAGTGGTTCAAATTTGTATATTTACAATCAGATATGAAGAATGTCTCTAACTATGCATGTTTTATAGATTTAACATAGTCGAAATTCTTAAGTTCTTTAATTAAACAAAGAATTTATTGAATTGATACTGGTTAAAACTACAACTGTGACAATACCGATAAAATGTCACTATTAAATTAGAAACCCTTATAAAAGCTGGACCAACATTGTACAACCAAATATAGTTATTTTATACTTCTTTATAAGTACAATTATAAGTCAATTTATTCAAAAAAAAATTTCTGGTTTTTGTTTTAATTTAGGCCCTAATTTTGTAAATCACGTCACCAAAGTGATATTTATATGGAAAACAAAATTTCAAAAATTTAAAAATTTTTTTTTTGTTTTATATACAAAATTTTCAAATTATGAAAGATAAACCAACGCTTGAATTTTGATGCGTTTGTTCTGTTAAGAATTTGTATATAAAACAAAAACAAATTTTTAAAATTTTTTAAATTTTGTTTTTGCTTTCCATATAAATATCACTTTGTGACGTGATTTACAAAATTAGGGCCTTAGTGTTAAAAAATTCCAGGGAATGAAACGATTTTTTAATATCCTCCCGGGAAATAAGGAACCCTAATACCGATCTAAAAGGTTCATTACTCTGTCCAAACGTAGATCTCAATTGTTGCTATAGTTCGGAAAGGATGACTTGAGAATACCCAATTAGGTAATGTTGAGAATAAGCATTGTAGATTTTTTTTGGAATCCTCGAGCAATGTTGGCAGTGCGCAGAATTAAATGGTTCGGAAGGGCCTATATGGCCCTGGGGGATGTAATTGATCTCTCATCGAATAGACTAACTGGCTTCATACGCAGATACTATGGATCGTAGTGAGTGCATCCTCGCTAATAATAATAACATATACCCTTCACCACTTTTTTTTGGAAATGATCTCAAATCTCTTGTTTCGGATAATTAGCTATTTTGGCTTATTCATTTCAATATTGCCTATCTCATCCTAATATACATATTTCTTAAACATTTCAAGACTGACCAAAAATGGAGCAACCACCACACCTATGAGTTAAACACGCCAAAGGGATGGGGTAGATTTGTCATTTGTAAAATAAAATAATATATTTATCAACATTTTGCTCTAAAACAGGGTTAGTTTTGAGGTTTAAAAGCTTTTTGAAAAACAATTAATGATGTATCAATCATTTATGTAACATTCAACATACAGACGGACTGAAGGACATGGTATAGTATCCGCTATATATAACAATCCAAAATTATAAACTTTATAAGGTGGCAAATGAAAACTGTAGAAATTACGGAATGATAAACTTATATATACCCCTCATAGTGAAATTCGTAGGATATATGTATATCCTCATGCTGAAATTCAACATTTTAAAAATTCTTTTTAAACGAATCTTAAACAAATTACACAGTACAACATTTTTCAGCTCCTTGATTTGGGACTCAATTCTGACAATTGCAATTGAAATTAGCTCCAAAAATAAGAACTTCTACATCATTAGTTTTCTCAAGTTGGCTGCATTAATAATTTAATGGCCATACAATTTTTTTTTACTCAAGGTGAATTTTTATCATTTTTTCTATATTTTCACACGGTTATATCTCGAAATACCGTACGTAATATCTCTTTTCTGTCTGAAGCAAAGTTGTAGATATTGAATAGGAGAAAAAAAGCGGAACATATTTGCACTGCATCCAGTGCATCAAAAATCGCAACAATTCAATTTTTTTTTTAAATTTTTCTCCATTTTTCACCTTTTAACTGGATTAAAAATTCACAAATATGCTGTTTGTTTATAAATATAAAAAAATGTATTCAATTCAAATGACCACAAGGTTAAAAAGGCTAATTTTAACAGTGTAACACAGACTTGAAATTGACTTATTTCGAGAAAATTTAATTATTGGTCATAGATTTGTTAAAACTATTTATTTAAAAGACATTTGGTACCCAATTTTCTAATGTTAAAGTTTAGATTGTTTCTGTGGGTTGCTATTTACGATTTTGTAATTTCAAATTTCTTGGATTTTTTTTCACAGGTCAAATCTTTACAAGACAGTAATGTTAAATATTCTGCACTTGGTTTTTTTTTTTAAAACAAACACAAACTGCGAAGCGTTTTGCTTGTCTGCAGATACACCCAGAGTCTCTGGCGGGAATCGAACCCGCAACCCTCAGATTAATAGCGCAGCACACTATCGACTAATCTATCAGATAATAAAGTTGTACCCTGGAGGCACAGTAAATCGAAATAATCTAGTATAAGGTTCCCCTTAATACTCACTCGCTCATACATATTTATATACTCGGTTTATAATGACAATAATTTGTAAATTTATAAACAAATGACATAATTATAATTGTAAATAATACATTCTCACCTCAAAAGCAGAAAAAAAACACGTAAGTGTTAATAGAGTCGCAACTACAGAATACTTACATTTATTATATGTTCCCTACAATGAAATAGTTCCCTAATGTTAAATATATAATTGATATTCATTAACACTTTTAATATTCTTTTTTTTCAGATATTACTTAGCAATTTGTTTATGGAGAAACAAATTTCGAACAGGTAAATACTTTATTAAAATGTTCTGATTTGCCTTAAGAATAAATTAATTGAAGTTTTTATTGATACAAATTCTTTTTAAATTTAATGGGTATTTTGTGTAGTTATTTATTTGGCCTATAAACTTGCCAACAATTTGTTTATATGTTACAAAATGATTGACAGAATTAATATTCCTCCTCTTGGTGCTGTTGGTGGCCATAAAAATAAATAGTATGACCGCAATAAAAATATTTAAGACTTTGTATAGAAATAAATTGCAAAACACTTTAAATCAATTTAAAATCTATTAACAACATTGCAAATTGTTGTTATAAGCTACAAAATGCCTTTAAGATATTTAATAATAAATAAAAATAATTGTGTTGAGCTACTGAATAATTTTTTGTTAGCAATAAAGATGATTTTTATTTTATTTCTTAATCATAAAATGAAGCGTTTGTTAATATGAATATTTCAGAAAGCACTTTGCAATGATAATTTAAATTTTAATAAAAGTGATTACAAAGTTCTTATTGAACAAACTAGTAGTTGTTATTTTAAAATTTTATTAATTTTATGGTTTACAAAAAATTTAATCAATTTACATAAAAATCCATTAACAAACAAATTCCAACAAATAAAATATTGGGTATGACTTAAAAATGCTGGACTTTTTAATTTTTTTTTCATTTAATTTGGAAAGATTTGTAAAATAAATATAAATTTATTCAAAGTATTGGCCATTGTTAGCTATGAGCTTTTCCCATCTTTCTGGCAACATATAGATTCCGAGCCAAAAGAACTGCTCAACTTTTGAGGCCAAGAACGAATCAAACCAATATCGGATGCTCTGTTCTAAAATGAAACGTATCCCAAAGAGAACGTCATGAACGTCATGGACGGGCACGGCCTGGGCCCATCGATCGATACAAATAGTTGTGGGACGGGCAGGGTCTGTTCTATAAAGCGGGTTAGGCAAAAATTCCGAAATACTTCATTCTATGTAAATACTTTTTATTAGGTATTGCAACATGTGGCCCAGCGTTGTCATGATCAAATATTACAGCTTAATGTCTGATGGTCTGATCAGATTTCAGAGTTCCCAATGATTTTGCAAGCTCGTGCTGAGTTTTACAACAATCTTCGTGAAGTAATGCCTTCAATCTTTAAACTTTTTTGGCTGGCTTGTGTGATCTTTGCCTGCCATGTCAAAATCATAACTTCTGTACCGCTCAAACAATCTCTCGCACATTCAAACTGATGGAATACATTCACCATAAGCTTTGTTGAGCAATCGGTATGCTTCAGCGGCACTTTTAAAATTAAAGAAAAAAACTTTCCGCGATTCAAAATTCTACATTTTCGAGGCAAAAAAAAAAACTTTTTATTTTATTTACAAAAGTACTTGCTAAAGTAACGTGTGTATTTACAACCGAGATCGCTGATCATGTCATTGACTTTTTATATATATACAAAATATTACTAATATTACACAATGCGATATTCTATTAAAGTTCAAACAAATGGTCTTTGAATAATTTAGAAATAGAAATAAAACCAAATATTCAAAAATATGCCAATTTAAATCTCCGTCCTTCAAAAATATTGCAATCTTTCATACTAAAATCTTTTTTATAAATTTTCTTAATACTTTATTCAACAACAAGTCAATGCCTTGCAATGGTCCTGCTCAGTCACTTAAAATATGAAAAAGTGCAATATTTTTTCCGAATCTAAATGTGGCATATTTTCGAATCTAATTGAGATATTGACTTGAAAATTAACTTATCTAAACAAACAAAAATAGTTTGAAATAAATGTGGATCAAATTGATCCTTATATTAGCAATCCTATTCAAATTTTGATACAAATTTTAGTTTTAGAAACTCAATAAATATGTATAAAATCTTTATTTATTCACAAGACTCAATAAAATTTTCAACGTTTTTTAAATTTGTCATTCTTAATAAAAAAAAGCGTAAAAAGACTTGTCAAAAGGACAAAGGGAATCCCGCAAGTCCTAAAAATTGGAGCGAAAATCCCAAAAATGCTATTTTTTACAATTTTGCCCATTGGGTCCACATTTCATTTAGGGTTGGGAAAGTAATTTGGGGCTAAATAGGGAACACATCAAGGTTTCCAAAGCTGCTTTCCGTTTTTTAACACCAGCTTTGGGATTTTAGAACATGTTACCCAAAGTTGAAATTTTGATAAAAAAAATAGGTCAAATTCCGAAGGGCATGTTTTTTTTGTACCAAAATGTTCTCCGTAAAGATACCTTACAGAAAAACATAAAACTGTTATTAAAGTCTTAAAGAAAGTTTTTTTTAAGTCACCTTAATTTAATTTTGAAATTGAAAATCATTTATTTTTCAATCCATAATTGATATTGCCCTGTATATTATTGGTAATTTAGTTGTCTAACTAACAATAAAAACGTGTCAATTCGGTCCTAAAATACGCCATATATTTTTTAAAAGGCGGACCAAGGTATGGCAAAATTTTAAAATTTCAATTTTGAAATGTCTATAACTTGGAAATTATAAGATCTAGCCGAGCGCTTTCCAAAAATAATTTAAATCTTTGAAAACGGATGGGAAACAAAATAATTCTACGTGTTGAAAAATGCGCCGTCTTTGGAGAATTTGTAGGGCTCATTTTAATAACTTAAACTCGAATACTCCTTGGCTACGCCCATATCAAATTTTATACCGATCGAACCAGCCATTTAGAAATGCTAGATTTATTTCTAAAAAAAATTTGATTCTGCCCCACTGTGCGCTAGTTTGCAAAACTTTGTAGAGCTAGTAACTTGTACAAATATAGATAGAATTCAATGAATTTAACTTTGTTATAAAGCAAATATGAAACATTTACAGTGATTTCTTATAGTTTAAAATAAGTTTCAATTTAAAATTCTTTTTTTTTTGTCCTAGACTTTATTTTATTTTCCTTATCATGATAAAGGTAAAACAAAAACATTAAGGTTTAACAGAATTACATTTATAGAATGTGGTTGTACTAATTAGCATTGGTAAAACAATAGAAACTTTTAAACTTCTGCAAAAAAGAAGAATAAAAAATTTATTTTTGTATTGCTGGATTGAAACCAAAAACTATATATCTGTGATCAATTTTCAATTAAAAAATCCGCAGTTTTAAAAAAATATTTCGTGAGTCGGGTAAAAACTCAACCTTTGAGAGGAAGTATAGAAGTACCTTGTAAAACTACTTCAAGACAAGATAATTTCGGTTTTCGGTTTTGGATAGTACTACTCGAATACAATTTGCCAGAGAATACTGTTTTCGCATTAATCCAAAAGCAATTTAAAAGGCAATTACAGGAGAAGATATGTTAGAATGTCTAAGGGAAAGAAACTGGACCCAAGTACAAAAATAAGACACTCAAGTTTGGCGGTGGCAATAATATAGAATGAGACTAAAGGTAGGGTCACACATGACAAATATTTTCTCAAAAAAGCGTAACCACTTCTTTTTAGCACAAACTTTTTGACGTGTTTACTCTTACAAGTGTTTTGTAAGATCAAACAGCATCAAATAAAATAAAACTAATTTTTTTGTTTTGAATCATCCTAAGTAAAATAAGTTTTTGAAATAAATAAAATAATTCAAATGTATTTTATTTAGTGGTTACGTCTTTTCCGTCAAATATTTGTCATGTATTGTCCAGGGCAAAGTATCATAAAATATACTATGACTGGGATTTGATACAGATTCATTTTAAATGTTATTATCCATAAATATAACACTAGTTTGGAGATTCCATCACGACAATGGCCCCACGTACAACGTTATCGGCTACATCGGCAAATAAAGTACGTGTTTTGAATTGGTCTGCCCAATCGCCAGATCTATGGGAAATTGTAGATCGCAAAATATGTACTTAAAATTATACCACAGATACTGACAAACTATTTCAATTGAGTCTATTGAATTTTTAATTGGTTCAATTCATCGTCGCTGTGAAGTAGTAATAAAAAACAATGGATATCCAACAAAATACTAAGTCACCATAAGTGCCAGATAATTTTCTTAAAAATGAAACTAAGTTTCCATAATAATGAATACATTTTAGTTTTTTTTCCCCTATTTTCAGAATTTAATTGTTTATGTTCATATATTTTTTATTATGTATTAAAAATTTACATTTCTTAAGATTTTTAGGAATTGTGACCAATTAATTGGATATTTGGAAAAATGTCCATTGTATTGTCACCTACTATAAACCAATGTTTTTGTAAGTTGTAACCTAATTTTCATTTGGACTTGTTTAGAGAGCATTCTAATGGACAATGACAAAAGTAATTATTTAGTTAAGTTTGTTTAAATATATTCCAAAGGTTTTATATTCAAAAAGGTCTATCTGCAAATCTACCAACAAATATAATAAATAGTATAATTCTTTTAAACTTACCCAATATTGTAGAGTTCATATAAAACTTTTCGATTTCATAGCAATTAGTTTGTATTGTTTTATGTTTTGTATATCTTTAGATGTACATATATGTATATTTCTAATAAAAATATACTATTAGATCATTTTGTTTGCTGATATATTAATCACTATAGTGACAAAATTTCCATTAAACTATTAATCACTTAATAATTTAAATTTAATTAATTTTTTTATATACTTTACGTTTACAAACACTTTAATTTTTTTTTGTATTTACTTTAATATAAATTATTGTTGAGTGGAAACAAAGCCACTGTTTGAATATAAATTAATAAAAAACGAAAAAAAAACTAGAAATCTGCATAACAATTAAAATGATGTTTTACACAAATACTTTTATTGTATCTAGTAGCTGGAGATAATTAATCAAATTAAATCAACAAATGTTGAGATAAAATATTAGATACTCTCGCACACAAACACTTAGGCAGACAGGTATTTAATTCTTACACCAATAAGAAAGAAATTTAGTTTTTAAATATGTTTTTGATTTTTTGAATTAAAAAAAAATATTTATATTTTTTAAAATATAAAGATTTGATGATATATGAGTATTTCTTGTATGATTAATGATGTTGGAATAACAATGCTATGAACAGTTTTTTTATTTTTTTTTTCATTTTTAGAAGAATTAATTTTTAAGCATTTTTAGATTGTGTTGTTTTAGATAAGGGGCGTATTTATTAAAAGATTGTTTCTATTTTTTTATGAATTCATTTACATTTTTTTATTTATGTTTTTATAGAAAAATTGAACAAATTTTTATATAGGTAAATATATTTTTTATTTATTTTTAACACTTTGTTATTTTATTTATTCAATTTGTTATAAATTCAATTTTATCGTCGGCTTTTTCTTTTATGAAAATTTTATGTTATTTTTCTATTTAACCGACAATTGTGACAACATTTCAAATTACGCGCGTTTTCCGCGTTAATTATAATAACGACAAATATACACTAGTAGCGCGTTGGCGAATTTCATTGTACACAAGTCTTTAAGGAGAAAAACCCAACAACAACAACTAATAACCGCAAACACGTTTCAGAAGACACACTCCAGCAAAAACAACAACAAAAAAACTTTAATTACATTTATACAAGAGTGTTAGTGTAAATAAATATTGGTATTGTTGTAGCCAAAATTTGAAACAAAAGTAAAAAAATGAATTCAAGATGGAGCTTTAATCTCAAACTCCACTTTTTTTGAAGTTTACTTTAAGGAGTTTTAAACCCACACATTTAAAAAACACACACAAACACGAGCACAAACCAGTTATTATTCTGTTTGAAAAAGTTTTCTTTCTTTGCCGACGCTAATGAAAATTCTTAAGCTTCCGGTTGGACAACGAGTCTGGCCAGTGTATTGTTTTATTAAAGTTATAAATGCTTCTGTTCTGTTTCATTACGTACGAACAACAGAAAAGTAAACAAAAACTAAAAACTTGTTTAACTACCTTATTGTTGTTGTTGTACAAACAAAACTACAACAGCAACAACAAAAACAAATACCCCATTCATATCTCCATATCTAAAGAGAGTTTTTTTTTATTTATTTTTGCTATCAAAAGTGGGAGTTGCCTTTTCATTTGCACTTTCCTACAAACACACATGTTGTTATTTTAGATTAGTGCTCTTTGTTTTCATTTTAATCTCTCATTTGTGTTTCTGTGTGTGTACGTGGCTCCCCTTTTTTCAATAAGCTTGATTTTTTGTTTAGATATGTTTGTTGTTTCTCCCATGTACTCGCACACAACAATTTCAATGTGTTTGTGTATAAACAAAAAAAAAACACTCATATCTCTGGGGACAGCCCACTTTAGTTAAACCAGCGATAATGTAGTTTACAGAAGAAGAAAAATATAAAAATTATATGTATGTTTGCATTTGAATGGGGGTGTTTTATATGTATTGGTTCGATTTGTGATAATGGTTAGTGTTCGTATAGTTTTTCCTCGGAGAAGGGTGAGTAAATAGGCAAATTGCTTTATTGAAAATGAGCAAATATTGTAGATTTTTTATAAAAAATTGGCAGGAGATTTTAAAAATGCTAATCCGAATTAATAATACTGCTGTACAAATTAAATTTTTTGGAAATGGCTCCTAGTTCAAAAAATCTTTTATATAATTTTGGCTGAACACAAATTTTTAATTCATAATGTCAGTTTTCGAGATATTTTTACTTTATGTTTTGACTAAACATTTTTTTTAGCTGATTCATCTCTAGTAGAATTTAACTGAATATTTTAAAAACTATTGATGTTTTTGAAATTTACTGAAGTTATTCTCTTATTTTTGAACGATTTGCTATTTTAATATTTAAGGATATTTGCAGTGTTGTATAAGGAATTGCAAAATTTTAAGTTTGGATAAATTTAATGAAATTTATTGTAGGATTATAAGCTAGTTCCTATGCGCATTTCAGTGGTTGCTTAAGCCAGGAAAACTAAAATTAAGTTAATAGGTTAACCGATTAATTTTTTTCCCTTAACTGTTCGAATAATTCAAAATTGCCGATATTCAAATAACAAACAAACCGATTACTTTGTGACGATTAATCGATTAACCGAAATTTCTTTTTTTTGCACATCAACATATTTCTTTGTATTTCTTTTTCGTTTTAATTGAAATACAAATGTCAAAGTAAAATTACATATACAGTGGTGATCAAAACATATGCAACTAGCAACAGAATTTTACAAAATTTGTTTAAATTAGTTTTAAGGGTAAACAAAAATATTCATTTGCTTATAATATTTTTTTACTAATGCCTAAAAAATAAGAATATGAAATTTAATTCAGAATTTTTTCCATTGAAAAGAAAAAAAATTAAAAAAAACTACGTATGGGTTGATATTTCATTGGCCAAAACATATGCAACTAATTGCTTCGAAAACATTTATGTCTATAAAACATAATATTCCTAAATATCCAATATTTTCATTGACGCCCTTACATCGGCAAAGCTGTGAAGCTGTCAAATTGGCAATAAAATTTGCAGCAATAGCGTTCCAAGCATCTACCAATCCTTGAAACATAATATCTGAATTAGTGCAATTTTCGGGATCGATTGTTTGATTAACGATTTCCCAAAGGTTCTCAATGGGTATAAAATCAGGTTATTGTGGTGGCCATTCCATTACCGAAACTCTTTCATCTGCTAACCACGATTTAACAACATGTGAAGAGTGCTTGGGGACGTTATCGTATTGAATAACTCATCGAAGAGGCATATTATCCTCAGAATTTGGAAGCATTACTATTTCCAAGATGTCTCTATAGATAAATCCATCCATTATTTCATTAATTTTGAGCAATGGGCCAACTCCAGCAGCTGAAAAACAACCCCCATACCATTACGTTGCATCCTGCACACATACACACAGATTTTTCACAATTTTTAGCCTTTTCTTATTTTTTTATTCTTCTAATATTTTTTTTCTGTGAAAATATATTCTGATTTCGATATTCTTAAAATAACCTTTT
The DNA here is from genome assembly GCF_958450345.1 of Calliphora vicina. Taxonomy (NCBI): domain Eukaryota; kingdom Metazoa; phylum Arthropoda; class Insecta; order Diptera; family Calliphoridae; genus Calliphora; species Calliphora vicina. The sequence goes on along the minus strand of NC_088780.1, from coordinate 40,170,943 downwards.
ATTTTCCTAGTACGAGGACACGTATAAGGTTAATGCAAATGATTACATTAAGAAATGGATAAAAGGACTTCAATATAAAATTCAATAATCCGTAATTAAATTTTTAGATATAATTAGATTGGTGTAGGGTGTCATATGGACCGACTATACCTTTTTACTTGTTTTAATAATGAGTTGATAATTCTTTATTTAGAATAATTAAAAATATTCGGTCCGACATTAATTCCACTAATTGTTTAAGAAAATTAAGATATTTCTTCTCCCACTTTTGTATTCACTGTCTTTCAAAGCTGTAAAATTATGATTCATTTTTGAATGAATCTTTGAATCATTAATTTTTCTCAAAATAAATTATGTATATCGTATTCAATGTACTCAATTAAATCTTTCAAGAGTTTTTCGATAAAAAGAAGGATTTTTAGTTATCTTTTGAAAAATGAATTATAATTCCTTTACTTTTAATCGTCGATGAATTTATTCAAATTTATATTCAATTATTTTTTTAGATGAAACGAATGCATTTAATAATGATTCACGATGAATTCCTTCAAATTTTAATTTAATTCATATTTTGAGCAAAATGTTTGAAATCATTGTGCGAGAGAAATATCAATGGAAAAAATTACTCTCTTTTTACTATGTATACGGGTGATACAATAACAAAATACATGCAATACATTCTCATCAATTAGGTTTTTGACAACAGACTTAGGATTTTTGGTTCTCAGTTACCTATATAGTTGTCTGTTTTTATGCTTTTATTCTGGGCATTATTTGCGAACAATTTATGGGCCATGTGACCTCTGAAATTCTCCATCGCGTTTAAATCTTGTCTGCAAGTCAGCTAGTCCTACAGAGGAATATTATGTTGAGTGAACCAGCATTTGTATTGTTTTGAAATGTCAATTGCAGCATTATCTTGTTGAAACATGCAAATTTTTTTATATGAAAAAAATATTTGCTTAATCTTTACATCAAAAACTAATAATAATAATGAGGTCAAATTGAGTTTCGACAACGGGATTCGATTGTGAATTGGAAAACTTTTCATGTTCCAAAAAAAATTAACAGTACTATTTATAACAAATTGTTTTTTGATCTGAATTTTCTCCAAAAATGTGTGAAATCAATGCTGGACCGCTTTTTTGTAATAAAAAAAATAATGTATTGTATCAACCATCAACTCAATCAACTCATTATTAAAAATAACAAACTGCCTCAAAATTTAATGTGCGTTATTATACACACAGAAAACAGATCGATTGGAAATCAGTTACTATTATTAATATTTAATCAAATGAACTGAAATTTTATAGTTATTATTAAAAGATTATAAACTCAACTAACTTTCTATGTTATGGATAGAAAAACCCTAATTTGAATCGAATTATGGTACTAACAACTCTAATGTTAGTTAGATGAACCGATATTGTATAAAATAAAATGTATATTATGAATTCGTCTACAGTAACTAACTATAATTCAGCAATATGTACTTCATTTCCAATTATTAGTTCATGTAATCGAACATTCGATTATGATTTAAGAAAATCAAATTCAGTGTTCTCAACCGACAGAAAATTGTCTGACATTTTTGTATAATAACATTTCTAAAATAAAATATGTATATTGAAAATGAAAAATACAAAATATGATAAATTTGATTGAATTTTAAACTTAAAAATTTCAAATTAGCTGATGGATATGAATGGGTAAGCTATGGGTATTAGTTTTATCTTTTCTTAAAATTGTGAATGAAGATTGGGAGTTTTTAATGAAGATTGGGAGCTTTATCTCTCGTTCCTTTATAGCTAGCAAGACTTTATTTGAAATTATTTTAATTTTTGCAATTAAATTTTGATGAATTTGGAGAGCTCAAAATAGAAGAGATATGGTGTCGTTTTTCTAATCACTATCAGCCTTAATGTGAACAAGGAACATATGTAAATATGGACTCCATTAAGAAACCCCGTAGGAAAATTGCTGCTTTTTACAAAAATGTGCGATTTATCTATCGGAGCCTAATAATCTTTGGAACTTTTTCATATATCTTAGAACACGAGAATCTCTACAATCCGCTTGTATTTTTAAATGATGCTTGTTTGCTTTTATTTACTTTCAACTTTGCATTGGAATTTGACAACATGACTGAGGTCTTCACGTCGCGACTTGAAGATATTGTCGACGCGTCGACAAGAATAGCATGAATATTTACATTATTTGTTTCATTGTAATACTAACAATTATTAGTTTAATCTTAAGATTGTGTTTATATATTAAGAATAAATAAATTGGGAAAAAATAAATTTGCATATAATTTGTTCTTAAAATAAAAAAATATTTTAGATACCCCTACCTACATATCAGTCCTTAGCACAGAATGGTTTCATTTTTAATAGTTGCGTGTACCAATAATTCAGCAATTGATTTGTGCTCGTACCATATATTCAGTTGCTTCAATCGAATTCTGAGATAGTACGTGCAACCGACAAAATTCGATTGGCGACAAATTCTGTTGCAATAACGAATCTGTTTTCTCTGTGTAACAATACTTTACAAAAAGACGAACAAAACTTTACATAAAGTAAAGTTTATGTAGATAAAGTAAAGTTTAGCTAGATATAGCTAGAATAACACTTTTAACTCACTTTTAAACTCATTTAGCACCCTTTTTTAACAATTTTCCATTTCATATTTGGGTATTCAATCGATTAACCGTTAATCGATTAACTGATTAATTTTGGTAGGTTAACTGTTCGAATAATTTAAAATTGCCGATTTTCAAATAAAAAATAAACCGATTAGTTTGTGTCTATTAACAAATATATATTTTTTTTGCACTTTGACATATTTTTTATTACAGGCTTACGTAAAGTTGCAAGAGAATAAAGAGATTCGTCCTTGTTTCGGAAAACTTATCTAAAATCTTAAAGCAGTTGGACGTGACTATAAAAGAGCTTAGTAAGGATTCTGCTTAAAGTTACTAATTTTATTTCTTAACTCAGGAGCATTCCCTTCTAGTAATAGTTTTTTGAAGTATAGCGAAAATTTATGATTTTATATACTTAGAAAAAACTGAGAAATTGGATATTCTTTATCATGCCTTACTTTCGATTTCTCCAACATCTGCAATCAGCGAATGAGTTTTTTATTAAAACTAAAGTAAAAAATAGTTTAAAAGGAAAACATTTAAATTATATTATTTTTTTAAAAGATTATTTCAGAAGAACTCACTAAAATTCTAAAAAGCATTTTTTTGCTATTATTTATTTTTTGATGAATTGTTTTTTTCTTTTTATTAATAAAATACTTAAACAATACTTACACAAAATTCGTGATTTTATTTTCAATTTAAAATAAAAATTATTCGGTTAATCGAATAACTCAAAATTAACCGATTAAATCAAAACCCCGATTAATTATTTGCTCTATTAACCGATTAAACCAGAAACCCGATTAACTGAATTGAATATATTAGTATTTATATATGGATGAATTAAAACTAATATAGCGGACATTCAATGAATACAAAAATCGATTATCAGCCATTTTTATCTCTAAATATAAATTATCCTATGTTAATTATTTAATTAAACCGAACAAACATAAAGTCAACAGCATGGCAAATAAAAATCACTGATGAAAGAACTAATTGTCCAACCATTTCCTGGTGTAATAATTTACTTGAAAATTAATAACAAATCTCTTATTTTGTAAAAGAATTAAAAATACATTTTTAAAATTTCGTTAGCACATTTATATTATTTTTATTACTTTTTAGCACTTTTTTCAAACAATATTGCATTTTATTCTAATTAAGATTTGGAAACACTGCCTATAACTAACGACTCTTTAGAAAAAACGCCTGAGATATAATATGCCAATTATGCCCGTATTTTCAACAAATAGATAACTATAGTATATATAAATAAAAATCAATTGTCGTTCGTTGAGAACGGCCAAACCGATTTAGACAATTTTTTTTTAAATGTTGGTCATAGTCCAACTTAGGTTTTTACTAGGGTATTCAATTAATCGGGTTTCTAGTTTAATCGGTTAACCGAGCAAATAATTAATCGGGGTTTAGATTTATTCGGTTAATAATTGGTTAATTTAAAATTATTCGATTAACCGAATAATGTCGATTTTAATTTTACATTGAAAATACAACCACCAATTTTGGGTACAAAAACATAAAAACAAGCAAAACATAACAATTCAACCAAAAAATAATAGCAAATAAGGTATTTTAGATCCTTTTTGTATACAAAAAACTAATTTTTTTTTAGGATTTTAGTGAGATCTTCTGAAATAATGTTTTTAAAAAAAGAATATAATTTAATTTTTTTCCTCTTAAACGATTTTTTTCTTTAGATTTAATAAAACTTGACTTGGAAAAAACTCTCTCGATGATTGTAGATGTTGGAGAAATCGAAAGCATGATAAAGAATATCCAATATCTCAGCTTTTTTAGTTTTTTCTAAGCATATCAAATATTTCGTTATATCATCGGATTGTTTTAAATATTGAATACTTTTGATAGTTTCGTTAAGTTCTGCCCATTTGAAAGTATTGTAACATGAAATTTATTGAATATTTAAACCTTTTTATACTTAGGTTTATTGTATTACTATGTAATATTATTTTGGCCAAATTGGCTTTTTATTACTGAATAAAATAAAAATAAAATAAAAAAAATAAAAAATAAACATGTAAATGCAAACAAAGTTTCAAATACATGTAAATTAAATATGTCAGTTGTTATTCTCACTAAACATTTTTCTTGGATGTTTGAAAAAATATATAATTTTAATTTGAAATTTGTATTTGAATTGAAATGGAAAAATAAATACAAAAAGATATGTTAAAGTGCAAAAAAAGGAATTTCGGTTAATCGGTTAATCGACACAATTTAATCGGTTTATTTGTTATTTGAAAATCGGCAATTTTAAATTATTCGAACAGTTAACCGTACAAAATTAATCGGTTAACCGATTAACGGTTACTCGATTGAATACCCTAGTTTTTACGGAATGTAAAATTGACTTTTACGCCCACTTTTTTTAATTTATCTAAATTCGAAAAACGGCAACACCGATTTGGCCAATATTTTGTATAAATGTTTGTATAAATTGACCATGCCCACTTTTACGAACACTTTTTTCGATTTATCTAAAATCGGAAAACGGCTATTTGGCTATTTTGTTTTTAAATGTTCGTAGTAAAATTCGTAAGAAAAATTTACCTTTTTTCGATATATCTAAAATCGCTGAACGCCTGGACCGATTTGGCTATTTTTTATTAAATATTCGCAATAGTCCACAAAAATTTTTTACGCTCACTAATACGCCCACTTATCAAATGCTGTAAATATGTGACCTAAGGTAGTAACATGGCATCTGGTTGATCGACCGCCAAATTTATCATTGACCAGAATGATAAATTTGGCCGAACGCTGCTATACTCCGAAAAGCCCAGATATTATACTTGAAATCAATCGTCAAAGAAATTTCAACGGCGGAAACAAGGCATTCCAGTTTCAGGTTTGCCCCATTTATTTTCCAATGACATATTAGGTACATCCGAGGAACGATGAGTGTTTCTATTTGCGTTGGCCAAAAATCGATTTTTTATAAAAAACTAATAACTTCGACAATAAGCGTTTAATCAAGAAAAGCAGCTCGATTTGTGATCACTCATATTTCTGAACAAAAATAGATTTGTTTGTGTAAAAACTCACAATATCTAAAATCACTAATATCTTGGCCAATAAGCCAAAATAAAGAAAAGGAGCTCGATCTGTGATCACTCATATTTCTGAACAAAAATCAATTGTGTAAACGAAAACTCAAAATATCTAAATTCGCTAATAACTTGGTCAATAAGCGTTTAAGCAAGAAAAGGAGCTTGATGAGTGATCACTCATATTTCTGAACAAAAATCGATTTTTTATATAAAAACTGACAATATCTAAGCGTTTAATCAAGAAATAGTTCGATTACTTATATAAAAACTCAAAATATTTACATTGATTTACATGTATGCTGTTGTTGCTTGGACAGGACAATGTCTGTCGGGTCAGCTAGTATAAAATAAATTTACCTAAAAGGTAACTTGTTAATTATTTCACAGACAGATATCAATTTGTTGAAATTACCGGCATTAATATATAGACTAACAGGGAAAAAAGCTTAAGTACTACATTTTTTAATACAAAGAAAAAATCAAACCATCTGTTAGGTATAAAAAATGTGCACTAAAATAGCTTTTGCTCTGAAATCGTAACGGTATTATGAATATGTATATTCTTCCGAAAAATAAGAGTTTTTACAACTTTTATCACAATCAAGCCTGTATATTTAACACACATTTTAACTTATAATTTAACTATCTATATTTTTCAAATTGTTATACCCACCACCAAAAAGGGGGTATATTGATTTTGACATTCCGTCTGTAACACATCGATTGGTCGTAGACACAAAAAGTATATATATTCTGGGACCTGGTAAAACTCTAAGATATGTTCGTCCATCTGTTGATGGTACGATAGCGCCTCGAGGGAAGAACATAGGGAGATTAGGGTGGCACTTAATAAACGAAAGTTGGATTTTGGCCATTCTCACCCCCCAGTTTGGTGAACATTAGTAAAAAAATCATCCTGAAAAAATTGTAGGTAAATCGGTTGGGGTTAAGACGTGCCGCAAATATTAAAATAAAAGCTCATTTTTACTTAAAATATGTCAATATATACTTGTATAAGAGTTTTTGGCTTCGTAGAATACTGTTAACCTATTCTTAGGTATGAACAAAAAAATAAAATTTTTTTAACGGCAGTTTCAAAACTCCATTTTCAAATTTTTAAAAATTTTGTTAAACAAATTTCAGAATTTTTTGATCATCTCATTGGGATTTATTAAGAATATAATAGGGAATAAAAATGTGAAAAAATTATGAAAATATCTCTTATAGTTTTTCCGTGCCTGCGATTTAAATTTTGAAATTTTCGAGAAAAACCAATCATTTGGCAATTTTTAGGCCAATGAGCTCTATTTCCTTACTCTTATAAATTTTAAGTAAAACCTATTGAGAATATTATAGTCCAGATAATTCTAAATATACTCTGAAACTTTTACTAAAATCGGAAAACGTTAACCCTTAAATCGTGAAGGTCAAATGTCAAATTATTCAATATTTGGAATTTCTCTTGGAAAGATTTCGAAATGTTCGAAATGTTGTATATTTAAGGGCCGAATTTGATGAAATTTATCCCCAACCGATTTACCTGAAATTTTTTCAGGCTGATTTTTTTTACTAATGTTCACCAAACTGGAGGGTGAGAATGGCCAAAATCCAACTTTTGTTTATTAAGGGCCACCCTAAGGGAGATAAATAAAAATCCCAAATATTCTTTGTTGACCATAAATGTTTGGTATTGAAAATGACCAAAATCGATAAAGTAAAAATAGAGTTTTGATCCAAAAATTTTGATATTTTTTAAAAATATTTTGCTATTTTCTGTAAATATATTTCATTTTTCCGAACGTTATTCCTATGATAAATGGACAAAACCTGCTGAAAATAGTATGAATGGAAATTCATCTTAACCCCTACACAAATTTCTTACCGGACTTTGGTTTTATCGTAGAGAATAGCAGTATTCATACAAAATTCAGTAAAACTAAAGTCCATGTCAAAATAAATCACAAACTGATATTTCGTTTAGATCGGTTGATATTTGACCATAGGCACATATAAAGTCTATCGTTATAAGGTTAGAATTCGTCGTAAATAATTGTCTTATATATAAACTGGGAAACTAGTATTCGATGTGTTTTAGTTGAAATAAATCCTGATGTCCACCAAATGCCCCATATGTTATTTAAACAGTAATGCCACAAAACTATGTAATTAATAAAACCAATTAACAAAGCATTATATGGGGCAAGTTTGGATTTACTTCTTTAATTTGATTGCCCACCAAAGCTTATGGTGAATGTGTTCCATAGGTTTGTGTGGTCCAGCCAGCCAAAAAAGTTTGAAAACCAAGAATTGGAAGCATTACTTCATGAAGATTGTTGTAAAACTCAACAAGAGATTGCAAAATCATAGATTTATCCAAAAGCAGGGAATTTGGGTACGATACGAATTGAAGCCGAGAGACCTTGAAAAACGATTTTGCATATCCGAAATGATGCTTGAATGCTATAAAAGAAAATAATTTTTACACCGCATCATTACTTGCGATGAAAATTGGATCCATTACGATAACCCGATTCGTAAGAGATCGTATATGAAGCCCGGCCAACTAGCAGATTCGACACCAAAGTGAAATATCCATTTTGCTCCCACCAAATACAATGCTCTGTAAAAGGGTCCAATCTATTATTAGCTGCTGAAATCTGGCCAGACCATTACAAGGAACTCGTACCGAACTCAACTGATTCGTTTGATGCGAGCTTTTGCCGAAAAACTCCCTTAATATGCGCCAAAATTCCATCATGACAACGTTCGGCAATATTATGCAATACCTGTTAAAAACTATTTAGAATGAAGTAGTTAGGAAGTTCTTCACCTTAGAACAGAGTATCCGAAAATGTATTCGTTCTTGGCTTCAAAAGATGATCAGTTCTTTTGATTCTGAATCTATATGTTGCCAGAAAGACGGGAAAAGATCATAGCTAACAATGGCCAATACTTTGAATAACTTTATATTGTATAAATGTTTCAAAAGTTTTATAAAACCCCGCATTTTTAAGTCATACACATATTCAAATCTATAAAAATTTCAAATATTGTTACCGAAATAACCCAATATACCGTTACCAAAATAGTTCATAATAGCGTAACCATTACCGTTATCATTTAACCTTTTCGAATCGGTAGCCAAAATTGCACAAAAGTCTTGCCTGTAACGTTTACTCATAAAAAAGATTTTATATATTTGCAGTAAATATTAAATTGCATGCAAGTTTTATTTTTTAAACAAAATTTTTCTATGAATTTGAGTTTTTTCTAAATAAATATATATTCGTTTTTTTAATAATGGTGAACAAACAGAAGTGCACTTAATTTGGAAAATGTTTCCAACATTATTTCTCCATAAAAAAAGGTCAAAGACCATTAAAGAAAAACAAAAACTTCAACCGAAAAATAATAACAATAAATAAGCCACTATCTAATGTTAAATTAAATGCACGATACACGTATGTTTCTAAATATGTACAATGTAAAAAGATACATACATATATACAATGTTTATGTACATATGTTGCAACAACATGAAAACATAAGATGAATATTGTATTGGATTGTAAGAAAAGAAATATGGTTCTAGTTGTAAGTCTCAAAAAATTTAAAATTAACGTGACTTTTGCATTTTTCCAGCAAATTCGGTAAATAACCAAAACGTCAGAATTCAGCATAAAAATACAATACCAAAGAAAAATATGTATGGAGGCAGTCTGAAAAGTCCTTTGAATAATATATTAAAGAGAGTGATAGTAGGTTTTAAAAAAAATCAGCATGGGCCAAAATAATATGAGAAATCATTTAAATCTAATGATAATATTTTCTATTTTTTTTCTAAGTACTTTCTGACAGACTTTCGTATGAAGTTGAACGCCATAAACTTTTTTTTTGTAACATCTTATCAGTTCAAATGAAACACAACTGGCAACCAAAAAGAAGCCAAAAAAAATAAAAACAAAAACCCAAAGCATTAAAACCCCTTATTTAAATGTTAAGGCGTGCCAGCCAATCAAAGAGCCAAATATAGAAAAACATAAAACTCCACCTTTACAGAAAAATAAAACACAACAAAAACACAAGGAATGGAACGAATTAAAAGTGGTAATAAAAAGAAAAGAAAAAAATGAAACCAATACTTACTTACAACACAATTGCCAAACGACATGAAACTAGTTTTTTCTTCATGCAACAAGACACAACACACTTACTACACTACTACACACAAGGTTTAGAAAAAGGCCAAAAGGAATTAAAGGAATTATTGCCATATTCAAGCACTCACACAAACACAGATGTGTGACGATGATGATGGCAGGAATGATAAAGAAGGCAAATAAAATTGATACACTCATACACAAAAGAAGATAGACACCGACAACGACATCGCCATCCACATCAACATCAACACCACCGATACACATCTTAACCAACTGACTTTAATTCCAAAACAAAGATGAAGCAGTACAGAAACAGTAACAGAGCCAAGCCATGGCCAAAAGCCAAAACAACAAAAACACCTTTTTAACACACTCACACATGGGAGCCTGACTTACTATTTATGTGTTAGAATATGGTGGCATGCCACATGCCAGCTTTTATTATAAAATAAATTCGTAATGGTGTCCACAAATGTAGTTTTAAGGTTTTGTTCTTTGTTTTGTTTTCCTGCATTGTAGTAATGGTGGTTTAAGAAATTGTATTTTTTTTTACTTTTCTTTTGTAGTCCTTTGCAGAAAACTGACCATAAAGATGATAAACTAAAATTTTAATTACATTGTTTATGAAAAAATGGTAAAATAGTGATTTTTGATCATTAAACAAAAATGTTATTTTTTTTGCAGTTTATCAAAAATTCTCACTGCTGTAAAAAAATAGTAAACATGTTTTCCAAAATATTAATTTGTAAAAGAACCATGACAAACGTTTGTTTTAATTTTTATTGGAAAAATAAAAATTTCCAAAAAGTACTAATATTTTTCATTTTTCATCAGATATAAACGTTTAGTTTTATACAATGAATTAAAACAAAATCAAACTAGAATTTATCATTAGTTTGCTCAAATTTATCTGATTATCAGGAATACCAGAATTGTGGAAGTTCATTTTTTTTCCTGAGCCAACGTCGGAATTTTCATAGTTTTTATAAGGCCATGGCTATTTTCTTTAACCTGCGATGTTTTTTTGTTTATTTCGAATACATAATACCAAATTGAAAGAGCAATTCATCATAGCATCTCATCGGAAGAGTTAATTGAATAGTTGGAGTGTCGCCCGAGGCGTGTCATGTACGAGGAAAACAGAAGTACAGAAGTTGAGCCGAATCCATTGGATCGGAGTTTTCAGCAACATTCATATAGACGCCATCAGGTCGCGGGATACCTCATGAATGTCACCACCGGCCCATTTCAGACACAGAGTAGAACAAAACGCGGGTGTGGCCAACATATTGAACTTTCCAGTCAAGCCTACTTCCATTTAATGAATTTATGGACAAACTTGTTAGAAGTAGTAGATTTATGGACAATCTTGTGCCTTAACATCAAAATAGAATTGTAGCTGCTACAACAACAATAACGAAGACCATAAGCTAGTTGTAATGAAACAGACCAGATGATATTTATTCAGCTAATAAAATCATGGCCACCGTCTCCGTTTCATTATTTAAAAAAAAAACGACCAAATTTGGTCAAGAAAACTGTTATCTTTCATCAGGACAATGCAAGGTTGCCATTGATGGGGGTAGTGCACTAATTTTGCAGTTTGCACTAATACTTAGTGATAGTGCAAAATTAGTGCAATCATTTTGTTCATATTTAGTGCTGAGTTGAAAATTAACAGCCTCACTAAACATTAGTGATATTGAGTTAAAAAATTTTGCACTCAAAATGAAATTAGTTGATTTAAAAAAATGCAATCATCAGTTTATTGTAACTTTTTTACCTGCACTAATTTGAGTGCAACTTCAAAGTGTGCACTAAATTTTTAAGTTCATAATGGTTTAAGTTTATTTCTGTTTAAAAATAACAAAAAATATTTAAAATTTTTATTTTTTTTAATTTGGATTCAACAATTTCATGACCACTCTTTTTTGAAAATTTAGTGATAGTATCTCTAATGAAGCTTTTTTTGATTGCAGGTTAAAATTTTGCAATAATTAATTGTAGTGCAGATTTTTGCACTAAATCTTCGTTTAGTGTTAGTGAAAAAATTATCACTATCACTATTTTTTTAGTGCTAGTTAAGAAATAAGCATTATCACTGATACAAAATAGTGCAAACAAAATTTTTTGCAATTTTATTGAGTGATTGAGAGTGCAATGCTGATTTTAATCAACATTCATAAATTAGGCTACGAATTGCTCTCTCACCCACCCTATTCTCCGGATTTAGCATTGACAAATCTTATTTTTTGGAAGTTGAAAAATAAATTGAGTTTTTAGCCAAAAACCTGTGTTTCATTAAAAAAGTGACGGACTTATTGACCCACCATCGTATATACAATGCTGAAGCCAACATTCTGGTGATTTTTTTTTGAACAAATGTATTTTAACACAGTTAGACTCAAAGCCAACAGTTAAGAATCGATATAATTATGCTTCGATTAATACATATGGGCAATTCCACGAGAATGACTACCACGACTAAAACCCAAAACAAAGGTTGGCAACGGATACCGTTATTAATACCGATTAAATACCGTTTAAAATTGATTACCGGTATTAATACCGATACACAGTGGGGTCAAATGCCCTTTTTTACGGATTTATTAATATCTCAACAACAACGTGGGTAGCTCTTAGAGCAATCCGCATATTGTAACAAAATTTTAGGGATATAGGAGGGGGAAATCAATTACCCACCATATAAAATAATTATTAACAGTGCTATATATACCGGTATACAAATACCGTTTCCTCTAATACCGGTTCATACCGGTATCAATAACGTTATCATAACGGTATCATTACCTTTATCAAACCGGTATCAATTGCAAATCAATGCCGGTATCATACCGGCATTGTAATTAAATTTTGCAAAAATTGTTGAAATTACATACAGAATTTAACAATATTGCTGCTTGTAGAAAATAGTATTTGAACCTTGACGACAGGGATGAGAAAATAATTACGATCTTACTTTTTTGATACTATTGGTCAATTTACAAGGTCTCTTATCATATCATATTGTCATAATGTCCTAATATTTCACAATGGTTTAAAAATGTTGTTACTGCATTTCAAGCAAAAAATGTCATAAAATAATACTATTCTTTATTGTGTTGTCGTAGCCAACCAGCAGAGACCTGCTCCGAACGTCTAAGAGTCGGTTAAGCCGAGCCGTGAAATATTAGCACATTATGACAATATGACTGATATATGGCATAAGTACATATATGATGTTCAATAGTACCTTGATACACCCGATACTCATTTGATACTCTCAAAATATCTTCAGTGTTTTACATAATAGTATTAACAATGTTTATTTAATTTGTACATTTAAATTTAATGTTCTTACTGTCTGTTTCTCTAAATGCGAACGAACATTTTCTTTCGTATTTTATATTGAAAACAACAAAAAAAAATAAAATTTATTTGTTGTTTTTAATTTAAAATACGAAAGAAAACGTTCGTTCGCATTTAGAGAAACAGACAGTTAATTTTGAAATTCCAAGTATATTTTGGTAATTCCGAAATATGCATCTAGGGAACAGAATTATCTTTGAAAATTTATCTTGCTTTTGTAATACACTCAGAATATGCTTGTATTTTTACCTCGATTGGCATTATATAAATACTAATTAACAAAATATTTTCTGGTTTAAATTTTAAATATTTATTTAACACCTAAAGTATACCTATCGACTCAGAATCACTTTCGATTAAAATTCGATTAATCAGGTCGCAATTTTGAAAATATTTCGATAAAATTTGGTACATATAATATTTTTCACGCAAGGAAACAGGCTGAACTCGGTCCATTATTTCACCTAGCCCTATACAAATGCCCTCCCAAAATTGGACTTTATCGGTCATTAATGTTTAATGTATATAGATATATATACCTAATTAGTCATACTTCCCATATAACACAGTACAACACATGATTTTGGGACTCAATTCTGACAATTGCACGTGAAAGTAGCCCCAAAAATAAGAACTTCTGCATCATTAGTTTTGTCAAGTTGGCTGCCGTATTAATTTAATGGCCATACGAATTTTTTTTTCTCAAGGTGGATTTTTATCACTTTTTCTATATTTTAGCACGGTTATATCTCGTATACCGTACGGAATATCTCTTTTGTGGCTGAAGCAAAGTTGTAGATAATTAATAGTAGAAAAAAAGTACGGAACATACCTACCCGAAAAAGATGCATCCAGTGCCTTAAAAATCGCCAAAATGCCCATTTTTTAAATTTTTTAACCAATTTTTCACCTTTTTTGCTCAATAACTGGATTACAAATCTAGTTATGGACCGATCACCATGAAATTAGGTCGTGTGATTTGTGTCTATATAAAAGTTATTTATCATGAATTTTGTATGTATACCATAATTTTTTACAGATTTATGCAATTTAAAGTGATTTTCGGAAGCGTGTCTTATATGTGAGCTATGACTAATTATGGACCGATCATAAACAAATTCGGTACATATAATTTGTTCGGCCCAAGGACGAAAACTGTTGAAATTGGCTGAAATCGGTTCATTATTTCACCTAGCCCCCATACAAATGTCCTCCCGAAATTGGACTTTATCGGTCATAAATGTTTAATTTATATATGTATATACACAAATTTCGCTCCATATAAGTTTTATATATACAAAATTCATGTCAAAAAATTTTATTATGATCGGTCCATAATTATTCATAGCTCCCATATAAGACCAGCTTCCGAAAATCACTTTAAAGTGAATAAATCTGTTAAAAATGATGGTATACATACAAAATTCATGATAAATAACTTCTATATAGACACAAATCACACGACCTAATTTCATGGTGATCAGTTCATAATTGCATTTGTAATCCAGCTATTGATCAAAAAAGGTGAAAAATTGGTAAAAAATTTAAAAAATTGGCATTTTTGCTATTTTTAAGGCACTGGATGCACCTTTTTCGGGTAGGTATGTTCCGTACTATTTTTCTACTATTCAATATCTATAACTTTGCTTCAGACACAAAAGAGATATTCCGTACGGTATACGAGATATAACCGTGCTAAAATATAGAAAAAGTGATAAAAATCCACATTGAGGAAAAAAAATTCGTATGGCCATTAAATTAATACGGCAGCCAACTTGACAAAACTGATGATGCAGAAGTTCTTATTTTTGGGGCAACTTTCACGTGCAATTGTCAGAATTGAGTCCCAAAGCAATGAACTGAAAAATGTTGTACTGTGTAATGTTTTTGCTCATTTACTTAGTGTAGGGTATTATTTCTTAAGTTTCTTACTTGTTTTTATTGAATTAAAAAATAATTCAATAAAAATAATTACTTCTGCCAATAAGCGTTTAATCAAGAAAAGGAGCTCGATCTGTTATCACTCATATGTCTGACCAAAAATCGATATTTTATATAAATATAAGCGTTTAATCAAGAAAAGCAGCTCGATTTGTGATCACTAGAGTTTGGGGTTTCCCGGATAATTTTATTTCCCGGAAACGGGAATGAAAAAACAATGTTTTTTCAACTAGAAAAATAAAGAAAAAAAAAATATTTTATAAAATTGTGTCATTTTATAAAAAAAAAACATAATTCAATTGTACTCACATAAAACTAAAAAAACGTTTATTAAAATACTTGGAGATCACTTGATACTATAACATTAAATATTAGCAGTATTCATGATGTAATAGAGTAAAAGAGCAATTAAGTGTCACAAAATTATATAAATTGTGAGCGTACCTTTGTAATTCGATGTTGATTAATATGTTAATGGGATTTGTAATGCACCTTTTAGCTTCTTTCTTTTGATTGTTATATTTTTTTATATAAAATATACATATTTTAAAATAAAATTTAATTCATTTCCAAAACAAAAATATCAAATGTCATGAAATAATATCCAATTCAAAATTACCTCATATAGTTTAAAAAGAGAAATGAAGTAAAAATGTAGTTCTAATGTATTTTGTTTTTGGTTTCTGATAAACTGCTATACTGCTGTTTTGCTAATTTGCTATATAAAGTACTCTACATTGTGATTATCTATTATATCATAGAAATAATGTTATTTTTTTAAACTATTTTTTTAAAAAAAATTATTTATCAAAATAACTAATGCATTCAATAAGCCATTCGACGAGAAAACTCTTTCGCTTTAAACAGGTGTTGGCTTTATCGTTAGTAAAGCATTATAAAGACAATCAAAATTTTTTCTCCGATTGCTACTTGCTTCAAATAAATCTAATTTCCGCTTAAAACTTTTGGCATTTGATTTTAATTGTTTAGGGTTCTCTTTTTCAATATTGATTGAATATTCTAATTGGTTTTTAAAACTTTGCTCCATTTGTATTTCGGAAACCTCATCATCATCGCTTTGAACAGATGCAGGAACATTGTGGTCAAATAGATGTTCAAGCATTTGCTGTCCATAAATTTTTAACATTGTGATTTTATATTACAATTTATCTTATAATGTTGAAGTTTTTAGGATTAATTTAATAGCATGAACCATTTTTTGAGAAAACGTAGAATTTTTAGATACCAGCTGTTCATAGTGTTCATTACAGCATCACCTATCAGAAAAATGGTTTCATTTCGGCTTAATGCTTCTACTGTATCGTTAATGGGGTTTAAAACCTCCACTAATATTTGGAACAAGCCATTCAACAAACAGAGATGTTTCGAAATCGATTTTTTATATAAAAATTCAAAATATCTAAATTCGCTAATAACTTGGCCAATAAGCGTTTAATCCAGAAAAGCAGCTCGATCTGTGATCAGTCGTTTTTCAGACCCGAATTCGATTACTTATATAAAAACTCAAAATATTTACATTGATTTACATGTATTCTGTTGTTGCAAGACTTTTGACAACAAACTTAGGTTCTTTGTCTCTCAGTAGCGCTTCTATGTATATTTTATTCTATGTCCTATATGAATACAAATTATCATTCCATAATACGTTTTGCTTTTCTTTTTAACTATTTTCACCCTTTTCAAACCGCTTTTCACAAATTCACAAATCGAACACAAGCTAGTATCAGAATACTTATAATAAATTTGTGTAAAGTTTTATCAGGATTGCCGCATAATCAACATATTTATGACAGCTCAAACTGTATTCCGGTGGGACATTTGTATGGGGACTAGATGAAATCATGTTTTCAACAGACAGACAGAAGGACGGCCATAGCTAGATCGATTTAGAAATTCATATGGACCCCGAATATATATACGATCAGTTTGACAATTCAATTCTTCCCCTTAATAACTTTTTAAAAAGAAATTAATATTCATATAGGTCATAGAGTAACAACTAGAATGTAAAGTGATATAGAAAATCAACGAATATTTTCTAAACGATTTGTATCTTTTATCTCTTGTTAGAAATATTTTTCAATTAGGATAGCGATTATAATAAAACTAAATGAGAAAATTAACATCTATGCTCATATAAATTAATAAATTTGTCCGATAATTAATTGCTAACATTGTCCGATTTTATTACAATTTTCAGAAGTTATATATCATTTATTCCTACACGAACTTCTTAGAGTTCTAAAAAATTAAGAAAAAATATTAATAACACAACTCCTTAACACTAATGACTTTTACATTCCTTGGGTGCGTCATATTACTTAACAAACAACCCACGCATATCATTTAATTAAAATTTTCGTTACAAATTTTTATTTAAAATTTTCATTCCGACTTTGAGTAGAAGAAATACATTGAATATTGCATGCAACATTCTCGCCCAACTAAAAGTTGAAACATTACGTTTTCATGTCACCACAATTTAAAATAAAATTTCCAAAAGACAAGAAAGAAACTGGTTAAAGTATTAACACATAAATTCACTGGTACATGTTTGAGTTGCGTCTTAAAAGGGGCATCATTCTAAGATAGTCACCAATTAAATGCTTTCGAGAAAAAATGCACGCTGTTGCAGATCATTAGTTATCGTGCTACATAAATTCTTGTAGCAACAAATGCAGTCCGAGTATTTTAGTGTTCATCTAGTGCAGCGAGTTGAGAGTGAGCAGAAACCACAATCTCTGAAAAACAATTTAAGCGCACTATTTAATTACCATACATGTGTAAAATGAAGTTACACCTTTTTGCATATTTTTTTTTATACATATGTAGCAACAAAATACTCGTAAGTACATTTATATATTATATGACATGTACCCGTACAGGAATACCATTTATTTATTAGACGAAACCACATTCAAATCACTTGTTATTGTTGCTATTACTCGAAAACCACAAAGAAAAAGTTTGTTTTACAAAAAAATCCAATAAGAAAACAGTTTAAGTGGAAAAATAATTCTGCGTACTTAATGTGAGTAGTATGGGAGTATTAAAATCGTTTTTGGGTTAAGACTGGCGCCTTTATTATCGGATAGAATATTTATTTATCGATAATCTTAGAAAAGTTGTTTGGTTTTACAAAAAGCAAAAAAAAAAATTGTTCATACATACAGAGTCGATTGCTTTGCAGATGAATATCGATGAATATTTGTTTAATATACAAAAAATAAATTATGAAACAGAATACGGGCATAAAATTATTTTATTTAAACAATGCAGTCTGTAAATCGATTTCCTGGATCCTGAGAACATCTGACATTTTAAGTTAAAATTGAGAAAATACCAATTGATATTGAGAAAATCTAATTAATATTGAGAAATAACGGATTGGCATTCAGAAAAACTAATTTATATGGAGAAAAAACAAATTGAAATTAATAACTCCAATTTAATATTGAGAAAAATCCAACTGAAATTCAAAAATCGAAATTAGTATTCAGTAAAATGAAAATTTAAATTTAAATTCAGAAAATATAAAATGATGTTGAGAAAACATAAATTGATATTGGAAAATAATAAATTTTTATTAGGTTTAAAATTCATATTCGTATATAGTATGTATTTAATTTAAAAAGTGTTATACAAATTTTTAATTTCTCAATTACAATTATTATTTCAATTTGTGTTTTCTTAATATTAATTTTGATTTCTCAATTTCAATAGGATTTTTCTCAATATTAATATTCATTTGGATTTTCTCAATATTACTATTAATTTCTGAATTTCAATTTGTTTTTTCTCAATATAAATTTGATTTTTCTCAATTTCAACTTTAAAACCTGAATCTCAGCAAAATATCCTCATAAAAGTCGACGTTTGGCAATTCATTCTCACACGATTAGCATGAAGATTTTCTAGTTATGCTGAATTCAAATATCCCACATTTTGAATTATAATATTTTGTTCGCTAATAACACTGTCCAACAAATTGAGACTTTTTGATTGGAACAGAATAGCGACCCTATAATTCTGAAAGGGCATTTTTGTAAAATAAACTTATAGTCCACCTGGTCGGAATTTTTTTTTACAGTGGGTCAAAGTTTTCATTTTTTGATCGAAGGGAGCAGTATACTAACTGAAAAAAATGTTGTAAGTTAATGTCTAAGATAATTCTTATTGTCAGAGTTATATTGTGGAATTTTATGGGGATCATTTTTGTGGAAGATCTTAACCCTCTAGCTCCTCTCCTTAAGGGTCAATTTGATCCTTTTTCGAGAAAATGAAAAAAAGTCCTTTCAAAAAGGTCATTTAAGGATTAAAATATTCGACGCAAATTTTTGCAGGTAAATTTCAGTGGGGGTCACCAAAGATGTAGATAAAGCACTTTACGCTTAATTAGCAAAATTGCACGCCACCTCGGGTCTCACATTTTTTAAAAAAATCGCCAAAATTCTGTTTATAATCCGAATGAGCTGATATTTAAAATATAAATAGTCCTAGAGAAGATCTACAAAAATATATATACATATGTAAATTATCACTTTTAGGTCAAGAGTTGTTTAGGTTTATTTATTTACTTTTTTAATTTTGTTCGATCTTTTTTTATTTTTTTACACAGGGTGCACCCTGTGGTAAATCACAAATCTAGCTGGACAAAATTAAAAAATAAATGTCTGGCAACATTCCTTCTGATCATTTAATGAGCTTCTCAATACAATAGGGAACTGTAATTCATGTTTTGGTTTTTAGCTCCGATTAGGAAAAACTAAGCTTTAAAGTCAGCTGCTGTCAACAGGTACATTAAGATTTCAAAGAGAAGTGTATTTTTTGTGTGACTTTGGTTTATGATTAAAAAGGCTACGGTAATTTTATTGCCATAATTTTTTTATATTATTATTAAGCTCTATTTCAAGGAAATATGCAACAATTTTCATTTAATTATTTTCATTGTAACTATTAAAAAAAACTATTTTTTGTGAGAAGATCAGAAATTGGAAAAAATAAAATATTTCCTTTTTTAAAGTAGAGTTAAAGCTGTTTATTCCGCATAGTTCCGCTGTAAAACTATATTTGGGTTAATCTATCAAGTGTTCACTTCAAGGTAAATCAAAAACATCTTGCGCATTTTTGCGACCGCCATACATTTTTTTCACTTTTCCAGTATGACCTACACAAAGAAAAAATAAAATATTTAATTTTTCAAGTAGAGTTAAAGCTGTTTATTCCGCATAGTTCCGCTGTAAAACTATATTTGAGTTAATCTTTCAAGTGTTCACTTCAAGGTAAATCAAAAACATCTTGCGCATTCTTGCGACCGCCATAATTTTTTTCACTTTTCCAGTATGACTTTCTACTTTTTCACGAAAGAAAATTTTTGAAGAATGGGTAAAAACTCCCAAAATACATTGCGAAAAAAAGTTGGTTCTTTTTCACGAAAGAAAATTTTTGAAGAATGGGTAAAAACTCCCAATATACATTGCGAAAAAAAAGTTGGTTTTTTATAATCGTTTATATATTTGAACTCATTTTTTATATGATTCATAAGTGAGAAGTGAACCCAACGTGATTTATTAATTTTGTCCAGTTAGATTTGCGATCAACCACACTGTGCGGTGGTTCGAAATTGTTTTTTTAAAATACAACTTCCTATAAAAAGTTACACGCATCCAAAGTTGGTACATGTAAAAATGGCCGTATTTTTTACGTTTTTTCCCAAAAAAGTTCCTATATATTTTCTTTTGTAGAAAATTTTTTTTTTATTTTTTTAAAATATGTGAGAGCCAAGGTGGCGTGTAATCTGTGCTTTATAGCGTAAAGTGCTTTATCTACAACTTTGGTATATTGGTGACCCCCACTGAAATTTCACGGCAAAAATTTTCGTAGAATATTTGAATCCTTAAATGTCCTTTTTGAAAGGACTTTATTTGATTTTCTCAAAAAAAGGATCAAATTGACCCCTAAAGAGAGGAGATAAAGGGTTAAGATCTTCCACAAAAATGATCCCCATAAAATTCCATAATATAACTCTGAGCATAAGAATTCTCTCAGATATTAACTTACAACATTTTTTTCAGTTAGTATACTGCTCCCTTCGATCAGAAAATTAAAACTTTGACCCACTGTAAAAAAAAAAATTCAGACCAGCTGAACTATAACTTTATTCTACAAAAATGGGCATGTTGACCTTTCAGAATTATAGGGTCGCTATTCTGTTCCAAAAATACTGTTGGACAGTATAATCGATATCACAGGTCTTATAAAATTGTTTGTGGCTTTTGTGTAATCCGATTGTTGGTAATTCGGAGTTTCATCCAGATTTTTCTGATATTATTTATTTTTTTAATTTCACGGGTCACAGGGCCATAATTGGGTGTATGACTTAAAAATGCGGGATTTTTTTTTAATTTTTTAGCTTTTATTTTGAAACATTTGTACAATATAAATTTATTCAAAGTATTGGCCATTGTTAGCTATGACCTTTTTACATTTTTCTGGCAACATATGTTTTCCTAGCCAAAAGAACTGCTTATCTTTTGAAGCTAAGAACAATCAAGCCAATTGCGGATACTCTGTTTTCTGAAGTAAAGCGTATCTCAGAGAGAGACCAGATTTCAGCAGTTCATAACAGATAGGACTAGTGTTTATAAAAAGTTAGTGTTTATAAAAAGTAAGTTATCTCTTTTAGTTCAAGAGATATTTAGGTATATTTATTTTGTTTAATTTATATCTTTGAATTCAACTCATGTGAAACCCGAGGCGGCATGTAATATTCCTAATTAAGCGTAAAGAGTTTTATTTACAACAATGGTATCTTTGGTGACTCCCACTGAAACAATTTTCGTAGAATATTTTAATCCTTAAATGTCCTTTTTGAAACTACTTTTTTGATGTTCTCGAAAAAAGGATCTAATTGACCACTAAAGACAGGAGCTAGAGGGTTAAGATCTTCCACAAAAATGATCCCCATAAAATTCCACTATCAGACATTTACTTACAACATTTTTTTCAGTTAGTATAAAAAAACTTAGATCAAAAACTTAAAACTATAAGTTTATTCTACAAAAATGATCTACGCAACTATCTTTCTGAATAATAGGGTCGCTATTCTGTTCCAAAAATGCTGTTGGACAGTGTTATTGGTTTATTCATTAAATTTCAATCGAAAATTGAAAATCATAAATGTTTTAATTAAATATTTCATAACATTGAAATTTATTATAATCTCCACTTTCTGATATGAAACAGAAAATGTTTAAAATCAAGGATTTTAGAAGGTGGTTTGTCTCTCCAGTAATATTTCTGAAAAAGAAACTCAGCACGTTCGTACACTATAAAAACTAGATAGGACCCTTTTGGTCCTACCAAATACAAAGGTTTACCTTGTGATTAGTTGGTGATTACGGAATTAATGTTAAACAGCCAATTTGAGATTTTTATATGAGAAATATCGAAGATCTTTCTAGAAAAGATTTAACTTTAATAATTTTTCTAGGGATAATTTTTATCACGCTAATATCCGGTATTATCTGTAGATCAATTAAATTCAAACCCATTACAGAATTCTATCATACAAAAGACGACCCCCAGGATAATCAGCAATAATAATCAAAAAGTGTGTTAATTTTTATAATCTTTTGTCATTGGCCTATCGATATTCTACTTGAAAATCTAGGCAGTGAATATTTCGACAAAATCCGAAAGTTTCTATGAAATCTTCAAGACTGATCAGTGATCACACACATTAAAGGTATTTATAGACAGCAATACTGAGTATTAATATTTGTCAAAAAATCAAGTATCATAATACAATTTCATCGTCTAAACACAATTTGTATTAGATTTTAAAAAAATACAAATGATTTTTTTGATTTAAAACAATTCAAAAACTTTTTATATTCATATGTATCGGGTATGTATTTCTAAATACAAATAAGGCAAACAAAAATGTCAAGAAAATAAAAATAAAGTTTGCAGAAAAATATCTATCAGCAAAGAAATAAATAATTTGTAAAGCTACGTACACACGGTTGTCAGATTTTACAATGTTGTCAGATCTGGCAATGTGCTCGCAATGTACTGACAATGAAATATTATTACCAAAAGGTAAATTATCAGTTTAGACGATTGTAAGAAAACCTTACAATTTCATTGTCAGACAATTGTCAAACAATAAATGTATATGCCAACAAAAATTGTCAGTTCACACGGTTGTCAGATTGTTGTATGGCAAAGGTAACTAGATCTCTTGTTAGACATTGTCAGAAGAAAATTCAAATCTTTTTACAAACAATTTTAATTGTCATCTGTGTGTATTTATTAAAAAGTTGGAAATTTAAAGTATTATTATGGAACAGAAAAAAGCCATTGCATGACGGATGGAGGCAAAATAGCAAAAAATCGTCGCAAAGTTTGGGTAAAGGATTGGGTACTTCGCCATCAGTAGGAAGGATTTTACGCTACATTGCTCATCCACTTACGAACTGACGAGCCGGAGTTGTATCATAATTTATTGCGAATGGTCTCCGAACAATTTGATCAATTTTGGCGATTTTTTTTAAATGTGTGCCGACTAAATAATACAGCACAACATAGAAGTGTGGACTTGATCATACTATTTCAACAAACAATCTTTGTTTTAGCGTCAAAAAATAGTAAAAACGAATGTGCTATTTAGAGGGACTAGACACGTTCATAATGCATCGATATGTTCACAAGAGTTATTCAGATTTACCGTAGCTACAACATTACTCAATATTGTTAGTGACAAATTAGGAGTCCCTGGAAGTTATTCTAAACAAAGTAAAAAAAAAATTGTTCTTCCTATATTTTTTTCAAAAAAAGTGCACGAAAAATCAATTTTTTGGAAAAAAATGTTAACAAAATTTGTTTGGCGGACTCTTAGCTATATTATTGCCATATAAAGTTAAGCGGTATTACCAAGTCTGAATTAGCTTTTGGCCAAAAATTAATGACACCATTTTTTGAGAGCCCACTGATTTTCGAAATCTTTGGCTCATAAAAACAAAAATTGGTCACCAAAATGGACAAACTGAGTATAGGGTCATGATCGTGTGTTTTTTGCACTGACAATGATGCCATTGTCAGATGCATAAACTTCGCACATATGACAATAAAAAGTTTCTGACAATGATCTTACAATGATCTGGCAATGGCAACGTAAGGTGTTTACACGATTGTCAGATGTCTGATAATATTATTGTCCTACAATGTACTGACAATACTTTTTCTGACAACGTTGTAAGACAAAAATTGTAAGTTTTCACGGTTGTTAGACATTTTCTGAAAATTTTTCTGACAATATTGTAAGATCTGACAACCGTGTGTACGTAGCTTAATACTATCGTGTACACAATAATTTTTTTTCCTAAACGATTTTTTGAAATACCGAATGATTTCAATAATATACCTTAAGTAGTATTTAATTCAATATTAATATGATATCCATTTATAGTTTTGTCGATTTCCTTGGAAATATTCGAATCATTTTTATTTTAGTGAATGCATTTCATTTTATTCATTTCCTGCATCATAGAGTTCATAAAATTACTAAAGCTGGGGCATTCTAATTAGGATAATACAAATTTTTAGCAATTGGGTTTTCTGCAACATTTTTATTCGACCTTAGGACATTTTTGTATGAACCATTTTTGGTGATTAATTGGATTATTAATTTTGTACAGGTAAAACTATAGATTTCTGTTTGTTTTTAGCCTTCGCAAGCAAGTCTAGTGAAATGTTTATGATGCTTAGGAATATATTACAAAATGTTGCAGAATGTTCATATTTTCCTTAGAGGGGTTAAAATGTACGAACTAAATATAAACTTGTAGTAGTTAAACAAAACATTCTTCTTTCGTAGTATTTTGTATAATAAGTGTCGCTTTTTAACTAGGCAACTTAAAAGTGCTTTAAAAAAACATTATTTCCAATTTATCTTCATAAAAATATTGATTAATTACTACTTTTATTTAGCTCGATCCCAGTTTATTTAGCTTAAAAGTATTATTGACAACTTTGTAGGACATACTCATTTATCCAATTTTATATACATACATAAATGCATACATACTTTATGTACTTTTTACGGTATCTTTTGAATAAAATATTAATAAAAAACTATACATTTTATTCTCAGCACCTGTTTGCCAAAAAATTGCAAACAAACAAATAAACAAAAAAACAAAATAAAAACTTTTGCTCTACATAAATTTGTTGACAACTTATCGGGGTATAGATGTCAACCATTAACAAATCATTTTTATCAGCCGCATGACCAACAATCTATACAGTAAATTAAAATGGCGCCATTTGTAAAATTTGAAATGATAAAACAAATTCTTTTAAACATATTTTTCCCTAAAACCAAAAGCCAAAAAAATATACACAAACATACATATAAGTATTTACATATTTTTAACAGCAAAAGAATTTTTGATTGATGATCACTGCAACGATCTTAAGAAATGGCCGGAAAAATGTTTGCTAAGAGAAACAAGCTAAAAACTTTTTCTTTTTTTTAATGATTAAAAAACAATCAGGGAGAAACATCATCAATATCAACAATGCAGAAGCAGTATCTTTTGGCAAATATCACTTTTTTGGCAAAAAAAAAGAAAGAAAAAGTAATAATACAACAAAGTTAACAGAAATCAAGGAACAAGTATGTATATGATGCATTTATGCTGCAGTTTGTCTCAAAGGACCAGCCAACAAGAAGCCTGGTGAGGCAAGGCGAGGCGATAGTGCTTTAGTGCAAAACATGCTATGAGGCGCCGTCTAAATTACCACTAACAAGTTTCACACACACTAGCACTCTCTTGGATTTCATTAACTTTTAACTGAAATACATATATAAAACCCTATAGAACTTGTACTCACATGTGAACAGTGAATAATTTTTATATATTTCTTGTTTAAAGTTTATATGGGCGCCACTTTTTTCTTTAAATATTTCTTTGGGTTTTTTTGTTTTGAAAAAAAAAACACTTTTGTGTAAGAAACAAAATCCCTTTTCTTAATCCCATCATCCATTTTGTATGCCACAGACAATTTACATAGGACCACAACAGCAAAACGTAACAATATTCATGTCAGCTATAGTTATTTTGAGATGTTTTACAGAAGAGTTCATAATAGTAGCGTAGCTTACTGGGCTGTAATTTCATGGAATATAAGGAAAATCAAGTACACTTTTTATACCCTTCACCATGAGTGGCAAGGGTATATATAAGTTTGTCATTCCGTTTGTGATTTCTACATTTTTAATTTGCGACCCCACAAAGTATATATGTATATTCCGGATCGTTATAGATAGCGAAGTCGATATAGCCATGTCCGTCTGTATGTTGAAATCAACTTTCCGTAGCCCCTAAATAACTTACATACATGATTCATACATCAATCGGTTCTATTTAAAATCGACAAAATCGGCCCACATATAAGGAAAAAACCGGGAAAACCTCGATTTTTGGCCTATTTTTGATCTATATCTGGATTACTAAATCATTAATATAGAAAATATGGATATCTAGTGATAGATATTTTAAAGTCCATTGCAACGATGTATATAAAGTAATAGTCAGTTGGACCTACAATGGGTCAAAATCGGGAAAAATATTTTTTACCCGAATTTTATTTTCGTCAAAATTTTTTTTCTGTCATAAATTATTTTTCCAAAAAAAAAAAAAATCTAAAAAAATTAAAAAAAAATTTGAAAAAACTTTTTTTAAAAAAATTAAAAAAAAATTTCGAAAAGAAAAAATTTTAAAAAAATAATGTTTAAGTATAATTTGGTGAAGGGTATCTAAGATTCGGCACATCCGAATGTAGCTCCCTTACTTGTTTATTTATGTATCATGTTTCTGATTTTCTACAGATTTAAACAAAAGCTTTAATATATTGACAAGCTATAAATTTGTCTTGTTTGGACACCTTTTGTCAATGTTATGTTCCCGTCCACATGAGACAAATCCTTGTGTGGACAAGAAATTGTCTGCTAAGTAAAAAGACGTACTTTTAGTGTAGCGGGTATCTCTCAATAAGAATTTCTTTCCAAAGCTTTCAAATTTGAGACATAAACTTAAATAATAAATTATGCCCTAGTCCTTTCTCTATCTTTTTATCGCATTGCAAGGGCACTGTATAAGGTGTGGTATTCATAGACAACATTAAAAAAGTTTTCTTCTGTCCGTGGTCCCGGCAGCCATGAAAGCAGCATAATTTACCAACAAATATGAACCGATTTTAAAGATATATGTTTGATTTTGAAGCAGATGAATTATGATATCATCTAAAAAGAAACCATGCATTATGATAGCATTATCATTAGCTCTTCCAGAAGATATTGGATCTTTAGGGCTAACAAATTTTCGTAGTACTCTTTAAGCGAAAATTTCCGCCATAAAAGGATCATCCAACTGGATTAGGTACTATCGAATATCTACAATATATTTACTTGGAACCCTTTTCCTTTAGAATGAGTTAAAACACATTCATTTCTACATCAGAGAATCTGGTTGGTTAAATCGGTAAACTACGAGTGTCGACTAAAAGACCAGTTAGCTATTTACATCATGGTGATAACCATCATGGTGAGACCCATGATGTAAATAGTGATCAACGTTTTGAATTTACCAACGTGAGCTGCTTAAAGAGTGTATGCCCACAGAAACTAACCTAAATTATTCGATTGTAGACACTTATAAATAATGATTTTACTATTTAATTTAACACATCTATTTAGACTAGAATCTTTATGGCAATACTTAAGAACAAATAACTAAATACTTATACGAAACCTACTATATCCAACTAATTTTAAAACTCTGCTCCGACTTGTTCGAAAATCCTCACATAAACTTCAGAAAAAGTCTAAATGTAGCTTCACATTTCTCTACCAGATGAACTCTTTCATAGAGATAAGCGCCGAGCATATTTTCAATATTTTTAGTCGAAATCTTTTAGCAGCTGCAATCTCAATGTTGTATGTTGAAGAGGTGAGATGTCTGTCTAAGTTGGCTGTCTAAATGTTGCAAGCACACACTCACACAAATCCTAAAAAAGCAAGGCTTGGGAATAAAGAAACACACATTTACACTGACATCAAAAAGATGCTCCAATGCTTTACTCCAACAAAATAAAAACCCAAACAACCGAAATTAAAAAACGAAGAAAATGTTAAAAAAGATAATAAAATTGGTTAAGACTTGCATACACTAACTTACCCATACAGATTTAAATACATATAAACCTGGCTTAAATATTAAAATACTCGTACATATGGATATGTTTGTATAAATGTACTATGCGCCTCTTGATAACAAATAACAAGGGAATACCTTCTTTTTTTTGTGGTCAACATTTTTTCTTCGTCGTATTTTAATTCTTGGAATTTTATAGTTTTTTCCTAGAATTTCGTTGAGATTTCTCGGAATCGAATTAAAAGCAAATGATAAGTGTTTTATAAGGTTATTTTAGAAAAAAAGATCTGAACGTGTTTTTTTTCCTTTCTTTTCTTCTTGGTTAATATGGAATTCCCTTTTTTTATTTGTTTGTCAAATCTTTGTAGTTTTTATGTGGTATATTGTTATTACTTTTATGTGTGTTTTGTTGTTGTGGCCGTTGCATATTTAATGAAGTTGAAAGATGTGATTCAATGCTCGTTATATGGCTGGGATACTTTTATAATCTTAATAGTTTTTTTTCTCGCTCATATGAACTAAATATGCTGGTTTAAGTCAATAACAATAAAATGGAATAAAACATATAAGTTAGTTAAGTATAGTTTAGATGGTTATGAGTCTAGCTTGGGAAAGGATTTTAAAAGGATAATTAAAACAAAAGACAGTTTTCGAATGAGAATTGAAACAATTATTTATTTTTCACATACACACTGTGGTTCCAAAACCAAATCTAGCTGGACATAAATTATAAAAAGCTGTTCAATAAATATGTATTAACTCATATTTATGCTCAACTAAATAACTTATACATAGTTCATTTCTTTCAGCACATATAATCCCATACATCAAAATTCATATAGATTTTGAAATTAGATTTTATTAAATTTTCATTTTAGTTTCCGTCCATTTAAGTTGGGTCTCAAATAAAAAATATTTTAAAACATTTATTAATATAAATAGCTTGCCAAAAAGGAAAACCGTGGAACTCCGTATAATGATTGCGCTTATTTCTTAACTCTTTCAGCAACGCATTTTTGTGTATAAGTTTAAAATTAAAACAGTTGCATTTTTACTTTAATCAAGGTTAGTTTATTATAAAAAGTAAGAAAAAAAATAAATCAAAACATGAAAAAACCACCACATTCCAAGGTTTTTTGTTTGGATAGTGTCAGATTTTGTAATTTTAGGGGGACTAAAATCTGTATTTCGAAAACTATTAAAGGTAAAGCTACAAGTTATTATCCTGAAAATACGCATCTTTTTGGAAAAATTGGTCGAAATCGGAAATCTGGAACGACCACCAATCAGTTCCAGTAGATTGCTCCAAAAAATAAAATTGCGAGTTTTTACCGCCCCCCCCTTCGGAATTGTTTTATGTATTGTAGAAACACGTTGCACAGTGGTATGAGAATAAAAAGAAGAGGGAAATAAATCTGTAACTTATAAACCCTTACGCCGATTTGAATGAAATTTAACATGCGCAAAGAGGAAGTGTAGTTGAGTTTAAGATTTGAACTTGGACCTCATGACCCCACCAGGAGCGAGACCAGGGGTTCCCAAAAACCTCGTCGTAGCTATCAATTATCTCTTATAGCTTAGGAGATATTCGCATTTGAAAATTTAATTTTCAACATTTTTACCCACCCTACACCAGTGTTTTGGTGACCCCGGTTCCAAATATGCTCCGATTTTACCATTTTTCTTTTATAGGATTAAAAATAGATCTATATATCAAATAAAGAAAAAAGTGTTTAAAAATCATGACTGAGTCCAAAGTTACATGCATTTGAATATAAACAAATTAAAAAAGGCGATTTTTCGCAATTTTTTTGGGAAAAAAGTACTTTTATTCTTTTTAAGTTATCTAATTTGTACTTTTTGAAAAGCTAACTTTACGTTAAATATTTTAAATGAAAAAAATATTTATAATTTTTGATTCCGGCGGGATCAGGTCCATTCAAAAATGCCTATTTTTTATATAAATTCAACTTTAGGGCAAAAATTTTCAAATCGCATACTCGATATCAAAATATAGTAACCTATTTTAGATGGCCCAATAAGTTCTTAATTATCTTGTAAAGGGTTCCGATAACCGCGCCCCTATTATGGATATTATAGCCAAAAAACGAAAAAATCAAATTTTTGGGATTTTTCAAGATTTTTTTGGGAATTGCGGGTACTTGATAACAAATTTCAAAATTTGTTTTTATTTTTCCATTTTAAATAGAAAAATCTACATAACTGTGAAATTTCATTAAAAAATATTCATAAATAAAAATTCAATAAAAAGCATTTTTTGTCATATTTTTCAAAAAAGTATTCCATGAATTTTTTAATTGTCAAAAGTTATATACATTTCTGAAAAGTAGACAAAATCCTCCTATTGTTAATCCTATGAAAGAAAAATGGATAAAATCGGAGAATATTTGGAACCGGGGTCACCAAAAAACTGGTGTAGGTGGGAACCCCTTGTCCCGCTCCTGGTGGTGTCATGAGGTCCAAATTCAAAACGTAAACTCAACTACACTTCCTCTTTGCGCATGTTAAATTTCATTTAAATCGGCGTAAGGGTTTAGAAGTTACAGATTTATTTCCCTCTTTTTTTATTCTCATACCACTGTGCGCTGTGTAAAATATTAGGATGATAGGATAACGTTAACTGATGGCGCAACGAAGCTGAAGTTTTGAAGTCAACGTAACACTGAATTCGATGAACAATAAACACTCTGTGCTTTTTTTTTGAATGCGTGAAAGTGTCTTAAAAAAACTGATTTTTACAATATTTTTAAATTAATATGTTTATCTAACCAGAGCAGCCTGACGGCAAAGTTTTGCAAAAAAATCATAAACGATGACTTCAAAAAAAATTTAATTGTTTAGTAAAATGGCAATAGATGTCAATAAACTGTGTTTTAAAGACTATAGAAAATGTGGTTAGTTAACTAACCACCAAACCGCAGAGTTAAGGTAATTTTTCGGAAATGTGTCTAAAAAAATCTAATCCCACCTCGTCCATCTTTTTATTTTATTACCAATTTTAATGGTAGACAATTTTAGAGCTTTTTAAACACAATTTTTTGATTCTGAGACCCCAATTACATATGAAAACACCGCCAATAATTATATCTAGCTAGATTTTAATTTGAAACCACAGTGATATATGAGAAAAATCAAAAATGTTGGAGAATAGTTGTAATTGAATTCGAAATGGAAATCAGTGACACATATCGCTAGACCATAGCACCAATGTTTCAGCTGTAAACTTAGGGTAATTTAAAAGTTGAAAATTTAAAAATATGCTTTTAAACTTACAAGAGTTTTTTTCATAAATTTGATAATTTGCAGATTTAATCCAACATAAATTAGAGTCGCTAAATTTTGGACATTTTTATAGCCTATAAATAATTGTGGTAATACTTCCTGACGTAAAATTATATGGTGGTATTAAAATGGAAAAATATTCAAAGCTGCCAAAATGTTCCTTAAGGACTTTTATGGCCTGCAATAGAGTGTCCAAAAAACCGGCAAATTTGAAAAACCAATTTCCGGTTTAACCGAAAAAGCGTGTTTTTGAAAAAACCGGTTTTTATTATTGTCTTTTCAAAAACCGGTTTAACGGGTTTCGGGTTTTGTCTTCAAAAAATACCGGTAACCGGTTTATATTAAATTTTTATTTAGCATTTTTGAATTTTTATGCAATTATTTTATATCTTTTACGAAATATTGTCAAATGCTATAATTTTCTATAAAATAAATCAATATTTTTAAAAATTGTATCAATGTTTTTCATAAATATAATTGATTGAGCTTTAGAAAATATATTTCATTAAAACCGGTTAACCGTCTTACAAAAACCGTTTTGTCAAAAAACCGAAAAGTTAAAAAAAATCGAAACCGTTTGAGTTTACAAAGATGAAAAAAACGGTTATCCAAAACGGAAAACCGTTTTTCTAGCCTGCAAGTACACGAGAAAACGAAGGTTCTCTCAGTCATGGTATACAGCGTCATGCTGAGAAATAAGTACCTAAGTATGACAGAAATGTCCCGAGGTATGACAGAAATGTCCTTCGAGCATACGAGAGGTATGGGCAAGATCCATTAGATAGAGTTATACCCAGTGGAGAAATATTCAAAGTTGCCAAAATTCAACCTTAATGACTGTCTTGGACTGATAGCAAATAACTGAAAGTTTAGACAACTTAAAATGAAAGGCCTTACACTCCTTAGTTTGCTCCTACACACAGAAAACAGATTGGTCGGAATTCGGTTATTAATATTAATGTTAAATAAGATAAGATAAAAATTAGTTGCTAATCTTAAAAATATATAAACACAACCCATTTTCAATGTCTACACACAGAAAACAGATTGGTTGAAAATCAGTTGTAATTATTAAAATTTAATTACGTTAAACAACATTATATTCTAATCATTAAATAACTGTATATTTAATCGTTTTTTAATGTTTAGAACTGAAATACAGTTATTGTTGTGGAATTGTGGTTGCAATAACTGTAAAATGTTGGTTTGTGTCTTTACTAATATAATTTTGGTTAATTTGGAAATGACAACCAACACTATTGGGGTTTGTAATCGATAAATTCGGTTATTATATATAAATTGACATTCGTAAAGAAAAAACTATTAAAATAAATTTAAAAACAAAAATTATTAATCTGTGAATACATTTTGGGTAACAAAAATTAAATTATACGGAAGTGTAAGTAATTAACACCAATTTATTTCCTAAAATATAAGTATGTTTCATTAAGGACCTTTTAATATTTTTTAGGAGTTTAAGGAAGAAAAAATCGTGTGTGGAACCACCGAAATAGACCGAAAACTAATTCTCAACTAGCCATAAAACAATATTTTCCCATTATAAAATCTATTCAGTGAGAAAATAATGCACAAAGCTAAAAAGTATTCTATTGCAGTTCAGTGGTTGTCACTTATTGAAGTGATAGTGTTCAAAACACGCTAATAACTTTAACATTGCCCAAATGCTGAGGCCAACAATACGATCAACCAACATCCGTACAAGTACAATTAAGTTGACTCCGTCAACAGAAACCAATTTGACTGGAGGCACATAAATGATACTATTCTGGATAGTTGCTGGATGCATGCATAATTCAGTGGCTGCAGGAAAAATTAAAAAGAAGGAAGAACAAACGGATTGCAAACTGTAAATCACATCATACTTTAAAACACTAAAAACAATTGTAATTTATGTTTATGTATGCATCTTTCTTCAAGCGAATGTTTATTAAATAAATTATATTAAAAAAGAAAAGTCAAATTATTTTGAAATTAATTCACAGTAGTCATTGATACGTTCTGTCCCTTTCACCGAATTGTGTTTGAAAACAGTTACGAGTACTAATAAATTCAGTAATTCCAATCGAATTTTGAGATAGTTATTGTAACCGACAAAATTCGATTGGCGCCAAATTCGGTTGTGAACACGAATCTGTTTTCTCTGTGTAGAAATGCAAAATCACAATTGCAATCGAATCATGATTTCAACAATTGAAAAATTGTTCACTTTAACCGATATGTGTCTTTGCTAAATTTTATTTTACTAATTCGAAAATTACAACTGAATTGAATATAGCATTGTTCGCTCCAAATCCAAATTATTGGTTGTTGTACCATCAAATTGTTTGTAATAAAAACCTTAACTGCAGAATTAAATATTCGATTACTCTACCTGAATAATTGATTACAATACAAATTAATTCGATGTTCTCTACCGAAAGCAATAATGAAATGGTGTTGAGTTTCTGACATCAGAATAAAATAAATTAAAATTAATTGAAAATTTTAGAATACAAAATTTCAGAAAATGGAAAAATATAAATAATTAATTGGAGATTAATATTTTGATATATCAGAGTAAATAGATAGGTAAGTTCAGTATCTTGAAATGTAATTTTAATCATATTTATGCTTCTGCATCTATACATAAACATATTTTGTAGATGTATTTTCATGTTTACAATTTTGTGTCCTGAGTAAGAATCCTGCCAAGCTGAATCTCATCAAGAACAATTCATTTATTATATGTACAATATACAATGTACAATTATTGTCCCTTATAATTGCATCTGATAAACCATTTGTATTTGAAGCATATACGATGTATGTTATAATAAATTTAAAAAAAGAAAAAAACACTGTTTTTATTTCAATTCACAAAAATAAAAGAATCGTACCAGTCGTTATCACCGAATTATTTTTTTAAACGGTTGGGAGTACCATATATTCAGTAATTTCAACCGAATTCAGTCGATAGTACATGCAACCGACTGAATTCGATTGGCGACAAATTCGGTTGTGAACACGAATCTGTTTTCTCTGTGTATGTCAGGAAATACTTTTGACTATACGAGGAGAACATACAAGGTGCAATTTCCACTATATAGAGAACCACTTTATATATAATGGTCACAGGATACCACATTAATGTCGCACTTGGAGGCCGCACATTACAGTTCAAAAAAATGTTTTATCATACATATATCAATTTATAGAAGTTTACAAGCAATTCCCAAAAATTCTATTATTTATGTGAACATTTATATCAAAGAATAACAAGAAGGAAAAGCTCTCATTTTTCGTGAGAAGGGTATATATAAGTTTGTCATTCCGTTTGTAATTTCAACAATATAATTTTCCGACCCTATAAAGTATATATATTCTGGATCCTAATAGAGAGCAGAGTCGATTAAGCCATGTCTGTACGTGAGTCTTTCTGTCTGTTGAAATCAGCTTTCCGAAACACCAAATAACTTACATACACATTATGAATTTTCAATATTAAAATGTGGAAACCCTTTGACAGAAGTCAAATTTTCGGTAGTTTAAAATTCATTAACTTTATTTTTAAATCGAAAAGTATCTGCAGGGGAATATGAATTGCAAATCAAAATTAGCATATATCAATTGGACTGAGATCTTTAAAGGTGAAATTCCCCAAAAAATTTTAGATTTTTGGCAACATGTTTACAACTATTGCGATGCAATTGGAACATTTCACTTTAAGGGTTTAGCATTGGCCGTTCTTTTATAGAATATTTATTCTATTATAGAATATATTATCAGATTTAAACCGAAATAAATTGACTAATACAGAGAGCCTCAAAAGTGAGTGAATTTTTTGATTTTTTTCAGATCATGAAAATCTTTATAGTCTGGCTTAAATCTTTTTTTTCAGAACCGAATCTATTATTCAGCCCAATCTCCAATAAGTCAAAACTTTAAAATTTTAATCGATGGATAGATTTTAGAGGATCATTTTTGAGGATACGATCAATAGTTGAGGATAAGTATGTATGTATATTAGGGTGGGTAAATTTTTTTCACGAAAAATCGTATAGCAGAAACGCATTCTACGGAAATTTCTAAGAAAGTTTCCCCAAGAAACCATAGGTCTAAAATCAAATCCTATCTTGCGCATTTCGTCTTTTATTCAATGATATTTCAGTATTTATTTTTATACCCCATGTGTGGCAAGGGTATATATAAGTTTGTCATTCCGTTTGTAATTTCTACATTTTTCATTTGCGACCCCACGATAGCCTCTATGGCTTTATATTACATGTTTTGAAATAAATAAATAAAAAAAAAAAATTCGAAAAAACTTTTTTATAAAAAAATTTCGAAAAAAAACAATTTAAATTTTGTTTACCTAAAAATATTTAAAAAAATTATTTTTAAGTACAATTTGGTGAAGGGTATCTAAGATTCGTTACAGCCGAATATAGCTCTCTTACTTGTTTTAAATAGTTTTTTTTAATGGATAAAAGACGAAATGGATTTGATTTTAGACCTATAACTTCATTTGATTGTGGGTATAAAAATGGAATCATTACAGCTGTGCATTTATAAGGCATGATTTTTGTTCGAGATGAGCCGCTTAAAATAGATTTTGCATCCAAAATTAAAATCTCAAATGCCTCCCTTACATTACAGCTTCTTTGCTGCATTTCTGAAAGCTTTTACAGTGAGTAGCTATAATTGAAGCACAGTATTGTTTTCCTACAATTCCATTGCATCCCAATGAGATGCGGGGTAATATTATTTATATAATATTTCTACCTATAAAATCAATTATTTTAAATTTTAGCTTGAAAGTAAATTTATTCATGAATTCGATTATTCGACAACTATTGATCGATGAGTTTATTATTCTAAATTGAAAAATTATATTCATTTGAATAAAAATTATTTTATTCCACGATTATTCGAATAATTTTTATTCGAATGACAACACTATATAATAGTAATTATAAATGATTATCCGTAAAACAATCCAAGTAAATACAAAGTAAACATTCATTATTGTAGTTTTAATCACCTGTATTCATTAATTCATAATTTTATGTATCAAAATCTAATGTTTTATTAAGCCACAAAACAACACAACATTGACACAGAAATAAACAACCTGTAATAATCAGCGCCAAATGGGAAAACATTTCCGAATTACCAGTGTCATAAAAATAACAGAAAACAATTTAACTTCTGTGACACTATGGCACAAGTATGCATTCCAACAAACCAAGATAATGAATAAAAAAACAAAATAATACAGCCAGAGGGAGGGAGCAAGAAAGAAAAAAACAAAATTAGAATGAAATCATAAAATAATAACTTATCACACTTGCCACACACTCCATGGGGTGATAATAATGATAACAGCCATTTTTATTCACGCCATTTTTATTTTCATTCACGTTTTGCTTCAACTAAAATGCAACAAAGAGAATGTAAGAGAAGGCAATGGCTAAGAAAAGTTCTGTTCTGTTGAACAGAAATAGAGGAGTAACATGTGTTTGTACGTAAACTGAACTAAGATCACCTTAATTTTTAGATACAATTTATAAACATGTACAACTAGGAAATGTATCGGCAACAGAAGAAATGTGCAAGTATGTATGTTCGAATTTTTTGCATTCATTTTTTTTTTTGGCTTTTAGCTGAACGTGTGCCACTTGTTGCAATCATTTACTTTATGACTCCATTCGTGGCAAACAGCATGTGTATGTATGTGTATGAATTGCTGTAGAATAGAATTGATTGTGGCATTTGGCGTCGCTATCTGAAATTATGATGACATGACAACTGTGTGACTATGCATGCTCATTCAAAATGCATTTGTGCTTAAATTGGACATGAACGCTAACGAAACAGAAACAGCATCGTATTCCATTGCACTACCAAATGAGCTCTTAAAAACAAATGTATCAGTTACTTAACGAATGAGTAGCATTTATTAAATGTTAGATAGAAGCTTAAGTATCGCTAGCAGCCTGACTGGCCGGCCAGCCAATACATGCAATGCTTAATCGCTTTTGTAACTAATGGTAAGAGAATTAAAAATATGTTTAAAAGTGGTATTATTAGTTGAATGTTATGTTTGTTTAGAAAAAATTAAAAAAAAAACTATTGGAGTACTCTCGATAACCAGCTTAAGTGTGCGAGAAAGCATTTTCTACTAGGAATAGAGTTCTAAACTGCTACATTTCCAATTGTATTTCAGAAGTTTTTGTATTTAAGAATTTTCCAATTGAATATCAGAAATTTACAATTATATGTTAACATTTTTTAATTGTATTTCAATTTTATCTCAGAAACTTTTATATTATATTTCAGAAATTTCTAATTGTATTTCAGAATTTTCTGTTTGTTTTTCAGAATCTTTTAACTGTATTTCAGAAATTTCTAAAATACAAATAGAAGATTCTGAAATAGAATAGGAAATTTCTGAATTACAAATTTAAAGTTATGAAATTCAAATGAAGAGGAATATTAGAAAATTATTTTGTATAATGAATCATTTTGAAATACAAATGGAAACTTCTTGAAATCAATTATAAATTTCTGAAATTCAATTAGAAACTTCTGAAATACAATGTATAGAAATCCTAAATGCGAAATCTTCATTTTATTTTATTTCATATATCACAAATTCCATATTTCATCACATCAAATTAACTTTGGGTCTATCGATGTTGATCATATTCGGTTGTTGTCGTTGTTAGCGGAGTGAACTCGGATTATTACTGTGCTAGGTATACTAGGAATTGCATTCGCAAGACAGGTTGTCATTCGAATAAAAATTATTCGAATAAGCGAAGAAAACATTTATTTTTTTTTTATTCGTATGAATAATCGAATAGTTGAATAAATTTATTTTCAAGATCAAATTTTAAAAAATACTTTATATAAAAAAAAGTTTGACAAAGCTATCTGAATCAATCAAGACCAATAGTTTTATAATTTTATTTCAAGTTGGTTACTTTAATTTAAGATTCATTTGAATAATAATTATGTATGTCCTCTTTAATTGTTTTCAAAATGCGTTTGCGTCGAGAAGTCTGTGGTGACTAGGGTTCCTAATTTTCCGGACTTTTTTCTTTCCCGGGAGGAAATTAAAAAATCGTTTCATTCCGGGAATTTTTTAACAATAAATTAAACCAAAAATCAGAAAATTTTTTTCGAATAAATTCACTTATAATTGTACCAGGGCTCTGGTAGGTTTTAAAACCCTGCAAGGTTTTAAAAGAAGTATAAAATAACTATATTTGGTTGTACAATGTTGGTCAAGCCTTTATAAGGGTTTCTAATTTAATAGTGGAATTTTATCGCTATTGTCACAGTCGTAGTTTTAGTCAGTATAAAATCAATAAATTCCTTGGTTAATTTAAGAAAACTTAAGAATTTCGACTATGTTAAATCTATACATTTTTCATATCTGATTGTACATAAACAAATTTGAACCACTATTATTTGTATTATTTTTTCTAAATATGAATAATATTCATTGAATATGAATTTGGCGCCAATCGAATTTTGTTAGTGCATGCAACCGACAAAATTCGATTGGCTCCAAATTCGGTTGTGAACACCAATCTGTTTTCTCTGTGTGGTTATTATAAATTCCCTTCGGTTGGAATGACTGTATATATTGTATACACAATATTCCTTAGCTGAATTAACGGTACACACAACTGCTCGAAATTAAGAATTCAGTGGTAAGGACTGAAAGTATCAGTTGGAACAATTAATATATTTTTTGTTTTGTTCTTTATTCGTTTATACTAAACATAAACAAAAACACAAAAAATACAAAATAATTCTTAAAATATGAGGAACTCGCGAAGGTTGGAACATGGCCGTATTTCGTTTTTTGTCATATATATGGGACATCCATCACAGTAGGTATGAAAATTGGAGACATAATCAGGTTTTATTAGGCGCGATGCAGTAATGCTTTTGATTTCTGCGTTTATGAGCAGTGTTGAAGATACAGTCATGATTTCTTTCTCTGAAATAATGTTACAAAAACTTTAGTCACAATTTAAGTATATATATTAGCTAGACCTAATTAATAAGTATGAACTTACCTTCC
The DNA here is from genome assembly GCF_958450345.1 of Calliphora vicina. NCBI lineage: Eukaryota > Metazoa > Arthropoda > Insecta > Diptera > Calliphoridae > Calliphora > Calliphora vicina. The sequence goes on along the minus strand of NC_088780.1, from coordinate 40,131,083 downwards.
CGTATCCTCGTTTATAATGATTATTGGTTATTTCTTCTTTTGTAAAATAAATAAATTTTTTCATTTTATTTTAATATTTTTGTTTAGATAACAAAAGAACTAAAATAAATGTTTCATCGGTTGACAAACGAGTATATATATACATTAGAGTGCTCCAAGATTGTATGGACGAAAAAAACTTTCTAGGTACAGGCCGTCCCCCCCTCTAGAATTGTTCTATGTATTGTAGAAACACGTTGTGTAAAATATTAGGATGATAGGATAACGTTAACTGGTGGCGCAACGACGCTGAAGTTTTGAGGTGCATTTACAAGGGGAAAATATGCAATTTTTTCAGTTTTTGTAAAAATTTTGCCATTAAATAATGACTTTTACAATTTAATTTAAAAGAATCGAAATGTGTACGTAATTGTCGTTATAATAAGATATAAAAGACAAATATTGGTGAAAAAATGTTAAAGTTATTAAAAAATCGCCAGGCCATTAACGTGTCTCAGGCCACTAGAACAAGAAATTTATGAACAAAATTAACATATTTTGAGAAATATTAAAATAAAAGCTCATTTTTACTTAAAATATATCCATATTTACTTGTATATGAGTTTTTGTCCTCGTAGGATACCGTTAACCTATTCGCAGGTATGACCAAAAAAATTAAATTTTTTTAACGGCAGTTTCAAAACTCCAATTTCAAATTTTTAAAAATTTTGTTAAACAAATTTCAGAATTTTTTGATCATCATATGGGGATTTATTGACAACATAATAGGGAATAAAAATGTGAAAAAAGTATGTCAATGCCTCCTATAGTTTTTCCGTACCTGCGATATACATTTTGCGATTTTCGAGAAAAACTAATTTTTTGGCCATATTTTGGGGAATGACCAGAATTTCCTTACTGTAATGATTTTTAAGTAAAAGCTATTCAGAATAATATAGTCCAGGTAATTTTAAATATAGTCTGAAAGTTTTACTAAAATCGGAAAACTTTAACCCTTAAATCGTGAAGGTCAAAAGTCAATTTATTCAATATTTGGAATTTCTCATGGAAAGATAGCGAAATATTATATATTTTTGGGCCGATTTTGATGAAACTTAAGAAAAATATAAAATAAAGTCTAGTATTCACAATAACAGTACAAAAATGGAAATTAACCCGTAAGAGTACTTGGGGTCAAAATGAATGTGTTTTTCGTGATTTTAAAAGTTGAGGGTCATTTGGACCCCAAGTGCTATTAAGGGTTAATTTCCATTTTTGTACTGTTATTGTGAATACTAGACTTCATTTTATATTTTTCTTAAGTTTCATCAAAATCGGCCCAAAAATATATAACATTACGCTATCTTTCCATGAGAAATTCCAAATATTGAAAAAATTGACCTTTGACCTTCACGATTTAAGGGTTAAAGTTTTCCGATTTTAGTAAAACTTTCAGACTATATTTAAAATTACCTGGACTATATTATTCTGAACAGCTTTTACTTAAAAATCATTACAGTAAGGAAATTCTGGTCATTCCCCAAAATATGGCCAAAAAATTAGTTTTTCTCGAAAATCGCAAAATGTATATCGCAGGTACGGAAAAACTATAGGAGGTATTGACATACTTTTTTCACATTTTTATTCCCTATTATGTTGTCAATAAATCCCCATGTGATGATCAAAAAATTCTAAAATTTGTTTAACAAAATTTTTAAAATTTTGAAATTGGAGTTTTGAAACTGCCGTTAAAAAAATTTAATTTTTTTGGTCATACCTGCAAATAGGTTAACGGTATCCTACGAGGACAAAAACTCATATATAAGTAAATATGGATATATTTTAAGTAAAAATAAGCTTTTATTTTAATATTTCTCAAAATATGTTAATTTTGTTCATAAATTTCTTGTTCTAGTGGCCTGAGACACGTTAATGGCCTGGCGATTTTTTAATAACTTTAAAATTTTTTCACCAATTTTTGTCTTTTATATCTTATTATAACGACAATTACGTACACATTTCGATTCTTTTAAATTAAATTGTAAAAGTCATTATTTAATGGCAAAATTTTTACAAAAACTGAAAAAATTGCATATTTTCCCCTTGTAAATGCACCTCAAAACTTCAGCGTCGTTGCGCCACCAGTTAACGTTATCCTATCATCCTAATATTTTACACAACGTGTTTCTACAATACATAGAACAATTCTAGAGGGGGGGACGGTCAAAATTCGCAATTTTATTTTTTTGGAGCACTCTAATATACATACATTATGAATATCATAATCGAATTTTTCGATTGCAACCATCAATGTGCTGAATATAATTAGGTAGTGTTTTCCGAATTCATTAAATTAAGTTTAGTAAAGACAAAAACCGGTGCTTTACGGTTGCTTCAATCATATTTCAATTGCAATTATGGTTTTACAATTCTTATTACCGAAATTCAGTTAAATTTATTGTTATTTAATAACTACAATAAATATTCGATTTATACTATTAAATATTAATAATCAGAACCGATTTCCAACAAATCAGTTTTCTGTGTGCAATAATCACTGCTAAAAAGAAGTGTGTTTGCATCTTATAGGTCCTTTTTTGGGACTTGTAACATTTTCTGTTTCATATCAGAAAGTCGAGGTGATAATAAATTTCAAAATTATCAAATATTTAATTAAAAAATTTATTTACATCTTTTTGTGGAAATTTAATAAATAAAACAAGTATTATATGTATTTAGTAACATATTTATACCCAATTCCATTTGATTGAGATAATAATTTTGAAATTTTTACAAAATAAAATGGACTTACCACTTTTGTATATTTATAGTTATTTAATATTAACCATTCCTGACTACTAAAAACCAAAAATTTTAATGCTATGTATTCTATATTGGACATTTTATGTTTTCTTCACATATATGTCGGTTAACCGGTTATTTCGAAGTCGGTTAACCGAAAACCGGTTTTAAAAAGGCGGTTTTTTATAAACACTACAAATTATACTTCAAAATACAAATTTTAAATATTTTTAGGTAAACAAAATTTTTTTTCCAAAGTTGGTTTTTTTAATTTTTTGGAAATTTTTTTTTTTCGAATTGTTATTTTAATTTTTTTTTGTGAGAAAAAAATTCGGGTTAAAAAATATTTTTTCCGATTTTGACCCATTGTAGGTTCAACATACTATGGTCTCTTATACGTCGTTGCAAAGGTCTTTGAAATATCTATCATTAGATATCAATATTGTCTATATTAATGACTTATCCAGATATAGGTCAAAAATCGAGGTTGGTTTTTTCCTCATATCTCAGCCATTTGTGGACCGATTTTGCTGATTTTAAATAGAAAACTTCTCGAAAGCAAGTCTGACAGAATTATTGAAGATTTGGATCCCGAAGATATCTGTGGTCTTCAGAAAATTGATTTCAAAAGACAGACGAACATGGCTTAATCGATTTCGCTATCTATAAGGATCCAGAATATATATGTATACATACTTTATTGGGTCGGAAAATTATATTGTGGAGATTACAAACGGAATGACAAACTTATATATACCCTTCTCACGAAGGTGAAGGCTTAAAAATATTTGTCACACAAAAAACTGTTACAAATAAAACTTTTTTTAAATTAATCGTATTTACTTTGCTTTTATAAAAACAAATGAGAAAATAATTTTTCAATCGTTTTTTGAATTTGAGTTAATAAATAATATTTTTTATAAAATATGAAATATATTGTTGGTCTTTTTATTCGAAAACTAAATACGTGCCAACAAATTGGTGACAGCGCATTTTAAAGAGAGCAACATTCTCGAGAAAGTGCAAGACATCATAATCAACCCTACGGTTGCTAACATGTATGAAACCTTGAAAGCGAAACTCATCTGTTCATTTTCCGACTCTGAAGATAAGCGTCTCAAGAAGCTTTTGACAGAAGTCGAATTATCAGACAGAAAGCCATCAGATTTGTTAAGTCAAATGCGTTCCAAGGTAGAGTATCGGATGATATTTTAAAACAACTTTGGATGCAGCGTCTACCATCCCAAATGAAAGCAATTTTATCCGTCAGTGTAGATCGCTTAGAAAAACTGGCCACCTGGTAGTAGTATTTCTAATATATATATCGTTTTTTCAGATCCATCTTCTGAATAACAAATAATAATCATTCAGTATACCTTTATCAAAAAACCTTCTATACCATTTTCTATTTCTTTTTAAATTTTGGTGTAGTCGTTTACCTATACCATTGCTAGTTACAACTAAGTTTTTAAGGAAAAATCAGATGGGAATGAACAAAATTTATCTTCAACGACATTCATTGGCAGACTAAGGTAGCTAGATTCACAATCAAATAATTTGCGAATTCGCCTATTTTTCGCCATGTTTCGGTTTTTACGCCATTTATTCCAGGTAAGCGAATTGAGTTTTTCTTAGCCAGATACTTCACCAAGATATGCAGAAGAGGAATGTACCAAATATCGACCATGGAAAATGAATAACAGGTTCTCAGGGCCCTATTTCTGAAGTCTTAGCTATGGACACTTTAAACTTTTCGACCATTAAAATTTGATACTAAATATTTGATGCATTAAATCTTATCCTTTATGACCTATAGCGATCTTTAGTATGAAGTGCAAATGATATTGACACATTTAAAATATATTTAAAGCAATGTTGCTAGACATAATGAACTGCTCTAACAAGGACCTTATATGGACCATATCATATAACATATATCTTTATTTAGCGCTTATTAAAATATTTAACTAATACACAATTAAATATGTTTAGCTTTTTAAGTATAGTTTCGTATCTTTTAAATTCGAAATTAAAAACTAATAAATAACTTTAATTGCTTTTAAGCTTAATTAATTACTATGATTTTTGTGCTATTAAAAGTCGTTTAAATCAATTTCAGTATATCTATATACTACATCCATATATGTATGTAAATGTTTGAGTAAGTGTTTGTATTTCATTTAAGTTCAATGATCTTCACACGATGACATTTTATTATGTGTGACTCTTTCTCACACTCTCACCGGCAAAAAACGCATTCAAACGAAAAAAATACTGCTGCAATTGTTTAGAATTTTTGAGAGAGATCGACAGAGAAAAAAAGACTGATTTGCATATAAACATTTTTCAGATATATGGGTTGATATCGTTGGTGACTAGGCGCCACTTAAGCATCTTTTTTTTCTTTTTTTCTTTAGGCTTTTATTTTTGTTTAGAGATTAAGGCTTAATACCGCCGCCGACGTAGTATATGTATGCGATGTACAATATGCGGGTAAAGCAAATGATGTTGCAGCCACATCAACTTTAACTGCAGTACGATGATCATGATCATACACCATCTCTGCTCGCCATCATTGGGCCACAGCAGCACGTTTTATAACAAATCGACAAATGACAAGAAAATGCGCTTTATAATCTTGAATTTAAAAATGATAAAAAAATAAAATTTACAAAAAAATGCTGATGCATTATGCATGCCTCTGCAACAGCGGGCCCACAAATAAAACTTTACATACCGCCTTGAAGGCATATGAATATTTTATTAGAATTAAAAGTTCTTATTTTTTTTATTTTTATAAATTTTAAACTTATGGCTGAAGTAAATAAATTAAAATGAAGAGTAAAGTTCTAAGGAATAATGAAATGAAAGGAATTTCCTTATACGTTTTTAAGCGTAATATTTATTTAATGAATACTTAGTGCTTTAAGTTTGGAATTTATTTAAAGAATATTGTAAATATTTATAGGCTTTAATGTCTGCCGCATTTGGGTAATGGAGATTTTCCTAGTTAACAACTATTATGTGAATAAGTAGGTACAAGTTTATTGGTTTAGAATTAGAGTTTTAGTTGTACACATTTGGTATGATCATGTGTGTATAATGAATTAAATCATTACTAATAAATCACCATGACTGTTAGAACTGGATGCTGTAAATCAAGTGCTTATGTGCATGCCAAAATTTTTATTCTGATTACTCTTAAAAAGTATTTATGTATTCAGCGGTTAGGATATTCGAATCAAGACCGGTCAATATGTATACCAATTTAAAGCCTATTCCTAGAATCCAGTACATTCTTGAATGGTATGAAGAGACATACTTCAGTCGCTGTTATAAGAGAGTGGATGAATTCACTCAAATATAGGTTGATATGAGGGAGAATCCATGTAAAAGTGAACAGCAGTCAGATTTACCATCTCCGAATTTAAATAAATTTACCACACATAATATATCCAATATGTTCCAATAAGATATTATGTCTAAAATGGTGTGTATAAAATTGTTTACTTCCAAATGTTTAAAGGTAAATCAATGTAAAAAATATCAAAAATCGCGGTGTTAAAAATTAAAGAAGGGCTTGGTATTGTATTTTTGACTCTTTTTATACTCGTAAATTTTTGTATTGTAGCCTCCAGATTTATTGTGTCAATATCATCATTGAACTTTTAAAATTTTGAAAACAATTATCGTTATGTGTTATTTTCTCGAGCATATCTTTTATATCTTAAAACTTGTGCTAAATAGTCCAAAACTGTTTATATTTCCACTTTTCTGAGATATGTTGCACATAAAAGTTTGTGTATTAATTAACAAAATAATCAATTTATAGTAATAGTGTTATGAATCACAAAGAACATTTTTTTTAGAAAATTGCGAAAATTTTGGTTTTTAAAACGGCTTAAAAAATTGGAAAATGCGGAAAGAAATTGGAAATATTTCAAAAACGACGACGACGCAGATTAAAAAAATGTTTTATTGCGGAATTTCGGTTTTTTCCAGTTTATTTATTCAATTTATTCAAAATTAAGTGAATTCGCTCATTGTAAGTGTTCTGTAACAATAAGTAAGAGAGCTATATTCGGCTGTGCCAATTCATATATACCCTTCACCAAATAATACTTAAAAATATTTGTTTTTTTTTAAATATTTTTATTTAAACAAAATAAATTTTTTAAAAAAAATTTTTTTTTCCGAATTGTTTTGTATTTTTTTTTTAAAAGTTTTTTCCAAAATTTTTTTTTAATTTTTAAAAAAAAATTTGATGAAAAAAAAATTTGGGTTAAAAAATATTTTTTAGAATTTGGTCCATTGTAGGTCCAACTTACTATATTCTAATATACATCGTTGTAATGGACTTTGATATATCTATCATTAGATATCCATATTGTCCATATTAATGACTTAGTAATCCAGATATAGATAAAAAATTGTCCAGGTTTTTTCCTTATATCTCAGCCATTTGTGGGCCGATTTTAAATACCAACCGAGCCGGAAGAATTTCCGATATATTGATGTATGAATCATGTATGTAAGTTATTTGGGGGCTACGGAAAGTTGATTTCAACATACAGATGGACAGACCGACATGACTATATCGACTTTTGATTTGATTTGATCGTAAGTTGGCAACGCTGTATTCGAATATTCAGTTAAAGAACATTGTAGAAAGTACACCACAGATGGCGTATGATCTAGAATATTCGAACTTTGACAGTTAAAGAGCTTTCTAGATGGTAATGCAGTGTTATAAATAGTGGCAGAGGTTGCAGTCGTGAGTTGAGTTGATCAGAGACGCTTTTCGAGGAAACATCATCTAAGTGCCTTAAAGTGTGTTGTGTTTGTTTTCAAAGTAAATTCGTGTATATTATAAATTGTGTCTGAAATTCTGAGAATTTATAAACGTGTATAAGAAAACATTGAGTGGCTATTTAATTCTGTTGTTGTACATTTTAAATAAAGAGTTGTTACAATTTTTAAACTACTAAACGGCTTTTATTTGCAATCAAAAGTATCCGGTTTATTTAAAGGAAATAAACCAGCGTTTTGAAAAGGTTAAAATGTAACAATATATACAGAGATAACGCAATTTCAATTATATCGTAAGCGACACTCACCTTTTTGCTTTACCGCAAAAATAACGTAAGCGACATAAAAGCAATAAGGGCAGTAAATGAAAGTAAGAGCAGCCGAAGAACTAGAGAGAAAATCAAATCAAATTGTGATCAAGGAAAAAATTTAGACAGCAGTCTTGGATGTGATTTAAGTTTAAGAATTTTTTTGTAGGAACAAAAACAAAGGACGGAAAATATTTTGTTTTTATGTGCTAGTTTCGACCTTCAAAAAGTTTTGAATATGCCTCATAGTAAAACAAGTAAGAAAGTATGGTTGCTCAAGCCCTACACTAAGAAAAAGAGCAAAATCGTTTTTCTTTTATAATTTCAATAATTTATATTTTCGAGTGATTTTCGAAGTGGGCCTTATATGGGAGCTATGACGAATTATGGACGGATCACCATGAATTTAAGTCGTGAGATTTATGTTTACATGAAAGTTATTTATGTTGAATTTTATGTGTATACCAAAATTTTTAAGAGATTTATGCACGTTAAAGTAATTTAGTTATATAGCTATAACTAATTATGGGCAGATCACAATAAAATTTGGTGACATGAATTCTGTATATATAAAACTTATTTGGAGCAAAATTTTTGGATATATCCATATAAATTAAACATTTATGACCGATAAAGTCCAATTTTGGAAGGACATTTGTATGGGGGCTAGGTGAAATAATGGATCGATTTCAGCCAGTTTTAATAGGCTCCGTCCTGGGGACGAAAACATTATATGTACCAAATTTTATCGAAATATCTTCAAAATTGCGACCTGTACTCTGCTCACAAGCTTACGGTTATGAGTGTATATCGTTAAAGCACTATGATTTTCTAAACTGGAAAATGTTTTCTGATCTGCTTCTTTCAAAGAAAATAAAATTAAGCCCGATGTGGTCTGCAATTTTTGATACAACCGTGATTACAATTACAGCTATTTAGAAATCGCGAGGAAAAGACTATTAACATTGATTTAAATACTTCTACGGTCCATGGACCTCCTTCGCTATACAACACAGAATTAAAAAATTTTGTCACATAAATTCAATGACCTAAAAGCTCATTGCAATAAAAATAGTATTCCTCTATATTGGCCTAAAACATTCCCAAAATATTAAAGACGCCTTAAACGAAACATATGAAGAAGATGTGCCTACTATATTATGTTAAATATTTACTATGATTTATAAATAATGTTTAATTTACTGCATACTTTAAGAAAACTTAAGACAATATTTTTTCTTTGTAAAGCATTTATCGTATGCGCCACAATTTAGTCTCAGCTGCCTGTAATAGAGACGGTAAAAATAACGTAAGCTCAAAACAAATTTGTTGCTCACAAAATTAACTTAAAAATGCATTTATCGCATGTATGATACCAATAATAGACTACATTTTAATTTTCAAAGAAATCCTTCGTACAACTTAAACAAAAACGAAAAAAACTCTCTCCTATAAAATTTGATTTTTGGCGCTTACGTTATTTTCGGGGTTAGGGCTCGATATATACTTTGTGGAGTCGCAAATGAAAAATGTAGAAATTACCCTATGCCACTCATGGCGAAGGGTACAAAAACAAAACACATGTTAAATTTACATTCAAAGTACGCTTGTAAGCACATATAATTTTCTATAAAATGAGCGAATTCAATTAATTGTGAATAAAATCGAAAATAATCCTCCGATTTTTATGATCGATATCTCATTTTGTTCCCATTACATTTGGCTTTGCGATAAAGTGATAAATCTGAACAATATCTGCCGTTTTAAACAAAATTAGCTATTTTCACATAAAAAATATATTTTTTGTTTCAATTTGTTATTATAAAAACCTCTCCATAGAATTTTAAATTTGGACCATATTTGTACTACTGGAACCACAATACATTAAAATTGTGTAGTGTTTTAAAAAGCCTCTAAAATTTTTTCGATTTTGTTGCCCTATGTTATTAGTGGAAAAATTCAGCCAACTTTCATTTGGCCATATCGTGTTTTCAACAGACAGGCGGACGGACATGGTATATGAGGACCCAAGATATACATATATATTTTTTGCTTCTATGACCAATATTTCGATATGTTATAAATGGAATGACAAAATAAATGTACCCCCCATTCTTTTTTAAAATAACATATGATTTGCCTGGACCACCATGTGTAATTAGACTTGCCAACCGTCCCGTTTTCGTCGGGACAGACCAGTTTTAGAGTCGAATGTCCCGTGTCCCGGCAATACTCTGAACGGGATGCCATACTGTTCCGATCTAGACCATTTTAGCTAAACTCTGTACAGTGATAAGAATTTGATTCATACAAAGTTTAAATACATTACAATTATAGTATTCCAGATATTCGAAATTAACTATATACTTTGTATGGGAGGTGTCACTCCCACTAATCCAATCCCGACCATTTTATAGCCAAACTATGTAAAATGATAAGTGAGCTATCGGACAAAGTTTGAGGAATCTCGCAATTATAGTTCTGAAAATATTTATTTTCCTTTGTGTGGTAGGTGACTTAAACCTTGTTCCGATTCTTCCCAATTTGGTTAAACTTCATGTCGTGATATGAAATTGATTCATATAAAGTTTGAAGAATTTCACAATTATAGTACTCCAGATATTTGAAAATAACTATTTACTTTAAAAAATTCAGTCTCGCCCATTTTCAGCCAATCTCCGTATAGTGACAAGAATTTGATTCATACAAAGTTTAAATACTTTACAATTATAGTACTCCAGATATTCGAAATTAACTATTTACTTTGTATGAGAGATGCCACGCCCACTAATACAATAACATTTTCACCCAAAAAATGTAGAATAGTAAGGGTGATATTAGGGCAAAATTTTAAGACTTCCACAATTATAGTTCTCCAGATATTCGAAAATAACTATTTACTCCTGTATAAAGTTCGAAGACTTTCAAAAGTCTCAAAATTTTGAGTTATTTTGAAACAAGTGTTTTAGGGTAGGTAGTACTTCAATACCTCTAACTCAGACATTTTAAAACCGATTTCAAAATTTAAAAAATAATCTAAGAAATTGTTTAAGTTATTAAAAAAGTTAAATTTTTTTTTTATTTTTTCCTAATTTTTCAAATTCAACAATAGTTATTTTAATTTTTTTCTATGAAAACCAAATTTTTTTGCATAGTGCTTTAAAGACAATTTTATATAGACAAAAAGGAGATATTACTTATTAAAATCGGTTTATATTTGCACTTTTTCGAAGAAAGTTCGAAAATATTTACCCTGTTTTTTTTTACATTTATATGCGCTGGGGGAGAAAATACTCAAAAATACTATTAATGAAAAGTTGAATAACTTTTACAGTTTTCATCCGATTTGAAAAATTAAAACCATGTTTTATTAAGAACTTTTCTTTATACATTGATATAAATTTTTATAAGCTTTCATATCAAAATAAGCAATGAAAAGCGACTCAAATCAAAAAAGATCGTAACAAAAACAATACTTATAACTTACAAATGTATCAATAAATGCATGTCATTTTGAAGCGTAATAAGTTTTCTTTCCCAACACGTTAAAAAAATAAAAATTGAACAAAAACTGACTGAGTTACAGATCGATAAGTTGAAAAACATCACTGTAAACGGTTTTTTCAGAATAACTTCTGAATTTGAAGGTGTTTCTGAAATTTTTTGACAGAATTTGTAATGTACTCAGCAAGTCTATACCCACACTAGATAATTTTCTATGTTTTTTTTTCATCGTTCTCTGATCATTTAGTGGTGTCCCGTTTTGGAAATTTCAAAAGGTGGCAAGTCTATGTATAATACTTTATAATTTAAAATATAATTTCTTTGTGTACTTATCTTTACTTTCCTTCTCTATACAAATAACACAAATCCGCAAGCTGGTCCAAGAAAATTGAACTGAAACAAATTAATTTATTAAACTATATTTTCAATAAGTCAATAAAAAAGGATTTAATTTTGGTAGGGGTCTCAGCATATGGATATCTGCGTGTATTTTAAATTCTATATTGACAGAGAGACATAGGAGTTTACAATGTGGATATATTAATATAAATTCAATGATCAATTGAGTACTTATACTTAATTTTATATCGTTGTCTTAATATAAAAAAATTAGTTAATTATTTTAATTTTTTAGTTGTTTTCAATGGAGGAGAAACCATTTTCTCAAATAGCTAAAAATGTATAGATTGTAATTATATGCTGCGAAATCATAAAAGGTAAAATAATTAAAAAAATTTACATAACTAAGTTTATATTTTAAATTAGAACATAAACTAAAATGTATAAAAAAAAACATTCACAATTCTTCGTGAAACCTCATTTGATATTCGTCTATCTAAATATAAAATTTTTGCCAAATTTGCCACTGAATTTTTGTCATTAAATAACTCATTTGGAATGCTATCATTTAAGTCATACCCTTTTTATTATCAAATATATATACATACTTCTACATATTAATATTTTTTTTTTTTTTTTGGTATTTAAATCCATTTACTATACTTATTATTTTGATGAGAAAATCAAATTCATGCGAAAATTACCATTAAAAATAAAATATTTTTAAATAACGTTGTTATTTTGAAATATGTCAACTATGTTGACAAAATCAAATCATTATGTCATCAATTTTTAACGTCAAAATGACGCACAAAGAGTCATACAACTTTTGAAAATTCCACAACTCTCCTCGTTCGAGTATAAAATGTAAGTAAATATGTATGTAGGTATGATTGCAAAATGTTAAAGAATGATGATGATACTTTGCATACACTCTGGTATGAATACTCAATCATACACGCACTGACGCTAGTGTAGAGGACACTAAATACTCTTTTGACGAGTTTTTGACATTCTTCGAAGATTATATTATTTCAGAATTATATTTTAATTAAAAAACTTAAGCTTGTCTATTAAATAGATTTTGCAAAGCTCAAATAATAAATTTCATATATTCTGCCTCTTATATTTTCATTAAAATATCTCAGTTTGTAGTTGCTTTCCTTCAGAAACCTTCCACTGATCTATTTTTCCTTATTCATATTTGTAACAACAAAGAGAGAGAATTAATATTATGTTACAAATTTCATTTCCTTAAAAGAAATTAATTTTATTCCAAACTGTTAAACGTGTATCAAGTGTAGAAATACATTTCAGTCTATAAACGTAAGTATAAGTAAACCAATGCAAGAATAGGGCGCAAAGTCGGCTAAACTTGAAAAGAATAACAAACAACGCTTCTTCACGTCACCTCACAAAAACTCGGACTTTAATAAAAACGATCGTAAAACAAGTTTGCCTAATTGATCGAGCGTACGCCAAATGAAAAACACAACCAAAACAAACAAATTAACAAAACAAAAAAAAAATATACCAAAATCACACAAATATCAAAAGATCTTTCAGGCGAGAGGAGTTCCAAAATGAACCGATCAGTTTTTAGTTAGCAGGCTGAGTAGGATCAAAGCAACAGCAGGAGTAGAAGGAGAAAAGGCAGTATTAAAAAAACCTTTTTGTGTTAACAGGCCATTAAAATGAAAATAATCCAAAAAAAAAAAACCGAAGAACAAAAGGTACAAAGCTGTGATTTTTAGGCTTTTGTTGTTGGCTTTGTTGGTGGTGGGCAAAGTTGATTTTAAGTGGCGTTATGAGTTCAAAACCAAACTCAGCTGTGTGTAGAGCTTCCTCTTTGGGCTGAGTAAGAAACCAAAGAATGCAAAACGGCACACATACACAAATTTAAGAATATTTTACATTTTAAACCTTAAGACGGCTCAAAGAAGAAGGCTTTTAAGCGATGACACCAAATTGCTATTTAGCTGTTTTTTATGGTTACTACAACAAAAACAACAACAACAATGGAAAATAAGTTGTTGTGTGCTTTGTTTTGGAGTAAATCCTCGATTCCAAGTGAGGCGAAAAAGGGTCATTAAAATTAATTTGGTTCAATTTAGTTGCTGCCAAACTGTTGACAATGAAATATCGCCCAACGATCGCCATCACCAAAGAATGCACTCAGTCATTCGTTCACTTCTCAGACACTTTAGCCTTTTTTTGTTCATTCTCATTTTTACGTGTGTTACAGTGGTATGTCATGCAAAAATGTTTTCAAAATTATATCCGATAATTATCTTAAAATATATAGTATTTTGGCTTCATTGCCAAGTTTCAGAAAATTAGAAATATTTTAAATTTAAATGTCGAAAAGGCTTCATATACCCGTGTGCCAAATTTAACAAAAATTTTACTTTTTTATAAATCTTTCATGGAATGAATGAAACATTGTCATTACGTTTTCAATTTGCAAATCAACTTCCCGAAGTCACTAAATATTTTGCGGACCCATATCTTGCATATTCAAGTTCCCAAAAATCTTCCATAAATTACTGAGGTACTAGATTTTGATATTCCGTTTGTAACATATCCAATTATTGGTCGTATATCCAAAAAGTACATATATTTTGGGTACTCATAAGATTCTAAGACGATCTAGTTATGTCTGTCTAAGCTAGCTTACTGAAATTTTCCAAAAAATTGCATGATTTCACTTAGCCCAGGAGGAATACTGTTTGAGCAGTCATAAATATGTATTCGAAAATGTCGATTTAGTACCAACGAATCGTTAATTGCGGGCAGTTTTTCTTTACTTCTTTAATTTGAAAAAAAAGCTCCGCTGAAGAAAATGTGCGAGAGATGGTTTGTGCGTTCAGAAATGGTGTTTTAATACGGAAGACAAAGATCACCCAATCCGGTCAAAAAAGTTTGAAGACCAAAAATTGAAGGCATTGTTGTAAAATTCAACAAGAGCTTGCAAAATCATTGGAAGCTACTCAAGCAGGAATTTCAAAACCTTTGCGAGCAGCAGAATTCATCCAAAAACAGGGAAATTGGGTACCATATGAATTTAGGCCGAGAGATCTTGAAAGACGATTTTGCATTGATGCTTGAATTTTTGCACCGAATCATTACTTGCGATGAAAAATGGATAGGGTGAAATAGGAATTCCCCCCTCCAAAATCGAAAAGTTTTCATATTAAAAATTTTTTAAAAAAAAAGAACAAATTTTCATTTTCATAACCCCCGCCCCCCAAATGGTTGACCAGGATCCGCGCCTGCATTACAATGACCCGAAGCGTAAGATATGTAAAGCCCGGACAACCAGCCGAAACGACACGAAATATTCATAGCGCTAAGGTAATTCTCTGTATTTGGCGAGAGCAAAAGGTTCCTATCTATTATGAGCTGCTGAAATCTGACCAGACTATCAAAGGGAACCTGTGCCGAATGAAACTGAATTTTTTGAAGCGAGTACTGGCCTAAAATCGCGAGTACTGGCCTAAAAATATTCCATCATGACAACGCTCGGCCACATGTTGCAAAATCCATTAAAAAGTATTTAGAATGAAGTGGTTGGGAAGTTTTGCCTAACCCGATTTATAGTACAGACCGTGCCCCGTCCGACTTCGATCGATGCAGAACGCTCTCTCTGGGATATTCTTCACTTTGGAACAGAGTTACAGATATTGGCTTGATTTGTTCTTGTCTTCAAAAGATGAGCAGTTCTTTTGCCTCGAAACCGGAATGTTGCTAGAAAGATGATAGATACTTTGAATAAATTTATATTGTACAAATATTTCAAAATAAAAGTTAAAAATTTGAAAAAATCGCGCATTTTTAATACATCCAATAACACAAATTTTATTTAAAGTTTTAAGAAGTTAATCACTCTATAAACTTCTGTACAGTTTGGACCATAACTGATTCTAATCCCCATAGAAGATTCAGTACGGCCGAATATAATACTCTTTCTGGTTTTAATCATAAATAGTTTCTTTTCCAAAATTTAAAATTTGGTTCATGTCAAGTGAACCAACTTTTGAAATCGATGTCTTCCGATCGGGATGATTGATACTATCCCATTCGCATCCCACTAAGAGACTAAAACGCTCTTAGTGGAATAGACCTAAGCTTTCTATTGAGCAAAAAAAGGGCCCATTTTGTAAAAAAGTTCGATTTTTCAAAAAAAAAAAATAAAAAATAATATATCTTGAGTTACAAAACATGTATTTTGCTATATATCTTAACCGCATCCCACTAAGCGACCAAATAGGTCTTAAAGGAATAGACCCAAGCTTTCTTTTGAGCAAAAAAAAAACAAAAATTTTAAAAAAGCCCATTTTGGAAAAAATAAGATTTTGCAAAACAAAAGTAAAAAAATTCATGTTTTGAGTTACAAAACATTTATTTTGATAGATATCGAACACACATCCCACTAAGCGAACAAATAGGTATTTAAGGAAAATATCTAAGCTTTATTTTAAGAAAAAAAGGCCCATTTTGAAAAAAAAGGTCAAAAAAGTTTTTGATTTCGGAAAAAAATATTAAAATTTTTTTAATATTTTTTTTCGAAAGATTGAAGAAACTATTTGGAACACATTTTGCTAAGAACAATAGGTATTAAGTTACATGGATGAGAAAAATAATATGTTTGGCCAAAATGTCAAATTTTGACCCCATCCAGAGAGTTCTTGACCAATCTTCTTGAAAAATTACTATCCAATAGGTCTAACCTTGGTGTAAATTTTATCACGATCGGAAGACATTGATTTTATAAGTTGGTCCACAATATTTGGATCAAATTTTAATCTCACCTATATTTACATATATTCTACTTAGCCAACTTCGATGGAAAATATGTCCCTCTCAACCACTGTTCTAAATACATTTAACCCAATAAAATGCTTCAGCAACGCAACAACAAACAAAAATCCCCATAACATACTTACGCTTATACTAAATTAATAAATTATGTCGTCATTAGTGCTTAATTTGGCTTATAACTCATTTATTTTATTTTAGTTTTATTTTTTGTTTTTCATTAATTTACAAATTGTTTTTCTTTGGAGTTCTACATACATATATATAAAAAAAATACAATACAATATTTATTTATTTACTAAAAAAAAATTCAACTAATTTTACAAATCATTTAAAATAATTTGATTAATTAAATTATTACAAATGGAAAATTATTAATAATTATTAAAAAGTATATAAAATTAAAGTAGTCTCTTGTTTTAAATATTATTATACTTAAAATTACTAATATATAAAAAAAATTATTTACTGGGTGTTACTTAAATAAATATTTAAAATGTCTTTAATTGAAAATTAAGGAAATTTTTCAGTTTTAAGATAATAAAAAAACAACTCGGATCTGATTTTCAAATCCATATTTTTAATTTACAAATTTCTTTTCTTGATATTGTACAATACTCGTGCAATGATTGTTTCAGCAAGTTATTCTATTTTATACCTTAAATGTGAATTAATTTTTAAATGTAAAATATTTGGCACAATCTTTCCTTTCACTCATTTTGATAAATTCTTAACCTTCGATCTCAAAAATATATTGGCATAAATAGTTTTTGTATTTTGGGTTTCCTTATTATTGACTTTAATTATTCGATGCACGTTCTGGTAGACCAGTACGTGTTATAACACTGGTGGGTATTTCACTGCTCTGTGTTGTTTGCGGCACTTCAATTTTTGGCACTCTGTAATGAAAGAGATATTTATTTATTACTATAACCATAATTAAACTAAATAAATAAAGCTTATTCGGCTGTGACGAATCTTATATTCCCTTCTTCTTAATGCAAAAAACAGTATTTGTAAAATCGGCAAATATCTGAGAAATTTTAGATAAAAATATAGGATATTCAAGATTTCTATAAAATTGAGCTTTATACGTTGTTGGAAATACATTGGATGCACATGTCACGCTCACTGGAAAGTAGGCGTTGCCGAAAAGTGTTAAATTTAAAATTTTTTGTACTCACAACTTTAGACTTTATTAGAGGTAAAAATTGGAATGTAATAGAAAAAATTTCACTAGAACTGAACTGTGAAAACCCGTTTTTGGTGTTGATAGCATTAGTTATATCCAATATGTTTTTGGGTTTTTGCTCATATCTTAGCCATTTATGTTCCGATTTTGCTGATTTTCAATAGCAACATTCTCATGACCGTATTTTTCATATTTCAAGTAACACATGGACAGAAGGACGTCGCACAGTGGTATGAGAATAAAAAAAGAGGGAAATAAATCTGTAACTTCTAAACCCTTAAGCCAATTTGAATGAAATTTCACATGCGCAAGTGTAGTCGAGTTTAAGTTTTGAATTTGGACCTCATGACCATACCAGGAGCGGGACCAGGGGTTCCCAAAGTAGGACACCTCGGGTATTTTCAATTCGTTTGTGTTCCGATATAAAAAAATTACACATACAGAATCTCCTCGTCGAGCACTACATAAAACCTCGTCGTAGCTATCAATTATACCCTACACCAGTTTTTTGGTGACCGCGGTTCCAAATATTCTCCGATTTTATCCATTTTTCTTTTATAGGATTAACAATTGATGTATATATATCAAATAAAGAAAGAAATCATGACTGAGTCCAAAGTTACATGCATTTGAATATAAAAAAATAAAAAAAGGCGATTTTTCGCAATTTTTTTGGGAAAGAAGTATTTTTATTCTTTTTAAGTTATCTAAAAATTTTCTAAGAGGATGTATAATGAGTTTGTACTCTTTGAAAAGCTAACTTTACGCCAAATATTTTAAATGAAAAAAACATTTATAATTTTGACACCGACGGGTTCAGGTCCATTCAAAAAATGTCTATTTTTTATGTAAAATTTAACTTTAGGGCAAAAATTCTCAAATCGCATACTCGATATCAAAATATAGTAACCTATTTTAGATGGCCCAATAAGTTCTTAATTATTTTGTAAAGGGTTCCGATAACCCCGCCCCTATTATGGATAATATAGCCAAAAAACGAAAAATCCCATTTTTGGGATTTTTCAAGATTTTTTTGGGAATTGCGGGATACTTGATTACAAATTTCAAAATATGTTTTTATTTTTCCAATTTAAATAGAAAAATCTACATAAATGTGAAACTTCATTAAAAAAATATTCATAAATAAAAATTTTATTTCAATTTGAAAAATTTGTATCTATGCAAAATTCAATAAAAAGCATTTTTTGTCATATTTTTCAAAAAAGTATTCCAAGAATTTTTTTATTTTTTTATATTCAAATGCATGTAACTTTGGACTCAGTCATGATTTTTAAACACTTCTTCCTTTATTTGATATATATGTCTATTGTTAATCCAATAAAAGAAAAATGGATAAAATCGGAGAATATTTGGAACCAAAAAACTGGTGTAGAGTGGGTAAAATTTTTGACCAATTTTTGACCTATATCTGGATTACAATATGGATATCTAATGATAGATATTTCAAAGACCTTTGCAACGACGTATATAAGACCATAGTAAGTTGGACCTACAATGGGTCAAAATCGAAAAATATTTTTAACCCGATTTTTTTTTACTAAAAAAAAATTAAAATAACAATTCAAAAAAAATATTTCCAAAATATCAATATACTAAAAAAAAAAATTTGTTTACCTAAAAATATTTAAAATTTGAATATTAAAGTATAATTGGGTGAAGGGTATATAAGATTCGGCACAGCCGAATATAACTCTCTTACTTGCTTTTAACTCAAAAAGTATCAATTTAAATATATGTATATAGAAGATGTAGCCTGTTTTTTAAATAAAATCTGGTCTTCACTCGAACCAAAATCAGCATTTGAACCCCTTTCTAAATAAAATCTGTAGCATGTATTTATAAATATGTACTTGACTTGAACATATTTCTAAATTAAAAATTATTCTTTCTGCTTTCTAGACAAAATCTGCCCTTTTCTGAAATTTCTGCATTCGTATCGAACATATTTCTGAATATAAACATTCTTTAAACAAAATCTCTTTTGATTCAAATACTTGATTTCTTAAAAAAATTATAATGGAATCAAAATTAGCCTTCGAATCGTTAGTTTTCTAGTCGAAATTTTCAAAGTGAATTATTCAGTTTACGATATACGAAATATTTCATTGATTTTACTAAATTTTCGGAACGAAATGCCCATTTCACAATGTCGAAAGAACAGTGAGTCTAAATAAATGTGTATAAAATTTATTCCAAAGAATTTAAAAAACGGACTGCCATTTCCTTGGTAAGGAAAGTGAGTTTAAAGCACCCAGTTTCTTAAATTCTTCCGAAGGACTTTCATAAAATTTGTTTCTTTTTATTCGACATAGTTTTATATTTAGAAAGGTTCTGGCACCAGAGAATTTTCGCGGAGCTAGCCCACGTTATTTAGAAAGGTTCTGGAACCAGTTATTTAATCAATGTCATAACTAGTTTTAGAGATGCTCTATCGAGCAAACATACTTTCTCAGGTACAGTTCCTGAATGATTAAAATAATTTTCGAGAAACTGTTGATAATTCTTTAGATCAATTATATAATTAACTTAAGAAGACTTATAATAATCGAAGCGCTGGATTATCGATTTGTTTTTAGCATCCGAAATATAAAATTCTATTGGAAAAGTATTTGTAAAATTGTCCTGACTGATTACACTCATTTTAGAAGTAGTTTCTTTAGTTCGAAAAGTTCAAAACCTTTTCCTAGGCAATACAAAGCATTTTTCAATCTTATAGAAACTCTTAATATAAATTACTCTTGATATATATTTTCTACTCACTTAAAATTCGCTGTACTTGGTAGATGAGGTGACTGACTCTGCGATGGCGAATTGCTATATGGAGAATGACTATCCGAAGTCACATGGGGCCGTGACATATTCAAAGTCATATCAGGATGACCAATAGATATCGTTCGAGGTGCTGTTGTAGTCATGTCTTGCAAGTCAGCTGTATTCGGAGGTTGAGCATTTAAGGGTAGGCCTATAGTTTGAACTTGTGAGGGATACAAAGGACCATTGGAGTGCACCATTAAGTTGCCGCCACCTGGTGGTAGACCTAGAAAACATAAAGTTGACAAAAATTAAACCTTTATTCCATTTTTCGAAGCATGAAAACTTACTGGGTAATTGAGGTCTCATGGGTGGAACCCCACTGTTCTTTGGTTTACGTTTACGTTTTTGTATGCCTTCTTTTTTCATGGAAAGCGGACGATTCATGTTGTGTAGTTTGTAGTACAGGCCACAGGCATTGCAAACGGGATTACCGTCATTGTTACGGCGCCACAAAGTCGTCGAATTCGTTTGACAGTTGGCACAGGTTACACCAGTCCGTCTATTATTGGCAGCGGCCGCAGAAGCTTTGGGTTTGGTTTGTCTGGGACCCACACGTACGTTTTGACGTATGGGACCTCCATAACATGAAGGACAATAACCGTTCACTTTACTGCCCAAAGGAGAATTGCATTGTTCACATTTGTCCGCTAAGGGGGGAGGAGCTTCATAGTGTGTTATGGAACTGGTGGGGGCCCAAGAGCCAGCGGCTATATTGCCCGATGGATAATCTTCAACCACCTGCTGATGATAATTCTATATTAGAAAACAAATTTCAGGACGATTTGTTTTATAATTTATGTATGGAGGGGAAGAAAATAAATAGAGAGGGATAAATGAAAATGAAATGAAGTGCTAAAGGAAATGATGTTCAACCATTTAAATTCAGTTACTTACAAAGCCCATATTGGAATATTCCACACCCGCCGTAGGCCATATACTCTGCTCGGTCACCGAGCTATTGACCGAATCAAACAAAGCCATTGATTGATATTGCACTGGTTGCCGGAGTATATTTAAACTGGGATCATTTTTGGTTATCAATTGATTTGGTGCCGGTGATACACTATAGATGGTATTATTTTGACTCAACTGATATGAAGACGTGGACGAATAGTTCAAATATTGGGCATTGCCCAAATCTGTAAAAGTTTTCGATTCATTGGGATGACCATTGGGATCAACAACAGCCGTTTCATAGTATAGAGTGGCGGGACCATTACCATTATCGTGGAGACTTTGTCCAAAACGATTGTCCTCTTCAAAACGCAACAAATGGGTGGGGTGGGGTAGGGGTGCGTGACCTGAACTGGACAAATTGTGGGGATTTTGATGATGTAATGCTGAACTTGGGACCACCATTGATTCGGTAGTATAGTTGCCATTAGGGGTGGGACATTGTTGATGTTGCTGCTGCTGCTGTTGTTGCTGAAGTTGTTGTGTGGCTTCATTTTGCACTTGATCTTTATCAATGGACTCTAGTTTAATAGTGCCACTTGTGGCATCAGCTGTACATATAATGGGTTGACCATTCTCATTGGTCGTATATGTGTAGACAGTGGTACCTGGTGGTGGCTGTTGCTCCTCATTGCGTGGAGCCATTTGTACATACTCGGGCGGTGAATGATGTTGGCGTTGGTATTCTCCAACCGTTTCGGGATCTTCGGAATCACGATGTACTCTAAAAGGTAAACAAATAAAGGATATGGATTACACATTTGGAACAATATTAATTCAATCATAATTTTAATTTAATTCTAACTTATTTAAAATGTTATACAAAAAACTAATCAAAATGGAATGGAGGATAGTGGTGGGAGGCCACTCCAAAATTTTTTCAAATTCTAATCAATGCAGAAACTTTTTTTAATTTTTATTACCACATTTTCAACTTACAGTTCTCCGGATGTTGTTATAAATCTGCGTTGTTGGGTCCTTTGTAAGGGTGCATATTCTTCCTGACTGGGATGCTGTTGATGTTGGGGTTGTTGAGGTTGTTGTTGTTGCTGCTGTTGTTGTTGTGACTGATTGTTTTGTGTTTGTATTACAGCATTAATGGGTTGGGATTGTTGGGAATGTATGATGGTGGTGGGATTTTGTTGCTGTTGTACTTGTTGTTGAGTTGCTGGTGGTAACTGCTGTTGCTGCTGCTGTTGTTGTTGATGATGCTGAGTGGTTAATTGCTGTGGCTGCTGCTGTTGTTCAACTGACGTTTGTTTTTCTATTACCGTATTAACATTTGTATGATTTAAATGCTCCGGACCATTACTTTCCGTTTTGATTTTATCCAATAAATGTGTGTGATATTTTTCAGGCGATTGTTGTACTTGTTGCTGTTGATACCTTTGTTGTTGTTGCTGCTGCTGCAATTGATCTTGTTGTTGCTGTTGTTGCGCTTGTGGTTCCATCTGCAATGAAGTACAAATTGAAAATAACTTGTTAGTCTTTCAAAAAATTATTTTACAAGTCCGTATGACTAAAAAAAAATTACATTATTTTGTAGTGTCTTATGTTGCTTATTATTTAACATTGTTTACTTAACAACTAATAAAAAAAAGTAACAAATATTTCTTTAAAAAAATGTTTAGTATATTTTTTTTTTTCAATTTTGCAAGTTCCGGTCTTAAGGCCGGACATTTGTACGTATGCATACAGTTTATCGGCAAGTGCTAAACGCCTGCCCTTTACCGATTTATTTACTTTTGAAATTTCCGTTATAGTATAGATGGTTAGTGTTGATCAAGAATGAGTAATCGGTTACTGCATTTGCTTATTTGTATAGAAACTGTCCGGTACTATCCTACCGATATAAGAATTTTTTGATCACAAATGCCTCAATTACATATTTATGTATTTGTAAATACAACTACTGCCCCCAACTTTGGGAGAATCAATCCACAACTGAGAACAGCCGCCTTATAAAACATTATCCCGACAATAATTTTGTTATCATGGGGATAACTTCTTAATCATCGCTCACACTTTTTCCAAGTTAAAGTAGGTTTTTTATACCCTTCACCTTCGTGAAAAGGGTATATTTAAGTTTGTCATTCCTTTTGTAATTTCCACAATATCATTTTCCGACCCTATTAAGTATATATATGCTGGATACTTATAGATAGCGGAGTCGATTAAGACATGTCCGTATGTCTGTCTGTCCGTCTGTCTGTTGCAATCAATTTTCTGAAGACCCCAGATATCTTCGGGATCCAAATCTTCAATAATTCTGTCAGGCATGCTTTCGAGAAGTTTCCTATTTAAAATCAGCAAAATCGGTCCACAAATGGCTGAGATATGAGGAAAAAACCAGCACAACCTCGTTTTTTGACCTATTGTTGACCTATATCTGGATTACTAAGTCATTAATATAGACAATATGGACATCTAATGATAGATATTTCAAAGACCTTTGCAACGACGTATATAAGACCATAGTAATTTGGAGCTACTATGGGTCAAAATCGGAAGAAATATTTTTTAACCCGAATTTTTTTCAGCCAAAAAAATTTTAAAAAACCAAAAATTTTTTTTAAAATTAAAATAACAATTCGAAAAAAAAAATTTCCAAAAAATTAAAAAATCAACTGAAAAAAAAATTTTGTTTACCTAAAAATATTTTGAAGTATAATTTGGTGAAGGGTATATAATATTCGGCACAGCCGAATATAGCTCTCTTACTTGTTTAACTTAAAAAAGCCCACATACAGAATACCCATTACTTTATTTCAATACATCACCAAACCCTAAACACTAAACAAACAGAACTGCCAGCACAACAACTCATCAAATACCACAACGAAAAAAGTGTTAAATTTTTTTGACATCACAATTCTTTTTAGGCGGTAAAACATCAAAAATCTGTAATAGAACTAATAAAATAAAAAAAAACAAATTGTCACCTACAACCAACCTTTAAAACAATAAAAAAAGAGTACAAAAAATGAGCACAGAACAAATACAATTTTAAAACAAAAACTTATAACGTCATGAGTTGTCATCATTGAAACGTTTCATTGACAAAACGTCAATAAGAACACAAATGAGTTAAGAGCCAATAACTTTAACTAGAGTAACAGGAAAGCGCGCTCATTCATTCACTCAGTGTCACAGAATTGCTCTAGAATTCCCCAAAAACACAAGAAAAATTGACAAACAATAGTGACAGTCTTTTCTTAACATTATTTTCATTTGTTTTAAGCCATTCTTTTCTTTTAGGTTTGTAACAACTCGTAATATTCTTTGTGGTTTTTTTCTGAGCACCTCAACACATATTTACCATTATTTATATAGTTGTGTGTTTATGTCTTTAATACATGATTTACTTTTCTTTTAATTTGTCAGAAGACAATAATAAAAACAGATTTATTGACATAAATTATGTGGGTGACAAAGGAAATGAGAAACAAATACAAATACACAAAAAATTCAAAGTAGTGAAATTTCTTTGTATGTATAGGAAGTTTTAAGCCAACATGAAATTATAAAGAATTGTACTAACATCATGGGTGGGGAAGGTTATATAAATGTATGCTTATGCATAGGATTTTCAAAATTCATTTATATGGGGGCTAAGTGAAATAATGGTACGATTTCAGACAGTTTCAATATACTTCATCCTTTGCCCGAAAGAATTTTATGTAAAAAATGTTATTGAAATGTTTTCATAATTGCGACCTGTACTTTGCGCACATGGTTAACATGGACAGCCAGCCAGACGGACGGACATCGCACTGTGGTATGAGAAAAAAAAAAGATGGAAATAAATCTGTAAAACTTAACAACTCGCAGAGAATTTACCTAGCACTGTTGTTTACATTCATAAAAATGTTATTTGCAGGCAAACATACTTTTTATGAATTTCTATGTTAGGTAAATTCTCTGCGAGTTGTTAAGTTTTCCCTAATTAATTTGGCAATTAAAAAATATAAGGTAGACATATTATATGTCAGCGGATAGGAATTTTGTCTACTTTTCAAAGATATATATAACTTTTTACAACTAAAAAAATCATGGAATACTTTTTTGAAAAATATGACAAAAAATGCTTTTTTTGAGTTTTTGCAAAGATACAAATAATTTAATTTGAAATAAAATTTTTATTTATGGATATTTTTTAACAAAATTTTACATTAATATAGATTTTTCGATTTAAAATGAAAACCTGAACACCAATTTTTAAATTTGTAATCAGGAATCCCGCAATTCCCAAAAAAGTGCTGAAAAATCCCAAAAATGGGATTTTTTAGTTTTTAAGCTATAATATTCATACCAGGGGCGGGGTTATCGGAACCCTTTACAAAATAATTAAGAACATATTGGGCCATGTAAAATGGGTTACTATATTTTGATATCGAGTATGCGATTTGAGAATTTTTGCATTAATGGACCTGGTCCCCTCGGTATTAAAAATTTTATTTTTTTTTAATTTGAAATATTCGATGTAAAGTTAGCTTTTTAAAAAGTACAAATTCTTTACACATCCTTTTATAAATTTTTTAGATAACTTAAAAAGAATAATAGTACTTTTTTCCCAAAAAATAGCGAAAAATCGCCTTTTTAAAATTTTTAAAATTTAAATGTATGTAACTTTGGACTCAGTCATTATTTTTAAACAATTCTTTCTATATTTCATACATAAATTTATTGTTAGTTCAATAAAAGAAAAATGGAGAAAATCGGGAAATATTTGGACCAGCTGTTATAAAAAAACTGGAGTAGGGTGGGTAAAACTGATGAAAATTTAAATTTCAAATGCGAATATCTCCTATGTTATAAGAGATAATTGATAGCTAGGTTAGGTTTTTTGTAGTGCTCAACGAGGAGATTCTATATTTGTGATCGGAACACAGCCGAAGAAATAGGATCGTTTTAAAAATTGAACATACCAGAGGTGTCCTACTTTGGGGAACCCTGGCCGCACCCGCGATGAGCTCGTGTGGTCAAAATTCAAAACTTAAACTCGACAGCACTTCGTCTATGCGCATTTCAAATTTCATTCAAATCGGACTAAGGGTTTAGAAGTTACAGATTTATTTCCATCTTTTTTTTTTCTCATACCACTGTGCATCGTTTAATCGACTAAAAAAGTGTCGATGGATAAGCCGCAGTTCATCTGCCCAAAGGAAATTATTTGAGATATTTGTAAAAAAAAATTGTATTTTATCAAAAGTTTTTGAATCTTTTAGATTCTCAGATATGAATTAAGCCAATAAATTCAAAAAAAAATTTAAATATAACAATTGTTTTAAGATACTACTGCAAGCGTCGAGAAACTTGCATGAAATTTATATCATTTTTTCCTGTAATTCTATTTAAATGCAGATTTTTCCAGCTTTAATATCTTGTGGTATCTAAAGTTAATTTTTTTTAGTAGTATCTAAATTTAGATGTCCCCGAGTGCAGAATTTCGTGTTTAATTAATTACATTTTTGTAGAAAAATTTAATTAAAATGAACCAAAAATACGACATGAATAAGTTCTAAATACCTATGATCCATTCTGTTTCTGAAAATATTAACTTTACTTTTTAACCCTTTAGCATGAATGGCAAGTATATACATAACACTTTGATATTTATACTATTTTCATTTACCGAAGTCGATAGAACGTGGTTCGTATGACTGTTTAGATTAACAAAAGCCCCCAAAAAATTAATAATAATAATATAAGCGAACAACTGTAAAAATCACCTTTACACATTTATTGGTGAGGCAATTAGCGTTCCTATCTGTATTTTCATCTGTTTTAAATTCCCGGAATTCCCGACAAAAAATCTCGGGAACCTTGAAGTGTAAAATTGTAGGGTAAAATACCGGGAAAATTTGTAGTAGGAATTCCCAGGATAAAAACCCTACTTATACACCAAAAAATTCACCAACAATTTGATGGTAAAAAACTTTAATCATTATTTTATTAATAAAAAATCCACTGAGAATTTAAGAACACTAGAAAAATTGTCACGTTCACAACTTGTTATGCACAAGCATTACGGAGCTAGATTTATTTGAAACGTTTCTGAAACCAGTTGTTTAGTTAAAGATTTTTATTTGAAATTATCACACACGGAACAAGTTATATAGAAGTTTTCCAAAGCTATACATCTACAAAGAAAACTCACCTCAGAACTAGTTCTAGAATAGTTTCACAAGGCAAATAGAAGCAATTAGAAAATCTGTATCCTTTCTTTGATACAACCATTAGCTTACGTGGCAATAAAATTCAAATTTACTAGGTTTTCTATTGAAATATAGTAAATTTCAAAGTTTTAAAAGAATACAATTAATTTATAAAACGTGGCTATAAAAACTTCTGCAAGAAATTAAACTAAAATAAAAATATGTAAAAAAAATGGTGTAAAAACATCATGTTTTACCAGTATTTCAATAATTATTTTATTTTGATCATTTATTTTTGTAATTGTTTTCGAACAATAAATTTTTAAATAGTATAAAGAAAAATAATAAATGATTTTAGTACTACACAGAGAAAACAGATTCGTGTTCACAACCGAATTTGGCGCCAATCGAATTTTGTCGGTTGCAAGTACTAACATTCTATTCGGTTGCAATGACTGAATATATTAGTATATACAATATTCCTTTGCTGAATTAACGATACACACAACTGCTCGAAAATAATAATTCAGTGGTAAGGACTTTAAGTATCAGTTGGAACAATTAATATATTTTTTGTTTTGTCAAAATACATACACACATAATTTAATTATTTTTTGTGATTCTTTATTCGTTTATACTAAAATTACATGTAAATATGCTACATCTCTAATTATATCTAAACATAACACAAATAATACAAAATAATTCTTAAAATAAGAGGATCTTGCGAAGGTTGGAACAGGCCCGTATTTCATTTTTTGTCCTATATATGAGTCGTCCATCACAGTAGGTACCAAAATTGGAGACATGTTCAGGTTTCATTATGCGCGATCCAGCAAAGCGTTTGATTTCTGCGTTTATGACAAGTGTTGCAGATACAGTCACGATTTTTTCTCTGAAATATTGTTAAAAAATCTTTAGAGACAATTTAAATTTATGTACATAAATGTATACATACATGTACAAAAATGTATTTAGCTGGACCTAATTAATAATGAAGAACTTACCTTCTCGTTTATAATTATTACTGGTTATTTCTTCTTGTACAATAAATATAATTATTTTGATTTTTCATTTTATTTTAATAATTCTTTTTATAAAATGACAAAAAACTTAAAAAATTTTCCATTGGTTGATAAACTAGTATACTTGTATATCATAATGGAATTTTTCGTTTGCAACCATCAATATGCTGAATATAATTCGGTAGTGTTTTCCGAATTCATTATATTAAGTTTAGTAAAGACACAAACCGGTGCTTTAAGGCTGCTTCAGCCATATTTCAATTGCAATTATGGTTTTACGATTCTTATTACCGAAATTCAGTTAAATTTGTAGTTATTTAATAACTACAATAAATATTCGATATATATTATTAAATTTTAATAATCATAACCGATTTCCAACAAATCTGTTTTCTGTGTGTAGATTGAAGCAAAAAGCTATCTGTGATAAATTTTCAATTAATAAATCAGCCGTTTCAAAAATTATAAAAAAAATTCGTGAGACAGGTACTGTATAAACACAAGGAGTAAGACCTCGGAAAGATAACACTATGCTACATCAAATATATGCAGGGATTCTCATGTAGCAATTCTCGATCACTTCGTTTAGTACTTTTATATTAGCAAATGTAGTGAAATAACGATTATCTTAAAGCTACAAATTCAAAATATAATAACCCATTAAGCACTTTTACTGGAATTCAAGTTGAAAGCAAGTGTAATTCAAGCCTTGAATTATAGTCAAACACTTGAATTACAGTTGTATTACACTTTATTTCAATAGCATTCTCCAGTAAAAAGGAAACATAAATTCAAGCCATATGTTTTTTGTTTGAAAAATATTTAATTTTTCAAGTTTAAAACATAATTACATTTGAATTCAAGTCAAATTCCAACAAAATGTTCAAGTACTTGAATTTTTAGGGCTTTGATGCTTATTGGGAAGTATGTTGGTTTGAAATTGATTTTAAAATAATTTCTTTTATTTAAAAGATACATGTTTTACCTTTCGAACAGAAGAGACTTTTTGAAAATCCGTTTCAAAGAACTGAATTTTTTCAACAAATGTTCACGCTCTAAGGCGATCGTGAGTACGATTCTCATTCGTGTAAAAATTATTCCAAGAAAAATCGAGGAATACAAATATTTCTTATTCGAATGAATAGCATTTTTCAGTTTAGAATAAAAATTTATTCGTTCAATAATTGCCATTATTTTAATAAATTTATTTCTAAGATAAAATAATAGTTTATATAAACAAAAATTTGGACAAAACTATCTACTCAATGAAACTATACCAATATTTCATAACGTCTGTTAAATTGAAAATTTTATTATAAACGACATTCTGCATAAATGTTTCTATCGACTTTGGATTATAAAATTAATATCAGAACATTATGAAATCTAACTTAAAAACGATCAGCAATAGACTTTTAATGATTTTCCAATTAATAATAAACAATATACTATAGATATAATTTATAATCTTTTTTAGTAAAACTCATTTAAAGTTCATTAAACATGTTCTGATTTTAAATATATTTTATTTAATTATGGAAATAAGATTTTGTACTCGTTATTCGTTCGATCACTCGAATAATAAAAAAATTATGAACGTTTATTCAATTAAAACCACCTTAAGTGTGAGGCAGTGAAATATTTGTTTCATATTTTAGTGATTATAATTTATGCTAATTTTTGTTTTTCAGGGAAAGGTATGGGATCAATTCATATCTGCTGATTCCAGCACGATAATGAACCCAAACAATTGTAACTGAGTGGTTACAATCCAATGAGATACGATTTTTGACTGAATGCCCAATCGCCATATAGCAAAACACGGACTCAACATTATACCACGAAGAAAGCTAGCTGGAACAATGCTTTTGATATAAGTAGTCGAGGTGATCATCTAATAATGTAAAATTAAATATTCGTTTGTTCACTATTGATATGTGGAATATTATTATTTAAACTATATGGAAAATATGCTGACAACTTTACTGAAATCGGGAATCGTTAACCCTTTCAAAACCAGGATACAATTTTTAATATAGATACGAAACCACAATGTTAAAACTCTTGATGGTGATTATGAATTAGTAAAAAATAATGTCTTAAGTAGGGTATTCGAATTATTCGATTTTTGTCTTGTTCGAATAAAACGAATAATTCGAATAAGAGATTTTAACTTGTTCGAATAATTCGATCACAAGTTTAAAATTAATCGAATTATTCGAATAATTACAATTTTTTTAAAAAAGTAAAGAATGAAGTTTTGATGTCGGGTTTTTTAATATTTTATTGTTAAAGAAAAACAAAAAATAACGTTAAAGTTAACAATTCAAGTATTGATAATGTTAAAAAACATTCGAAAACAAAGTCCATCATTAAATTTTAAACAGAAATATTCTGAACAGATTAACTCCCGAACAATCTACAAAACAATTTACTAGCAATCCCTTAAGTTTCCGTTTTGGAGCTATGCTTTAAAAAATTTGAGCTAGTTGGACATGATCCTGAATTCAAATACAATATAAACGTATTATAAAACTTTTTTATGTCGTTCATTAATTCGGGTTTTAAATTGAATAACTAATTCTTTAGTAAATTAATTATACACTATTTCTAAGTTCTTTTTAACAAATTGTATTATACATCTATCAACGTTGCCGAATCTTTGCTTAATAAAGTGGTCTTGGGGAATTACACAATAAAGGGAATCTGTCCAAAGTTTGATATCATTGTCAGTGAGCGTGGCTAATTTGAAGTCAGGCAGTGTATGATTGACGCATTTACAAATACGCAAAAAGTTTATTACCACACAGAGAAACAGATTCGTGATAGCAACCGAATTTGTTGCCAATCGAATGATTCTGTCTTAGTGGCCGAATTTTACAGTTGTGGCTACAATATTTTGGAAGGAACAACTAAAGTTTGGTTGCCTCAACTGAAATTCTTCTTTATCAACTGACTTTCTGTTGTTAGAACTGAAAAATTCTATGTGTGCAACCGAATCATTCGATTGGCAACAAATTCGGTTGCTATCACGAATCTGTTTTTTATGTGCATGTTAGACAAAGATGTTCAACGATGTTCAAAATCATGTATAAGACGAACTTCATGCTTTTCTTGCAACACAACGTTAGTTTGCAATATTTGTGTTTATCATTCGATTTATTAAATATTTTCCAACACTTACGTACGCGGTTAATAACATCACTTATATACATATATTTTAAGATTATGGCCTTCATCTATTTCAATATAATCATTATAAATGTCAACCTCAATATCACTTTCGACGACCGTTTCAAAATCACATTCTCCATCACATTCAACTCCACTTTAATCTAACAAATAACAAATATTTTATTCCGTACCTTTTATTTTCATTGGTTCAAGTCCTAAGTTAACAATTTTGATAGATTTGTTTTTGGAATTGTAACTTCTTGCAGTAATATTTATAGAAGGAGCTATCGGAACACTTATCTACAGTGATCGAAAGTTCCTTTGTCTTTAGTTATTTGTCGAATTACAGAAACAATACAATTTTTGTGAGTCATTATAACTTATTTAAATTTGAAATTATGACAAATTTTAAGCAATTTAATAAATTTAAATATATATGAACATTTATTCGTTTTATTCGATTATTCTACATAAAATTGTTCGAATTATTCGTTATTCGAAAATGGCCATTTTTAAATTGTTGGAATAATTAATCGTAAGTAATTATTCGATTAATCGAACGATCATTAGTCGAATGAATACCCTAGTCTTAAGCTTCTATTTTTATAGTGTCTGGTGTCATGTGTCTACTTTATGACATTAACATTGAGTCATATATTGTAATAAAATTTGATGAATCAAATTAATTCCAAAGGTCATCAATATTACACAAATATTTAACTATAATTAAACGATTACTCATTGGAAATATGTTTGAAAATTAAATATGTTTTAAATATAAATAAATATACACACTAAACAAAATTACTAACTAACAATTTTTATTAAAAAAAAAATCATAAATAAAATAAATTAGAGCTTTTAAAAGAGTGTCATTCAAAAATGAAAAGGTAAACATTTGAAACGTCATTACATACAAGATAAACATAAATAAAACGTCATACGATAAAGAATAACAAAAATTGCATAAAATATCACCTAAATACCTGTGTTTATGTTTATAGTTTTATCACTGATTGCGATAACCACATACAAGATAGTGTAAGACATTTATCGATAATAAACATGCAAAAAAATTATATTATTCTATAAGGCTATACTCTGATATTTACAGTAAATAAAACAAAATATATAATATTGTATAAAATATGTAAATAGTAGGAGTTCAAATAAAAGT
Organism: Calliphora vicina; assembly: GCF_958450345.1. Lineage (NCBI taxonomy): Eukaryota > Metazoa > Arthropoda > Insecta > Diptera > Calliphoridae > Calliphora > Calliphora vicina. Next base: position 40,098,009 of record NC_088780.1, on the reverse strand, counting down.
AGTTTTGTTTGACAACTAAGCTTTAAACAAAATTCTATTTGTTGTGCTTAAATTGATAGATAAAACACTGTTTGAAATTCTAGCAAATATTTATTAATTATCTGTTTGACAAGATCACATCATACCAGTTAGTAAAAAAATGTATGTAATGTACTGTTTTATGTATTTTTATTTGTGTGTCATTCATTATCTCACTTCTCTAGGGTTATCGATCTGTAAATATATGATAATACGAGTAAGTATGCGTTTTTGGAGAAAAACGTGTCAGGTTTTTTAACTGATTTGATAATTTGTTTCCATTTGCCACTTATCTCACGTGAGTTAAGGTTTTATCTATATTGAAATTCATATTTGCTTATGAACGACAAACAAAGAGTGTAACAAAATAAAGTTTTAAGGCCTGTAGACGACGGTAATATCTTATCCGAAACTTTCGATTTCAATAATATTTACAAATCAGTGTTTATTGAAAGGAAAGCATACAAATGGTATTCATATTTCGCTATTGTATTTTATAGTTTGCCAATTGGTTGTTTTTTGTAAAATACTCATCGTAATCATTTGTAATCTATGTATTTTAACGAATATACTTTTTATTTGAACATCTACATAAGTATGTTATCTTTTGAAAATCGCTTATGTACTTGAGATAAGTTTGATGATTTTAAAGGTCAGGGACAAGTAATTTAAAAGTAATTACATACAGCAGGTGCCACTGAGTAAAATTGGACAAAATTCCCAGAACACTGGTCTCCAATCATAATTAATGTTAATCAAGTAACTTTTTGAAATAATTCAGGCGTTTACTCTTCATTTGGAATGATGTTTAAAAGATTTATTGAACAGATTTTACTGCCTTAATTCATTAAAATTCATTGTTTAAATGAAAACTCTGAAGGAGTATCGATAGCTACAGATTCGGAAAAATTCTTGCTAATTTTTAATTTCCAGCCGAAATAAATTTTTTTGGAGGGTCTCAAACTGTGTATTACAAATGGTAAGATCCATGTGAAATCGGACAGCAGTCGGATTTACCATCTCCGATTTTAATGAAATTTACCACATATATAATACATCCAATATGTTCCTTATATCAGTGACTTTTTCAATGGAAACTTATTTCAATGTAAAAATACCGCGATTTGAAAATTGAAAAATTTGTTAAAATTGTCTAAAATTATATACTTTGGAACTACTCAAAGTTCCATTTTAAAGCCAAAGATATTGTCCTTAAAACGGTGTTAATAAAATTGTTTACTTCCAAAAGGTTATAGGTCAATTTTCGGAGTATATATTTCAATGTTAAAAATATCAAAGAACACGGATGAGGACACTCTCTACTATATTCGTGTAAAAAAATTTCGTTGGAGACTCGATAAGTTCAGGAGTTATAAGGAAAAATGTTATTAAAAGTACATTTTTTTCATATAAATTCATATAAAAATTTAAGCATCCGTGTTTTAATATTTAAATTTAAATCGATTCTAATGTGTTCTGTTTTCTATTTGCTTAAATTTTCCAAATTGTTTGTTAATTATACCCTTCACCTTCGTGAGAAGGGTATATATAAGTTTGTCATTCCGTTTGTAATTTCTACATTTTTCATTACCGACCCTATAAAGTATATATATTCTGGATCCTTATAGATAGCGGAGTCGATTAAGCCATGTCCGTCTGTCTGTATGTATGTTGAAATCAAGTTTCTGAAAACCCCAGATATCTTCGGGATGTCTGACATGCTATCGAGAAGTTTGCTATTTAAAATCAGCAAAATCGGCTGAGATATGAGGGAAAAAAAGGACAACCTCGATTTTTGACCTATTTTTGACCTATATCTGGATTACTAAGTCATTAATATAGACAATATGGATGATATCTAATGATAGATATTTCAAAGACCTTTGCAATGACGTATATCAAAATCGGAAAAAATATTTTTTAACCCGATTTTTTTTTCACCAAAAGTTATTTTTCGCTAAATATAATTAAAAAACAAAAAAAGAATTTTAAATTTTAAAAAACCAAAAAATGAAATAACTGCAAAAAAAATAAATTTTGTTTACTTAAAAATATTTAAAATTTTTATTTTGAAGTATAATTTGGTGAAGGGTATATAAGATTCGGTATAGCCGAATATAGCTATTTTACTTGTTTTTTATAGTTTTTTCGAAAAAAAAATTTTTAACATTTTTTTTGGAAAAAGAATTTTTGAGAAAAAAAATTTTTTATGAAAAAAAAATTCGTGTTAAAAAATATTTTTCCCGACCCATAGATCTAACTTACTATAGCCGTTTATACATCGTTGCAATGGACTTTGAAATATCTATCATTAGATATCCATAGGTATAGATCAAAAATAGGCCAAAAATCGTGGTTGTCTCGGTTTTTTCCTTATATCTCATCCAATTGTGAGCCGATATATTGATGTATGAATCATGTAAGTTATTTGGGGGCTACGGAATGTTGATTTCATCATACAGACGGATATGGCTATATCGGCTTCGCTATCTATAACGATCCAGAATATATATACTTTGTGGGGTCAAAAATTAAAAATGTTGAAATTACAAACGGAATGACAAACTTGTATAATTATAGTATGGTAATTTGCCATGAAGAAAAATATAGAATTTTAATTAATGTAAAATTTTAACGGCTAAACATATCAAAACTAATGTAAATCCAAATGTCCTTAAAGTTCTGACATTTTTTATTTGTAAATACCGAAATTCCTAAAACGTGGGAAATGTGTTCCATAAACTGAGTTTTTTTTAGAAAAGTGCAGACTGTGACGTTGTTTACCGTGCGATAGTAAGAAGAATTTGTATGCATTTAAATAATATACAGGGTTATACAAATTGGAAGATTTTTCGAGAATCTGTGCTTTGCGTTTTTAGAAATTTTTTTTCAATCCTAAAATTTTTTTAAATTGGCCAAGTTTGGATAGTTCTGGGGGATACTATGTCCGCCTAAGTCAGTCAAACTTAACTTTTCACACTTTTGTAGTAAGTTCTTTTTCCGGATCATATTAAAATTGTATATTGTCCCTTATATGGGAAAATACGTAAAAAGTAAGGACCTTTTTACATGTTCCAAATTTGGATGCGTGTAGCTGTTTATAGGGGCGAGATAATAGTTAGCAAGTTTTTTTTTATTTTATTTACAATTTTATCTCCAATATACATAAGCCCGCCATATCTAAAAAACTAAAATAGATCGAGCAAAATTAAAAAAACAATAAATAAATAAACCTAAATATCTCTTAAAACAAAAGAGATAACTTGCACATGTAAGCATAGTTATTGTAGACCTTCTCAAGGACTGTTTATATTTTCAATTTCAGCTCATTCAGATCATAAATGGATTTTTGGTAATTTTTAAAAAAAAATTGAGACCCTAGGTGACCTACTTTGAAGAGCCTCTCACTGGCCCCCAGTACCCCTAAGAAGCTGAACAACTGTAGATCAACTCGAAGCACCTCAGCTCCTACCATATGAAATTTTGTAACAATAACTCCAATAGTTATCGAGATACAAAATTATTTCCAAAGAAAATCGCTTCGATACCAATGTGTGAGGGTAGATGAACTTAAATAAATAAATTTTGAAAACTTGTGTTATTTTCCATTTTTGCATTAAATGCTAAACAATTAAACTTCAATAAAAATGCAAACCTATGATCGTCATTTATCAAGGATTTTATGATTTGTTTAACATTAACATATTTAATAACATTTAAAAAGCCTTTAGTATCCTTGTTTTGCAAATCACATAAAATGTCCTACTTAATGATTATTTTACATTAAAATATAAATTTCGGCTAAAAAAAAGTGTTTTTATTTATAACCAACACAAAAACCAGAATTCATTCATAAAACTTCTGCTGTAACTTCCTTAAAATAGTCGTAAATTACCTGTCATATCTAATGCAATGTAAGTGTTATCCTTAATATCCTTTTCCCATTAGTTTTGTCTTGCATTTTATATTTTCGTTAAGGTGATAATATTGTCAAATTGATAAGTAATTTAGTTTTCAATTGTCATGTTCTAGGCTGAAATTTTTATGAATGAATTTTTCTTTTTATTCAGTTTGAATGTTGTGTAATGACATCCTAATGGATTTAGGCGACATAATTTCTAATCATTTGTATGCTGTTTTTCCCTTTTTTTTTGACCCAATGCCATGTATTTTTTTATATTTGTTCTTTTTTGGTTTTACCGTCATGAGTGCTGTAAAACACAGTGACACTTTTGAAACCGAAAAAAAAATTAATTGACTGTTTTTGTCTGTGTTTTTTTTTTGTTGCGTGAGGTAGTAAGGAATTTTGACGCCACTTTACCTACGGATCTTATTTTATTTTAACTGCTCGTAAAGATAATGGATCTTTCAGCTTTTATTTTATTTAATTTTTATACCCTTCACCTTCGTGAGAAGGGTATATATAAGTTTGTCATTCCGTTTGTAATTTCTACATTTTTCATTTCCGACCCTATAAAGTATATATATTCTGGATCCTTATAGATAGCGGAGTCGATTAAGCCATGTCCGTCTGTCTGTCTGTCTGTCTGTCTGTCTGTCTGTCCGTCTGTCTGTCTGTCTGTCTGTTGAAATCAGTTTTCTGAAGACCCTAGATATCTTCGGGATCCAAATCTTCAATAATTCTGTCAGACATGCTTTCGAGAATTTTGCTATTTAAAATCAGCAAAATCGGTCCACAAATGGCTGAGATATGAGGAAAAAACCAAGACAACCTCGATTTTTGACCTATTTTTTTTACCTATATCTGGATTACTAAGACATTAATATAGACAATATGGATATCTAATGATAGATATTTCAAAGACATTTGCAACGACGTATATAAGACCATAGTAAGTTGGACCTACAATGGGTCAAAATCGGGAAAAAAATTTTGAACCCGAATTTTTTTTTTAAAAAAAAAAAAATTTAAAAAACAAAAAAAAAATTTTTAAAATTAAAAAAAAAAAATTTTTAAATTTAAAAAATTTTAAAATTTAAAAAAAAAAATTTTTTTAAATTTAAAAAAAAAAAAATTTTAAAATTTAAAAAAAAAAATTTAAAATAACAATCGAAAAATTTTTTTTTCCAAAAAATTCAAAAAACATCTGGAAAAAAAATTAAATTTTGTTTACCTAAAAATATTTAAAATTTTGAAGTATAATTTGGTGAAGGGTATATAAGATTCGGCACAGCCGAATATAGCACTCTTACTTGTTTCTTTTCATCTTATTTTGTTGATTTCGTTATTGTTGAAATTTAAAATTTTAGAGTTTTTATTTGTGGCTGTTTGTTTCAATTTAAATTGATTTTGCATTTTTATGGATGGCTGTTTTTATTGTTGATTTATAGTTTTATGATATTGTTTTGTTTTCTTTTAACGTTTTTTAACTGTTTGTCAATTGCGATTATGACTCATGACAAAAGTCAGTCGTTCTAGATAAAAGTGTATCTTTTATTAATTTTTAAATAATTCTTATTCCTTTTTAAAATCAGTAAAATACATATCGCACTGGTTCCTCTAAAGAGCGTCAACTCAAAATTTTAAAATGTTCAGTATTCAGTATATTACAATGAAACAACTGTACGGATACAACTGTATTTTTTGACGAAAGAGTAGAGAAAATAATAGCAGATTTTTACAGTGGGTAGATATGACCACTGCAAAAAGTGAAAATTGGAAAATTTTGAGTTGACGCTCTTTAGAGAAACCAATGCGATATATACTCGTAAAATTAAAATTTGTTTAAAGGTACTTAAAGCAGTGATCGGGCATCATAACCACCAGGGCACACTGGTTTTTGGCATAAACTCTAATTTAAAAGCAATTGAATTGAAATTTGGCTTGTATACATTTTTTATACTCCCAAGATGACCTGCCAAGTTTCAAATGATTTGGGGCACAATTTCATATAGCTGCTATATAGCCGATCTGGCCGAATTTGAAAACAAATCAATTTAAGTAAGTAAATTATATTGAAGTACTGCAAGTTTCAAATTGCAACATATTCCTTATTTAGATTTCTTAAACTTCCTTAAGTAACCATAAGTGTCAAATACTTTTTCTATCAATTTTAACATAAATGATCATTGCGGCAAAGCAGTTGCTATTCGAAAAAGCCAAACAATTTTCTATAACCTTTTTAAAACTTATCCCTTCATATGTCTGTTTTTTTAATGAAATTCTATATCAATTTCTTATCTGCATCTTTAGATATGTGTATTAGACACGCGCCTAAAATTATTTTGCGGCATTTAAGTGACACTTTTCATTTTCTTTTTTTCAATTGTAGACAGATATTTTCTATCTTTCAAAAAATTAAAAGATTCACCTTTACACTCATTTTTCGTTTCTATTTCTATTTTATATTATATTTTGTGAGTGTTTTCTTATGTGGGCTTAAAACCTTTTTTTATTTTTATTAATTTCTTATCAATTTATTTTTTCCCTAATTGTTTATAAAATGCCGCCTTCTCAATGCCTTCGTTATTATTTCTGGTGTCTGTTGTGTTCTTTTTTAAATTTTATTTTAAAAACCCATAAAACCCACTCTTAATTTTTTATTACCACTTTTTTCTAGAGTTTTAGTTTTAATTCTTTTTTTAGGGCTTTTCTGTACATATTTTTTCTTTCATTTAATTTTGTTTATAATTTATTAGTTTTATAACGTGTTAAACTGTCATTAAAGGCTGGCTGTCATTTAATTATTTTCATTATTATATTGCTCATTTAATTTAACAATAATAAAAGTATTAATGTGTGAAAATATTTTGTTTTAACAAGGAGTGTTAAAAATTTGAGGATCGCACATTGTATCAAACATTTGTATCAAAAAAATTTCAAGGCAATAATTTATAGCAAAGCTATGCTTTAAGATAAAAATTAAGATCATTTAAAGACAAGAGAAATAATCTTACAGCTACTTCCGAAGCTTAATAAAGTCTAATTTTACTTGTACCGCGATCATACATTAGGCTGGACTTATTTTGCATTTTTCTGATTTTTGATGCTATCAAAGTAAAAAATTATTATTATTAAAAACCACAGCAGATTTTATGGAAAAAATTCCAAAAAGAAATATTTTTTGATGTTTAAATATAAAATATAAATATTTTCTGACAATGATAACCTATTTCTAACTTAATACCAAAAAATTTCATGCATACATTGCATCTTAAATAGGATTCCGAATCTTTCCCGGGATGATATTAAACAATCTTTTCAATCCCGGGAATTTTCTAATTCTAAATTATACCAAAAACCAGCGTTTTTAAACTATATTTGGTTGTTCAATTTCTAATTTAATAGAGGCATTTAATCGGTATTGTCACATACGTAGTGTTCATCGATATAAAATCAATAAATTCTATTGTTTTATTAAAAACTTATTGCTCTTTAGTTTCTAAAGAGCAATTTTTCTAATCAGATTTTAGATAAAAAATTTAAACCACTATTATTGTTATTATTTTCTCTAAATATAAATATCATTTAAAGTTGTAATGTTAGGCACTTTAATAAATCCTGTGACTTGATTTGAGTGAAAAAAATTCGGTTATTTCAACCGTAATACTTCTTTGCCAATCTATTGCTATATAGAATAATTCAATTAGCAATAAATTTGGGCATCACAACAAATCTGAATATTGTAACTTTAAGAAAAATTACAAGACAAGCAAAGGTGTGTCCCAAAACGATTGTTTTTTGAGTTGGAAAATATAAAAAGATTTCGTGAGCATCTGTAGAAATTCTTGGGCGTATACAAATAATAACTGGTTATCTTTTTTAAAAAAATAGATTTATTTGAATAGGTAATACAACTTCCAGAAACTTTCTAAAAATGCTCCGAACTGATTAGATTCAAAATATATTAAGTGTATGAAGGGAAGCTATTTTTTTAAATTGTAACTATAGTGTCAGCAATCAAATATTAAGTGTATCCAACTGATCTTTAATCCTATGGAGTACCTTCCTTATCTAATTTGCTTGATAATCTTTTCTTTTTTAGATTTTCAAATACATATACCTCAATTTCAAAATGTTTAAAAACTCCTCAATCTAAATTTGGATTTTATTAATTCATTGATGAGGATAAAAGGTAATTTTTTACATAAAATTAAGAATTGAATTTTGAAACGAACATATTACACTGTACTTGAATCGGAATATTTTTATTTTTCAAACTTATTGGCATCTTATATTTTTCAAGTTAGGTTTTTTAAAAAGTAAGGAGGTTAATTAAGAGTTTGCTGCAATCTACAAAATCTAAATATTGAAAGAAACTACTTTAAAAAATATATGAATTTTGTGAAAAAGCATCTGTAAAATGATCCCAAACACAACTCTATGGTTGTAATCAAGCAGTTACAATCCGATGAGGTATATTGTAGATTGCAAAACACCGACTCAAAATGATTATATTATTAAAATGCGTTTATAAGTGAATTTCAAACTTTAAAAGTTCAAAAGAGTCGGTTGAATCTTTAATTGGTTCAATGCACTGTCGCTTTGAAGCAGTTATAAATGTCAAGGGATTTCCAACAAAATACTAAGTCGGTTTTGTAAAAATTAAACCTAATTTTCCATTGTTTAATAATTAACAATTTTTGGTTTGTGAAATATCTGAAGGACATTCAAACTAAACTTCGTAAACAATTTAATCGCTTAAATCCAGAGAAAGGCCAGAAATATGGGATATTCAAAGTATAAAGGGTTTGTTTTTAGAGGCGGAGAACTTTAAATTGAAATGAAACTGAGAAAAACATTTTTAATATTAATACAATTGGCTTAATTAATTTATTTTTATGGCATTCTTGTTGAAATTTGATTTCGGGCAAGTGGCCGCCGCACAGTGGCTCATTTTCGTTTATCATCGGCCAAAACTCTGTAACTTTTGAACCGATAGAGATATTTTAGACAGATAACTTCTTGGTGGACAGATAACTTCTTTAATTTTTCTCCAGTTTTAATTTCATTTAAATCGGTTCAGCAGTTGTTGCGCAATTTAAGGTTAAAGTTGAACTTTTAATTTTTTATAGCATTTAGTATGAAAATGCAAATTTTTTGTTTTTTGAATCAGCTATACTTATTAAAAAAGTTATCAGCAGATAAAAACAAGTAAGGAAGTATGTTCAGCCAAGCTCGACTATATATGAATGATTTTCGGAAGCGGATCTTATATGGGAGCTATGACTAATTATGGACCTATCGCCATGAAATTAGGTCGTGTGATTTACGTCTATATGAATGTTATTTCTATTGAATTTTATGTTTATACCAACATTTTTAAGAGATTTATGCTCGTTAAAGTGATTTTCGGAAGCGGGTCTTATATGGGAGCTATGACTAATAATGGACCGATCATCATAAAATTAGGTGACATTAATTCGGTTTATATAAAACTTATTTGGAGCAAAATTTGTGCAGATACATATATAAATTAACCATTTACGACCGATAAAGTATAACTTCGGGAGAACATTTGTATGGGTGCTAGGTGAAATAGTGGACCGATTCCAGTAATTTTCAATAGAATTCGTCCTCGGGCCCGAAAAAATTTATGTATCAAATTTTATCGCAATATCTTCAAAATTGCGACTTGTACTTTGCACCAGTCATATGAACAAATAAAATAAAAATAGAACAAAAATGTGGGAGTAATTTCATTCAAATGAAAAAAGTGTTCAACAAACAGGTCAACAAGTATATATATGCTTAAAGAGGACACTTTGGACTTTCTCCTGGTTGTAAAATTTGTTTAACCCCTTTTGACCCTAAGCACTTTTACTCCACTGAAATTTGGCTAAAATACAAAACCTGAGAAAAAAATTAATAACACATCAGGTATAAACGGTACAATGACAATTCATATCAGCTCTTAAAGACTATTATCCTACCAACATAACAAAAGAAAAATCATCCAATTATCTATAATAGTTTGCCAGTAATGATAATTTACTTCTGATCAAATTTACAAAAATCACATTTTTATAAAATGACATAAAATATTTGACTTTAACAACATGCCACGCACAGAATTGACAATATTTTTATCTAATTTTTTGGCTACCTTAGTTTCCATGTGTTTACTATTCAATGGCATTAAAATTTTTGAAATCGGAGTTAACAGAAAGTTGGACTTTTGGCCGATGAAATTGAGATATGAGCCACCTTGCGCCGATAGCGCATATATGGCGTTCATTTGAAAATTTTGTTCAGAGATGAAACACACTTTTGATTAAATGTTTCTGTCAGTAAACTAAATTTCCGTATTTTGGTGGAAGTGACCAAGGGATGTATTAAATAATATTAATACATAAAATCATTTTCTTGAATTTAATTATATTTAGAATTGTTCAGTTAAATATATTCGACTTTTATTTCGATTAACTTTTGCTTTAAAACTTAATATTGGCGCTCACTATTACAAATGGCTTTTTTCCTTAATCGTTTTTCGTTCTTAAACGAATACGATTAACCCTATAAATATATTCCAAGACTTCTAGAAATTCTTGACTAGCACAGAGTTTTGAATTCACTTCGAGCCGCTTCATTCCCAACGAACAAAATATCGTATTCCCAATATCTTAATGTACTCCAAAATACATTTTTATTACAAGATTTACTTTCTTATGGTTACAAATTACATACATTTTATAGAAAAACATTTTTACAGGTTCTTCCTGAAATTTTATTAGGTTTTTTCCTTCTTTCCAATGAAAATGTCGATACTTTAATAAAATACTTCAATATTAAATATTAACACTTCAAAAGTACTTAGATACAGGTGAGTATTTTGTAATTCTTCCGAATTCTGTTCCTTTATTGGATAGGAAATATAAAATAAGTTACTATGACTTCAAATGCAATTAGTTTGATAAATGTGGAGAAATTTTGAATTAATATTGCAAATATTTTTCTGATTTAATTAAAAAGAACACTAATGACAACATAATTTGTATATTTCACTAAGAGAACAACTTCTGATTCAATGAATAACAATCAAAAAGGAATAACATTAATCGTAGGGCAGTTGCATAGCTGTTTTTCAGGATTCCAGAATTGCGAAGTCTACTTCTATTTTGCATTCTGTTGTAACAGCTTTATTGTTGCAACTTGTTATAAATTAACCATTTCGAATATAAATCTCTATTTTTGGTTTTTAAGATATGACAAATTGGCACTTTAATCCAGTTTTTAAAATATTCGATTCACATACACTTGATAAACACTGCTACTTTAAGTTCTTTATTTTTTATCAAAAATTGTTTCTTTGAGTTTGTTATACTTTTTTTATTTTCTTTTTTATGATAATCAATGATAATAATATTTCAAAGATAATTTATCTATTCTTGAATTTACCTTAAGATGCATTTTTGAGTGAATAACACTTTCACACACCATGGAACTTAATATTTGCATATAAGCAAGCGATAAAAAAGTATATATAAAAAATTTATAATTTTTTTTTATTTTATTTTAAGAAAATTATTTTATTTAAATATCTTCTTAATATTACACTTCATCCGATTACAATTCTTTTATCAAAAATATATTTATTTTTTTTTATATTTTTGTCCGTTTTATTTCCGTCAAGTTAACGCTATTGAAGACGCGACGCATTGCGCGTTTTAACACCTATTTTTGCCCAAAAACCACGGAACTGAAGAGGATCGTTAACCACTACCAACGTAATGAGACAATTGCCACCACCGACAACTGAAACCAATACCGAGACAATAAGAACAGCAAAAAAAATCTCTAACCTCAAATTGTATAAGTTTGTTGGGTTTTTTGTCGTGGTGTGCGAGGAGGGTTTTCAGAACCTGTGGTTAACCAGAACAATTAAAGAGCGGGAAAATAATGAAACCTAAAAAAAAAAAAATCGGCATATGTATGTGAATTATGATTTATTTATTTATTACAACTACACAAGCAATCAAACTAAATAGAAATGAAAATCAACGCACCTTTACCTGTACTTTTTGTTTCATACATATTTTGGTAAGTGTTGCCCTCATATCCATTCAAACATACACAGATAACGTCCGTGATTTCATATCTGTGTTAGTGTTTCTTATCTTATCGCTTGTTTTCGTTCGAACAGATAAGAAAGTGCTCATATGTATGAAATGTAGTGAAACAACAGTGTACACTTATTTCGATTCTTACAAAGTTGTTGATTTTTTTATTCATTATAGTCGGTTACTGTTGTTGCTATTAATATTGTTGTTTTTTTTTGTATTTTAAATTTTTGTTGTTGTAGTTATTGTTGCTGATAAGTATCGGTGTGTTACAAATTGCGCATGCGTGTTTAGTTTTACTATTAACTAAATTTAATTTTTATTTAATTTCTTTATGCATGTATTTGTCTTGGGACAGTTCCCTAAAGTTTGAATTCTTTAAAAGGGAATTGTTACGATCAATCGTGACAATTACCTTTTACAGATTTATTTCGACTTTTTTTTCAGACATTTCCCTAAAGTTTGAATTCTTTAAACGGGAATTTTCACGATCGATCGTGACAATTCCCTTTTACAGATTTATTTCCACTTTTTTTTCAGATCCCCCACTGTGCGATCTTGTTATGATCGTACATCTTTTGATATAAGACACACAATAATTGTCAACACAAAATTTTTAAATTTTCACTTTTTGCAAGAAATCGATATACAGTAGTCATATCTACCCACTGTAAAAATCTTACATAATTTTATCTAATCTTTCGCCAAAAAAATTTTATAAACAGTTTATTGCTTCTACTGAAAATTTTTAAAATCGAGAAAATCGGTCCGTAAATGTCTGAGATATACGGAAAAAACTAGGACAACCTCGATTTTTGACCTATATCTGGATTACTAAGTCATTAATATAGACAATATGGATATCTAATGATAGATATTTCAAAGACCTTTGCAACGACGCACAGAGGGTGTAAATGTACCAAAAGTGCCGATTAATTTATTATCTGTCAAAGTCATGTTTGGTATTGGGTGCATTAAATAATACATCACTAACTGCTAAAATTACAGTTGTGAGTAACTTACTTTATTGGCAGTGAGCGGTTGTTTACCTAAAATTATTTAAAATTTTTATTAATTAATTAATTTATAATTTGGTGAAGGGTATATAAGATTCGGCACAGCTCTCTTAATTTTTTTGTTTTTCTATAACAATAAAATATTAAAAAACTTGCAAAAAAATTAAATTACACTGTCCAACAAATTGAGACTTTTTGATTGGAACAGAATAGCGACCCTATAATTCTGAAAGGTAGATCATTTTCGTAGAATAAACTTATAGTCCACCTGGTCGGAATTTTTTTTTACAGTGGGTCAAAGTTTTAATTTTTTGATCGAAGGGAGCAGTATACTAAAAATATTGTAAGTTAATGTCTAAGAGAATTCTTATTGTCAGAGTTATATTGTGGAATTTTATGGGGATCATTTTTGTGGAAGATCTTAACCCTCTAGCTCCTCTCCTTAGGGGTCAATTTGACCCTTTTTTCGAGAAAATGAAAAAAAGTCCTTTCAAAAAGGACATGTAAGGATTAAAGTATTCGAGGAAAATTTTTTTCGGAAAATTTCAGTGGGGGTCACCAAAGATACCAAAGTTATAGATAAAGCACTTTACGCTTAATTAGCAAAATTGCACGCCACCTTGGGTCTCACATTTTTTAAAAAAATCGCCAAAAATCTATTTATAATCCGAATGAGTTGATATTTAAAATATAAATAGCCTTAGAGAAGATTTACAAAAATATATATACATATGTAGATTATCACTTTTAGGTCAAGAGTTATTTAGGTTTATTTATTTACTTTTTTTAATTTTGTTCGATCTTTTTTTAGTTTTTTAGATATGTCGGCCCTACGATGGTTCGAAATTGTTTTTTTAAAATATCACCTATATTCGCTATAAAATTTCGAATACTATAAAAACAACCTACTAACAGCCATGTCGTCCCTATAAAAAGTTACACGCATCCAAAATTGGTACATGTAAAAATGGCCGTATTTTTTACGAATTTTCTCAAAAAAGAAAAAAAATTTCTTCGGGACTATCTAAAATTTGTACATGATTCGAAAAGAGAACCTAATGCAAAAGCGTAGAAAGTAAAACTTGGCTCATTTAAGTGGACCTAGTCGCCTCCACACTTATCCATACTTTGCCACTTAAAAAAAAAATTTTTGGTTTGAGCAAAAAATTTTAAGAAGGCAAAGCACCGATCCTCGAATAAGCTCCATGCGTATCTAGCCCTATATCTTATTTAAACGCGCACAAAGTTATTTTACTATCACACAGTAAATAACGTCACCTTGGGGTGTTTTCTAAAAAACTTAGTTTTTGGAACATATTTTCCCCGTATTAGGAATTTTGGTATTTGAAAATAAAAAGTGTTAAAAATTATCTACACTATTTCTAACTTTTGTTATAATAGCTTTAACCGTTAAAATTTTACATTAATTAAAATTTTATATTTTTGTTCATGAAAAATCCCAATATTAAAATTTTTTAGTTTCTATGGTAAATGAAGTCCGAAAAATTCATAAAATTATTTCGTTTCACTAAACTGTTAATCTTCAAGTACTAAGGTTTTCACCAATACCAACTACTTATACAAAAAGCTTATATTTGTTCATCAGGAGCTCCTTGCTTTTGAAAAATTTTAACGTTTTTTTATATATTCCATGCAAAATGTGTTTTTTGAAAAAACGTAAAAAAGGCCATTTTTACATGTTCCAACTTTGGATACGTCTAACTTTTTATGGGGAGGACATAACTGTTAACTAGTTACTTTTATAGTATTCGAAATTTTATTGCAAATATTGGTGATATTTTAAAAAACAATTTCGAACCACCGTAGGTAGGCCCGACATATCTAAAAAATTAAAAAAAGATCGAACAAAATTAAGTAGTAAATAAATAAACCTAAATAACTCTTGACCTAAAAGTGATAATCTACATATGTATATATATATTTGTAGATCTTCTCTAGGGCTATTTATATTTTAAATATCAGCTCATTCGGATTATAATTAGATTTCTGGCGATTTTTTTAAATAATGTGAGACACAAGTTGGCGTGCAATTTTGCTAATTAAGCGTAAAGTGCTTTATCTACATCTATGGTATCTTTGGTGACCGCCACTGAAATTTTCCGGCAAAAATAATTAATCCTTAAATGTCCTTTTTGAAAGGACTTTTTTCATTTTCTCGAAAAAATGGTCAAATTGACCCCTAAGGTGAGGAGCTAGAGGTTAAGATCTTCCACAAAAATTATCCCCATAAAATTCCACAATATAACTCTGACCATAAGAATTCTCTCAGATATTAACTTACAACATTTTTTTCAGTTAGTATACTGCTCCCTTCGATCAAAAAATGAAAATTTTGACCCAATGTAAAAAAAAATTCAGACCAGCCGGACTATAAGTTTATTCTACAAAAATTCTCTACTCAACATGCCCTTTCAGAATTATAGGGTCGCTATTCTGTTCCAAAAATGCTGTTGGACAGTGTTATTAGAATAATTCGATTAATTTTAAACGTGTGATTGAATTATTGGAACAAGTTAAAATCTCTTATTCGAATTATACGTTTTATTCGAACAAGAGAAACATCTAATAATTTGTTTACCCTAGTATCCATGCTCTGAGGAAAATATACCCCTAGATTGGAGATCGCAACACGACAATGACTCAAAATACGCCTTACAAATTGCTTAAAGATCGAACATAGTTTTTTTTTGGTTTGGGTTATTTTGGTTCCATCAAACCTGCTTCTAGAACAACTTGTCACTAAACCACATACATACATTCATATTTAACTGCATTTTCTGTTGGAAAAACAATGCATTATTTTACTTTTCTGTCTCTTGTATGCATTATAAAACGTACTATTTAACAACGAGAACGTGTACATGTTTCGTTACTTCCATTCACAATAAAAACAACAAACTAAAAAAATATTAAAGCAATATTTATTTGATTTGAACCAAAAAAAAACAACAACTCATATTTGTTTATTTGTGAGCGTCGTATGTCAAATATAAAAAAATAAGTACAAGTCTCTGTTTTTTTAGAGCAAATAAATGTTGATGAGGTTGTGCATTTTTCATAATTTGTATTTCGGAATATAAATTGTCATAAATTTTGTTACCTGTACTGAATTTTCAGTGCTGTATTATAATAGAGTCATAAAAATATTTATTGCATTTAAAAAAAAAAAAAATTTAGAGTACATATTTGAAAAACTCTAGAATCCAATAAAATTAATTTTTAAATTTTGATATACCTCTAGAATTTTTTATTTTACTGGCAAAACATAGAAAAATTGGAACTTTCATTCAATTTAAAAATGTTTCTATTTAAAAATCTACTTAAAATAATTTATTTCATACTTTGAATAAAATGAAATATTGTACATAAACTAGTTTTAATTGTATTTTTTTTTTTAAAAATATTGTTATTTTGACCCAAAACTTTAAACTTCATATAAAATGTTCAACCTTTAAAGTTTAAACCATAGACAACATCTAGATAGGTAACTGAGAACAATTTCAGACCTTGAGAGCTTCGAAAATCATTCAAAATAAGGGTCACTCCAACAAAAAGTTGTCGATGTTCCCAACTAAAAGTTTAATTCATTCTATGATACCGTTTTCAATTTTTGTCCTGGTTTCAGTATCTGGTGATCTGGTTCAAAGGAGATAAAAGTAAGTTTTTAAGGTTTTTATTATTTGTTTTCATATTTCTCGTTAAGATATCATGTGAAAGATCTTTGAAATTTATGTAAATTTACCTGTAATTCCAAAAATATTCGAACATATAGCTTACATCAGATCACAGAGAAAATAGGTTTCGAAAAAGTATAATCAAATTGGAACTAGATTGAATTTAAAAAAAAACAAGTAAGAGTGCTATATTCGGCTGTGCCGAATCTTAAATACCCTTCACCAAATTATACTTCAAAATTTTAAATATTTTTAGGTAAACAAAATTTAATTTTTTTTCCAGTTGTTTTTTGAATTTTTTGGAAAAAAAAAATTTTTCGATTGTTATTTTATTTTTTTTTTTTAAATTTAAAATTTTTTTTTTTTAAATTTAAAATTTTTTTTTTTTAAATTTAAATTTTTTTTTTTTTTAAATTTAAAAATTTTTTTTTTTTAAATTTAAAAAATTTTTTTTTTTAAATTTTAAAATTTTTTTTTTGTTTTTTAATTTTTTTTTTTTTAAAAAAAAAAAATCTGGTTCAAAATTTTTTTTCCCGATTTTGACCCATTGTAGGTCCAACTTTCTATGGTCTTATATACGACGTTGCAAATGTCTTTGAAATATCTATCATTAGATATCCATATTGTCTATATTAATGTCTTAGTAATCCAGATATAGGTAAAAAAATAGGTCAAAAATCGAGGTTGTCTTGGTTTTTTCCTCATATCTCAGCCATTTGTGGACCGATTTTGCTGATTTTAAATAGCAAAATTCTCGAAAGCATGTCTGACAGAATTATTGAAGATTTGGATCCCGAAGATATCTGGGGTCTTCAGAAAACTGATTTCAACAGACAGACAGACAGACAGACGGACAGACAGACAGACAGACAGACAGACAGACAGACAGACAGACAGACAGACAGACAGACAGACAGACAGACAGACAGACAGACAGACAGACAGACAGACAGACAGACAGACAGACAGACAGACAGACAGACAGACAGACAGACAGACAGACAGACAGACAGACAGACAGACAGACAGACAGACAGACAGACAGACAGACAGACAGACAGACAGACAGACAGACAGACAGACAGACAGACAGACAGACAGACAGACAGACAGACAGACAGACAGACAGACAGACAGACAGACAGACAGACAGACAGACAGACAGACAGACAGACAGACAGACAGACAGACAGACAGACAGACAGACAGACAGACAGACAGACAGACAGACAGACAGACAGACAGACAGACAGACAGACAGACAGACAGACAGACAGACAGACAGACAGACAGACAGACAGACAGACAGACAGACAGACAGACAGACAGACAGACAGACAGACAGACAGACAGACAGACAGACAGACAGACAGACAGACAGACAGACAGACAGACAGACAGACAGACAGACAGACAGACAGACAGACAGACAGACAGACAGACAGACAGACAGACAGACAGACAGACAGACAGACAGACAGACAGACAGACAGACAGACAGACAGACAGACAGACAGACAGACAGACAGACAGACAGACAGACAGACAGACAGACAGACAGACAGACAGACAGACAGACAGACAGACAGACAGACAGACAGACAGACAGACAGACAGACAGACAGACAGACAGACAGACAGACAGACAGACAGACAGACAGACAGACAGACGGACATGGCTTAATCGACTCCGCTATCTATAAGGATCCAGAATATATATACTTTATAGGGTCGGAAATGAAAAATGTAGAAATTACAAACGGAATGACAAACTTATATATACCCTTCTCACGAAGGTGAAGGGTATAAAAAACGGAAAACAATTTCGTTGAATTTATTTAGCGTTTATAACTTATCAATTTCAACTAATTACTTTAAATATTTTTATTTTAAAATTTAAAAAATAAAAACTTTAATTTTTGTTCAAAATTACAAAACCTCAAATATTTTTGAATTTGCGCGAGAATTTGAATACGACATTGCAAGCATTTTCAAAGATCTTTCACATGATACTCATACATTATATGTTTCCTTTGCGAGAAATAAGAAAAAAATCATAAAAACCTTAAAAAGGACCCTTCATACAAACAGGGCCACCCTAATATACATATTTGCATCTACGTGTTGTACTTACTTTTAATCAGTCATTGATTAGAAAAAATAATATAGGTTTATGTTATTTAATAAAGTAAGTTTATTTATTAAAGTATTATTATTTATATTAAATAAAACAAATATATTGTTTTGAATAAATAAACATAATCGCTAAATATAATTAGATGCATATGTATAAACAAATAATATTCAACTTTGTATTTAAATTACAAATTACTTAACCTAGGGAAGTACTTAGATAATTTGATTTGTATTGTATTGATCGCTGGCCATTTAATTCATTCTCTTGTTAATACTGCACTCTTAATAAACTTAATCTGCAATGAGTTCAAACAATAAGAAATTAATTATTGTGGTGGTTCTTAAAATTAATTGCTTAAAAAAAATAAAAATAATGATAATATTACTAGGAAAAATAATGAATAAATTATAGACTCGTGAATAAATCCTGTCAATTGATTTAAAAACAAGTAAGGGTATTTTATTTACATGTGCCGAATATTGTATAGCCACTTTCAATGATAATAATAAAACATTTTTCTGATATGAACCGATACTCATACAAATTGGTAGGTAGATTTAGGTTTATGTGCTTGCTTATGTCCAATTTCATCACGATATTAATTATTATCAGACAATTAATTATAAATGTTCAAGCCATGTTCTGTATGGGGACTAGGAACAAATGATTCCCTATTTTTGCCATACTTTAACGTATAATTTCAGAGTACTTAGAACTAATTTGCAAATATTTATCAGCATTACCGCATAATCAACATATTTATGACAGTTCGAACAGTATTCCGAGGGGACATTTGTATAGGGGCTAGATGAAATCATGGACCGATATTGCCCATTTTCAATAAACCCTATAAACAGAAAGTATTTGTGGAAAATTTCAGCCAGATAGCCAAACAGACAGACGGACGGACATAACTAAATCATATTAGAATTTTATAAGGACCTAAAAAAGGGATCATTTTATTTAATTCTTTTTTAAACAAAATAGACAACGGAATTGTAATTAGTGTGTACAAATTTAAAATTGGTATTTCAATTAGATCAAAAGTTATGGTAGTTTTTGTATAAAAACTTGCACAATTTTCTATGAAACGTAGGGCATTTTAGTACATTTATAGTCTATTCAAAAAAGAGTTTTAATGCAGAATGAAATAAAAATTGGCACAGACCTTGGCACAGATATTATATCAATTGTGTAATAAATTATAAAGGCATTTTATGCAAAATAAGCCAGATTTATCAAAAAATATAGATTTTTGTGACCTTTGATCTTCGATATTTCGCGTAACCTTAACGTTTATTGTACAATATCAACATACTAGGAAGCATATAGGGTATTCGAATTATTCGATTTTTCTCTTGTTCGAATAAAACGAATAATTCGAATTAGAGATATTAACTTGTTCGAATAATTCGATCACACATTTAAAATTAATCGAATTATTCGAATAATTTAATTTTTTTAAAAAAGTAAAGAATGAAGTTTTGATGTCGGTTTTTTTAATATTTTATTGTTAAAGAAAAGCTAAAAATAACGTTAAAGACCATCATTAAATTTTCAACAGAAATATTCTGATCAGATTAAATCCCGAACAATCTACAAAACAATTGACAAGCAAACCCTTTAGCTTCCGTTTTGGAGGTATGCTTTAAAAAATTTGAGCTAGTTGGACATGATCCTGAATTCAAATACAATATAAACGTATTAAGAACTTTTTTATGTCGTTCATTAATTCGGGGTTTAAATTGAATAACTAATTCTTTAGTAAATTAATTATTCACTATTTCTAAATTATTTATAACAAATTGTATTATACATCAATTGGGGAATTACACAATAAAGGGAATCTGTTCAAAGTTTGATATCATTGTCAGTGAACGTGGCTAATTTGAAGCCAGGCAGTACATGATTGACGCATTTATAAATACGCAAAAAGTTTATTACCATGTTAGACAAAGATGTTCAACCATGTTCAAAATCATGTATTAGACGAACTCCATGCTTTTCTTCCAACAAAACGTTAGTTTGCAATATTTGTGTTTATCATTCGATTTATTAAATATTTTGCAACACTTTCTTACGTACGCGGTTAAAAACATCACTTTAATACATATATTTTAAGATCATGGCCTTCATCTATTTCAATGTAATCATCATAAATGTCATCCTCAATATCATTTTCGACGACCGTTTCAAAATCACTTTCTCCATCACATTAAACTAGAGTTTCGTGGTCGGTTTTAATCCAAACCGAAACCGCGGTTATTCAAGGCTTAAAACCGAAACCGACAATTATTCTTCGGTTTTTACTTTTAATATATTTTCAGTAGAAAAATTAAAAATATAGAAATGAGTAACAAACTTTTTCCTCCAAAAATTCATCCAAGTATTTCCTGACAATTAAAATTCAATTGACTGCAAAATTCAATTCCATACAAATTTTGTTTTATAAACCTTTGATAAATTTATAAACTGTTTATGCATATGGGGGTTATTTATTTTCAAATATGCAATAAAAGTATGGAATACTGGCTGACCCGGTGCGCTACGCCATACCAATTAGAAGATAGAAATATTACTATTAAGTCTCCCTTAGTGAATTAATAATAATTCAGGATAACATTATAAAATATTCCAAAAGTACTATTACAATAAAGAAATAGTACTATTTACGAAACCTATCGGTTTTAAATTTTTTAAACCGATTCTTTTAATATTTCGCCAGCTAAATAACAAACATTTTATTCAGTACCTTTTATTTTCATTGGTTCAAGTCCTAAGTTAAAATTTTTGAAATATTTGTTTTTAGAATTGTAACTTCTTGTAGTAATATTTATATATTTATAGAAGGAGCTATCGGAACACTGATCTACAGTGACCGAAAGTCCCTTTGTCTTTAGTTATTTGTCAAATTTCAGAAACAATACAATTTTTGTGAGTCATTATTACTTATTTAAATTTGAATTATGAAAAATTCTAAGCAATTTAATAAATTTAAATATATATAAACATTTATTCGTTTTATTCGATTATTCTAAATAAAATTGTTCGAATTATTCGTTATTCGAAAATGGCCATTTTTAAATTGTTCAAATAATTATTCGTAAGAAATTATTCGATTAATCGAATGAATACCCTAGTAGCATATTTATAATAGTAAGATGAAGGTATATGGCAATTTTTGTTTTATTTAACCCATTGGAATACCAATTTTTACACAATAGTTATAATTCAGTTGCCTTTTTTGTGAACAAAAATTAATAAAATAAAAAGATCCGTGTTTGATATATCCATGGATAAAGACGTTTATTGATTTTAGAGGGCCTTTTGCTAAAAATTTCATAAAATTTAATTTTTTACAAAAAAACTTAAAAAATTAACCATATACGACATGGGCTTGGTTTACATATATACTTTGAATTTAAATAAAATCATAGGCGGTAGAAATCCAACCTTGGTTGAAATAAAATGGAATTACCTGTTAGTAAAATAAGAAATCCTATAACAATTCAATAAATAATGTTCGTTTTCGATTTTATCACTAAAAGCTTATAAGCCACATAATTATACAACATTTAGTTTTTTCCAAAATCTTTTAAGACAAAAGAGTAAAAGTCATTTAAAAATGAATATGTACTAAGAACATTTTAATTGTAACAAAATACTGAGTTAAATACTTGAAGTAAAGTTGAAATTTTTTGGAAGCGGTTCACTGGAATTAATTTCAAATGAGTAAAATAACTTTAAAATCGGTGACCAAAAAAAATATGACTTTTGGCTACATTCTCAATGTATGTGCCGCTACAAACGCAAGATTGCCAGTCAATAACATATTATTATTTTCCATTAGTTTTACCGAATATAAATATTAACTTTGCATGGCCCCGCCCATTTTTAACCTAACTACATAGAATGATAGGGATGTAAATCATACATAGTTTGAAGATCCACACTCTAATATTTCTCTAGATACTCGACTACTAAGTATTTATTTTTTATTACAGGTAACACAGTCACGATTCAGATCCCGGCCATTTTTAGTATCGCTTAGTATCACATTTTCTACATAATCGAATAAATATTATAAATTGAATATCAAACCGTCCACATAGTTATTACAAGAGTACATTAAAAGCGAAGCTGGTATTTAAAATACTACATGAGAGTAGAATTTGATTTAGCTTGTCTTAGAAAATAAATAATTTGTATTTGTCCTTATTTGCAGTTTTAATTTTAAGACCTTTTGCACAGTCAATAAGCCTTAATTAAGTTAGCTCTAGAGAAACTTAGACAGCAGGAATTATTTATAAAAAACCATCAAATAAATGTACATCATACCCAACCAAATTCAGTTAATTTTCAAAGTACCTGTGCATTCTATAGTCTTAGAAAGTACTTTAGTATTTATTTATCCATTGCGCAATTTGTTTGGTTTCTTGTTTTATTTTTAATTATCATCATAAAATGTGCTGTTTGATGTTACTTTGACTCTTTTTTTCCATTGAATTAGAATTTTGTATTTAAGTGTTTATAGTCTAGTTAAACATTTATTATGACATCAATAAATAAACTGGCATTAGTAAATATAAATATGAGTATAAATTATTTTATACGCCAGCCAGCCTTAAGTTTACCTTAGTGATGATGATGATGTGTTCTTAGCAACAACTTTACAGCACTTGTAATTAAAAAGTGGGTCTTTGGCGAAATTACACGACACTCTTAAAAACTACAATCTAAATGTATAAAGAACGAGTAAATCCAATGCATTTTGTGTAATAAGTAGTTTTTAAGTAGAACTAAAGTAGCTAGAATATTTGTCTGAGTGGAATTTGAAAGTATTTTTGAAGGTCATTATTTGCTGGGATAGGAAAACCTAGTTAGAGAATGATAATTTGATTTACTCTCAGAGTTAAGTCTTCTATAAACATGGCATTACTGTAAATTTCAGCCAAATTTAAATGTTACGCAAAAATTTAGACACCTATCACAGACTGCTTCTAAAATCTAAAGCCAGTCCATACCCTATAGGAACCGATAACTGTACAACTTCGCTTCTGTTTCATTCCATTTAGGTCATTCACAACTATCCCTTATTTTCCAAAATCCATCATTGTCATCTTTAATTCACATCATAATTAATTTGGACATTAAAGAAAAACCTCCTTAAAATATTAATCTCAAATCTAAAATATAAAGTTTGTATATCTACATAAGTCATTTTGCCTTGTGTTTTTTAATTAACTGGCAAGTTTCTTTTTATCAAGTCTCTTAAATCAAATATAAAAAATAAAAAAAATATTTTATATTGCTTAATTTTCAGAAGACTTGACTATGGGACAAGTGCTTCAAAATTTATTGATTTCTTTGTATTCATTTCAATTCTTTTTTTTTACGTATTTTTCTTACAAAAACTTTATGTAGTACACACTTTTATTTTCAATTTTACTACAAAAACAAAAATAGTCACACAATAAAAATATGACTTCACATAAAATTTATAAAAAAAAAAATTAAATAAAAACTCAAATATTATAAAAAAAAAATATATATAATAAAAAAAAGAGCACTTTTGTTATCAGCAAGTACTTGAGGTAACAAACGAAATACACACGAGTACAATACAACAAATAGTACTAAACACTTGAAATATTGGGAAAATAAAAGAACAGTATCAAAATATTACGATCAGTTGACGTTATAAATTCATCAATAAGAATTCATTTCAATTTTTTTTAGTACTGACTTTTCAATATGTAGCATATACATACGATTATTTATTAATAATATTTAGTGGAGAAAGATAAGAGTTTAAGACAAATAAATAATTTATATTTTATATCGAATAAACAATTTTATACAGACATTAAGACCCTGTAGCTGTAAATGGAGTAAAAAGCAATAACAAGCAAATCAACACCCCATATGTGGGGATATATTGGGAAAATGAGCAATAGTAGGGTTTTAGGTTTTTTTAAACTTTAATATATCTATGTAATATTACAAATTTAGCTTTTAACATGCTCCAGCAGCATATCCAATAAAACTTTTAAATTTGTAGTTTTTTGTAGTCAGGAATGTTTAATATTTAATAACTATAAATATGCAAAGGTGCTAAGTCCATTTTATTTTGTAAAAATTTCAAAGACTTATCTAAGTAAAATGGAATTGACTATAAATATGTTACTAAATATATAATACGATTTTTAATTATTGGTTTATTCATTAAATTTCAACCAAAAAATGTAAATCATAAATTTTGTTAATTAAATATTTGATAATTTTGAAATTTATTATCACCTCGACACTCTGATATTAAAGTCGCAAAAAGGACCTATGAGATGCAAATGCACAACTGTGATTATTTGTCATTATAAGTCATACAAAATAAGTAATAAAACTGCATTAACCCTCTAACCGGCAAGGCTGCCTTTAGGCGGGCATGTTAAATGTATGTAATGCTGCTTTATTTGGTTATTTTTCCAAATAAAGAGGTAAACAATTCACTTATTGTGATAAACAAGAACGTGCACTTGTCTTTTGTTTGTTTTTATTCCAAAGTATTTCTATTTTTTTCAAACAATAACCTGGCATATTATTTTACCTCGAAATAAAATTGGCCGGTTAGAGGGTTAACAGATTTAAAAAATATTTAAAATCAAGAATTTTAGAACGTTTTTTGTGTCTCCTTTAATATTTCTGAAAATGATCACGTTTTTATATAGGGTATTCATTCGCTCGATTAATCGAATAATTTCATACGAATAATTATTCGAACAATTTACAAATTACCATTTTCGAATATCGAATAATTCGAATAATTTTATGTAGAATAATCGAATAAAGGCACATACACTGGTGGACAAAATTCACCGCCATTTCCCCCTTAGGATGCATAAAGGACAGCCACGCTACGTTTTTGTAAATTAAGATAAGTTAAAAAGACTTGTTTTAACTGAAGTATAATTAACATTAATTATTGTTTTTGTTGAAAAAAGTAAAATTTTGTGTTTCAATTACATTTATAACGTAGGGTCCTTTAAACATTCTAAAGGGAAATGGCGGTGACTTTTGTCCACCAGTGTACATATTTAAATTCATTAAATTGCTAAAAAAAAATTTAATAATTCCAAATTTAAATAAGTAATACTGACTTTCAAAAATTGTATTGTTTCTGAAATTCGACAAATAACTGAAGATAAAGGGAGTCTTTCGATCACTGTAGATGAGTGGTCCGATAGCTCCATCTATAAATATATATAAATAATACTGCAAGAAGTTACAATTCTAAAAACAAGTATTTCAAAATGTTTAATTTAGGACTTGACCCAACGGAATAAAATCGCTTATTTGCTGTCGTTTCGAGACATTTTACTATTTCTTAAATAAATTTTCAACAAATCACGCGATTTCAGAAATAAAACCTGATTTAAATAGTAGATATTAATATCTTTCTAATCTGTAATTAATCAAAATTTTTACTTGTCAAATATACAAGAAAATATGAATTTTAATTTTGACCTTTACAACAAAAAACACCCTCATACAAAAAATACTTGACTTTTTTAAAAACTGATAAACAGGGAAACCGGAAATATGCTCTAAAAAAAGCGTTTTAAGCGCTTTAAATATGCAGTAAAAACGTTAAAATATGCTCTTAAAATTTAAAAAATATGCTCTAAAAAAACAAACTTTTACATAATTTTTAACTAAAAAATATACTTTTATTTAAAAAATCATTACAATTCATTTCTAAATAGGAAAAGTAATATAAAATAAACAAAAATAACAAGAACTAAAACAAGTATAACAAAAAATAAATACAACATAAAAACAATAGGAACTTAAGTTATGAAAAGGCCTCGAGAGCTATTTTTTGATGATATCTTTATCTTTATATATATAATTCTTCTGTAATTCTGTTAGTAACTTAACTCCTCCTTAACGGCTGAGCCGATTTCGACGAAATTTATTGTGTGTGTTTGAGTGGTTTAGATTCACAATTGACCTATATAGGAACAATGGGCATGGCACCTCCCATACAAAGTAAACATTTATTAATGCATATCTGGAGTACTATTATAGTGGGAGTCTTCAAACTTTGTGTGAGCTATGGCAGAACAACGTTTGCCGGGACAGCTAGTTTTATATAAATATAAAGGCAATTCTTCAATTAAGGTTATTATTGCAATAAATTATTATTAAAATAGTGCTTATTTTATATTAGAAAAAAGCCATCTATTTTTCAATTTTGAATTTTAAACAAAGGAAGTAAAAACCTGTAACACTACAGCGAAAAATAAGTAAGACAAAATTTGTTTTTGATAAAGTCAAAATATGCTATTAAACAGTAAAATATGCTCTAAAAACGCAAAAATATAACATAAATATGATCTTAAACCAAATATATGCAAAAATATGCATTTAATGGTAAAATATGCAAAAATATGCACTAACTAATCGATGCCAAAATTCTTAAATAGTTCTGAAATGTATAAATATCTTATCCATCTGCCCATTAGACTCACCAGTAAAAACATGCATTTGCATATTTTGGTTTCCCTGCTGATAAAACTATATGAAAGACTAAATAACGTCGCATATTTCTTCAGTTCAAAACACCCTGATTTTGAGTTATGATGTTGTTGCAGCTAATGAGCGAAATATTTGTTAATTAGTAAAAAAGTGCTGAATAATTCTAGAATTGATTTCGAAACAGAAATTTTAGGATCTAAACATGAAAATATTAACTTAGATTAAAGTAGTGTTGAAAGTGATGGTGTATGTGATTTTGAAACGGTCATCGAAACTGATATTGAGGATGACGAAACTGATATTGAGGATGACATTTATAATGATTACGTCGAAATAGATAAAGGCCATGATATTAAAATATATAGAGTAAGTTCGAGTAATGTGGTATACCTATTTTATATTTGACTATAATTTTTAGAATATTAATTCGATTGGAACAGTTCTCAGCTGGTGTTCTACTACAAGTGTTATGTTTACATCCATGAAAGTAAAAAAGTTTTTTAAGTTCAAGTTTCAGAGAAATTTGAGAAAAAGAAAAAAAACCCATAAACAAACCATTGAAAAAATTGGCGGGTAATGTGGTATACCATGTTCTGTTAATATTGTATACTAAACCACATAACCGATGTATAGTATTTTAATTTGTAAATGAGTTGCTTGTTATTTAAATCATCTTCAATGGATGCGGTTAAAGTTGGCGGCTGACTGACTGACCTTACCAGAAGCTAATAAATACATTCTTTGCTTCGTAGGAGACATTGAATGACTGATGCGAAAATAATGTCCATCTCGTTGTTTCTAATAGCTCAGATAGCTTTCTTCAAATCTTCCGTTGCCCATTTTCTTACTTCACCTTTCTTTGGCATATTCTTTAGCTATACCACATTAGCCGACCAAGTGGTTTATTGAAATTATTATAAAATTAAACATTTACACTAAATATGCTATATTGTTGCATGTGCAAAATATTCCTATTTGACTTTAAAATTAAATTAATGAAGTTTAAATCACGTGTTTATAGAAAAAAATTAATTTTTAACAGATCACAAAAAAAGTCTACCACAAGATAATGCTGATTTTTTACAACTGACTATTTCCATGACCTGCAAACATGAAGTAGACTCTCCCAATGTTAATTTTCTGAGATCATAAAACTTATAAGCTTGGTACCGTTACTCCTATGCTCTTAGTTTTAGAGAGCTATACCACAACACCTGCTTACACCATATTACCCGACCTTACTCTATAAGTGATGTTTGTGTAATTCCCTAAGATCATTTGATTTAGCAAAGACACGGCAACGCTGATAGAGCTTGAGGGTATAATACAATTTGTTAATTTAGAAATAGTGAATAATTCATTTACTAAACAACCATATAAAAAAGTTCTTAATGCATTTATATTGCACTTGAATTCGGTATCATGTCCAACTAGCTCAAATTTTTTAAAGCATAGCTCCATAACGGAAACTAAAATGTTTGCTAGTTAATTGTATTGTAGATAGTTGGGAAGGGAATCTGATCAGAATTTGTCTGAAGGACTTTGTTTTGAATTGTTAACATTAACGTTATTTTTTGTTTTTCTCTAACAATAAAATGTTAAAAACCCACATCAAAAAATTTAAATTAGTCGAATAATTCGATTAATTTTAAACGTGTGATCGAATTATTCGAACAAGTTAAAATCTCTTATTTGAATTATTCGTTTTATTCGAACAAGAGAAAAGTCGAATAATTTTGTATACTCATAGAGAAGAAACTAGAAAAAACTCAAACAAAAATATTATCCAAAATAATCACACCTACGAGTGTTGTTTTTGTTTTCACTTAGGTTTTTGACAACTGAGTTAGTACTTTGACAGGAGCTAAGCTAATAAACAACTATTATAATATATTAGGACATTATGACAATATGACCAAATAGTAGACCGTGTGAATACCCCAATTATGTGTAATTGATTCTGAAAAATTTGTATTTAGAATCATTGTAATTCTTAAACAAAAAATATCGAAAGAGCTTTATATTGTATATCAGCATTTTAGATTTCAAATCAGACCAAATATTTGATATAATGTGTATACAATGAATATAAAAATTGCACCAAAACATGAGATTTATTGATTTTAGTCCCAAATTTTTAAAACCGGTTAATATGTAGTAGAATATTCGCTCATATAAATTTTGCACTGATGTAAAGTTATCAAATCGGAATATTTTATCCCCAATATATAGCATAGCATACAAGTGATTTTAAGCTACTGAAATATTGCTTAAAATCATTAAGGTTTTCTTTCATTTTGATGTGACCAGATAAAAATCTTAAAATAAATTAAAATTTTCTAATAGTACAATTTCGGCGTGACTTTCAAATTTAATTTTCTTTGCCTAAAAACCTTTCAATCGCAAGCTAAAATAAAATTCTATATTTTGCTTACCATACCCAGGCCTTGTATCATGACTGAATCTGCTCTTTGAGAACATGTCAGACCATAATGAAAAACATATGAACAAACATGGCATACTTTTTCATATTCGTAAAATTTAAAAACACGCACTCATTTTTATTACACTATTTAGTTGGTTTCGGGAGGTTTTTTATACTTAAACTTATTTGTAGAGAAAAACTCCACCAAAATTTTGGTAATAGACAATAATGAAGTCTCATAAAACATATTCGTATGCCTAATAACGCCAATATACCAAAATATCAGGGTGGGTTTTGTAAAAAAAAACAGAAACAGAAATAACAGCAATACAACAAATCAAATCATAATGTTTAATAGCCATTAACATTATTAGGGTGGGATTTTACAAACTAAAACCAAATGAGGAAAAAATCCATTATTTTATTAACCAAAAAATATTGCTGTTGGCTGTTAAAATGGAAAAAAAATATATTAAAACTAAAATATAATGGTGAAAGTAAATGGAGTTCTGCCATTATTATTATTTTAACCTGTTGGCTATAATTTATGGAAAAAACTAAAGTACATTATTTATAAAACTCGTACTCTGGTATTCTACACATATAACAAGTAATAATTTCATATTTTGTATTTTTCTGTTTCAGTTAATTATGGCTGACTTGCATTACTTTGAAACATAATAAATATATTTTACGACTTTGTTTTTGAGTTTACCCTCCTTCGTATGCAATTAATAAAAGTGTTTTTTTATTATTTTGAATATATATAAAAAAAATACAAACAACTACAATTATATTTATGAAATTGAACAAAAAATCGAAAAATTATATGAAATTCTACTCTGTTACGAAAACAAAATGTCCATGCCACCATGTGTTGCACGTGAATATATTTGAGATAATATTAATTGCAAACATACATCAGCCACCATAAATCATGTCTTGTTGCATTTGGTTTAGTGCAACCAACATGTATGTGCTTGCAACTCCTATGTACTTGTATGTATTCAACGTACGTAAGTTTGTTTGTAGTAAGTATGCTGCTCATGCAGCATAGAGAACGTTTCTTGATCTTAAAATGTATTAAGATTGCGGAAATGTTTAGAGAACAACAGAGTACCTCATGTACGAGTATTTAGCATTAGTATGATTAATTTCTGTTATTAAATTGCAATGTGATTTTATGTGGTTTTCGTATTTAATTTTGATTGTCTATATACCCTACACAGTTTTCAGAATATACACAGAATGACGCTCAATAGAAACTTTCAAATATTGGATGGATAAATAAAATTGGAAACTACGAACATATATACATACATATATCGTTGCTGTACATACAAAAGCAGCTAGGTGTTTTTAAGAACTTTTCAGGAGAGCAAAATTATTTTCGTCAATATGGCTACATAGTAGGGTATTCATTCGAATAATGATCGTTCGATTAATCGAATAATTTCATACGAATAATTATTCGAACAATTTAAAAATGGCCATTTTCGAATAACGAATAATTCGAACAATTTTATCTAGAATAATCGAATAAAACGAATAAATGTTTACATATATTTAGATTTATTAAATTGCTTAAAATTTTCAATAATTCCAAATTTAAATACGTAATAATGACTCACAAAAATTGTATTGTTTCTGAAATTCAACAAATAACTAATGAGAAAGGGACTTTCGTCACTGTAGATGAGTGTTCCGATAGCTACTTCTATAAATATATAAATATTACTGCAAGAAGTTACAATTTTAAAAACAAATCTTTCAAAATTTTTAACTTAAGACTTGAACCAATGAAAATTAAAGGTACGGAATAAAATATTTGTTATTTAGCTGGCGAAATATTAGAAGAATCGCAATTAATAATCAAAATATTAACTTCGATTAAAATATAGTTGAATGTGATGGAGAATGTGATTTTGAAACGGTCGTCGAAAGTGATATTGAGGATGACATTTATAATGATTACATTGGAATAGATGAAGGCCATGATCTTAAAATATATGTATATAAGTGATGTTATTAATCGCGTACGTAAGTGTTGCAAAATATTTAATAAATCGAATGATAAACACAAATATTGCAAAGTAACGTTTTGTTGCAAGAAAAGCATGGAGTTAATCTTATACATGATTTTGAACATCGTTGAACATCTTTGTAAATGTATCAATCATGCACTGCTTGACTTCAAATTAGCCACGTTCACTGACAATGATATTAAACTTTGGACAGATTCCCTTTATTGTGTAATTCCCCAACACCACTTTATTAAGCAAAGATTCGGCAACGTTGATAGAGCATGATGTATAATACAATTTGTTATAAATAATTTAGAAATAGTGAATAATTAATTTACTAAAGAATTAGTTACTCAATTTAAAACCCGAATTAATGAACGACATAAAAAGTTCTTAATACGTTTATATTGTATTTGAATTCAGAATCATGTCCAACTAGCTCAAATTTTTTAAAGCATAGCTCCAATGCGGAAACTAAAGTGTTTGCTAGTTGTTTTGTAGATTGTTCGGGAGTTAATCTGATCAGAATATTTCTGTTGAAAATTTAATTATGGACTTTTTCGAATGTTTTTTAACTTATCAATACTTGAATTGTTACCTTTAACGTTATTTTTGGTTTTTCTTTAACAATAAAATATTAAAAAACCGACATCAAAACTCCATTCTTTAATTTTTTAAAAAAATTTTAATATTCGAATAATTCGATTAATTTTAAACATGTGATCGAATTATTCGAACAAGTTAAAATCTCTTATTCGAATAATTCGTTTTATTCGAACAAGAGAAAAATCGAATAATTCGAATACCCTACTACATAGTTATAGTAAAGTTGAAAGGATTCAGTCTTGTTGTTCTCCACAATATTGTAGCCCTGATTGTTTCTGATTTGTGTATTTTAATTCCAATATAGATGCTGATTGCAATGAATACCTTTTAATGTAAAATTTTAACGGCTAAAGATATCATAACAAACTTTGGAACTAATGTCGATCGAATTGTCCTTAAATCAATGGCATTATTATTTTAGCATGGAGATGTAGACGATCCGAATGAAGCTTTCAAAATATTTTATTGTTGGTTACAAGTTTCATCTTCGGTTTTAACCGAAAACGGGGTTTTCAAGGCCTAAAACCGAAACCGACCATTATTCTTCGGTTTTTACTTTTAATCTATTTTCAGTAGAAAAATTCAAAATTTAGAAATGAAAAACAAACTTGTTCATCCAATTTCTCTAAAAACAAATCAATGTAAAAATATCTTAAGATTTCTTTAAATTTTTTAATTGTATTACAACCAGAGCTGTAAATGAATCATTCTTTTTTGATTTTAATTCATTATGAATTAGCTAAATTTTGAATTAATTCATTGAATTGAAAAAATGAATTGAATGAAATTTGAATCAATTCAAACGAATTAAGCAGAAATGAATTTCAATTCATTTCTAATTCAAATGAATTTGTAAAAATGAGTTGCAATTCATTTACAATTCATTTGAATTGAATTCATTTTGAATTAATTCAAATGAATTAGAAAAAAGAATTAGCAATTCAAATGAATGACTCGAAAATGAGTTGCAATCAATCAAATTCAAGAGCAGATCTCTAGGGGGAATGAAAGATTTCTCCTACCAAAATGAAAATATCCAGTACAAAAATTGAAAAGCCTTGACATATATACGCGCCTGATCAATGAAAACATGGTGTTTGGAGTTTATTTCTTCAAGAAGAACTGATTTTTATTTTGAAATACGCTGAACGACAAAACATATTTAATATTCAAGAAGCAATTAATAATTTTTGAAATTTTGTGACCCACGACCACCCAACGACAAACTTTTTGCTAATGTTTATATTATATTTATTTCAAAAAAATAAAACTATCTTCCAAAAATAATCAAAAATCAGGAAAAATAACAATGTATGTAGTTCAAAACACAATTGAGTTTCATAAATAAGGCTAATTAGATTTAATTAGAATGCATTTGGAAATGAATTGCTAAGTTTTTTTCTAATTCATTTGAATTAATTCAAAATCAATTCAATTCAAATGAATTGTAAATGAATTGAATTAATTCAAAATCAATTCAATTCATTTGAATTGGAAACGAATTGCAATTCATTTTTACCAAATTCATTTGAATTAATTCAAAATCAATTCAATTCATTTGAATTAGAAACGAATTGCAATTCATTTTTACCAAATTCATTTGAATTGACTCAAATTTCATTCAATTCATTTTTTTGTGTGAATGATTCGCGAATTAATTCAAAAATGAGTGATTCATTTACAGCTCTGATTACAACTATTGATTTAAATGAAGTAGCAGGCTACCTATTGCAGTCTAGGCAATGAAACCTGTTAACAAAGAATGACACAAACTCTTTTAAAAATATTGATCATACGAGTATTTCTTGTCAATTTAAAAAAATGAATGCAATATTTTGGTAACAAAAGTATGGATTACTAGCAGACCCGGAGCGCTTCTCCACCCTAATTAGAAGAAACAAAAAGTACTATTAAGTCTCTCTTTGTGAATTAATACTAATTCAAGATAACATGTCTCTAGTTTCAAGTTTATTGGTACATTGCAATGTAATGTGGATTCTAGCTCATTCAAAACTTATTATTGGAATTAAAAAGTAGCATAAATACCCACATTTTGTATTTCCACTCAGCATCATGAATGCTGAGTGATTTTGTTTTTATAACTCTTAATCTATATATATAAAAGAGTAACGTTACTGACTGACTGACTGACTGACTGACTGACTGATTCATCATCGCACAGCCCAAACGGCTGAAGCTAGAATCACGAAATTTTAACTGTGGGTTCCTCCCTCCCCAAAACGATCCGATAAGAAGGGATTTTTGGAAATTCGAACGTTTAGGGGGTAAAAAAGGGTAAAAACGGGTAAATTCGGTAACCTTATATCTTCAAAACTAATAAAGATACAAAAAAACTTTAAATAGCATGTTACTCCATTTAAAAAATAAGCTGACAGGTGTTTCGTACTTTTTGGAAATTCGAAACTTTTAGGGGAGAAAACGGGTAAAATCTGTATTTTGGTACTTTTTTGCACCCTATATATCTTTTAAACCAATAAACATAGAAACAAATTTTAAATCGTATTCTTTAATTAACAAAAAATAAAAAATATAAGTTTGGTACTTTTTGGAAATTCGAACCTTTAAGGGATAAAAATTGTGTTAATTTTTGGTACTTTTTCATAAAATATGTTTTTCTATAATTTGACATAGACACACGAATATTTTATTATGAGCTCCCACCACGTTACAGAAATTTATTTGAATGAAATTGTACCACCTCAATGGGGATAAAAAAGGTACCAAAAAGGGGATAAAATCGGGAAAATACATATATTTGAAATTATTAAGCCAATTTTGATAATTTTTTTTAACGTT
Source organism: Calliphora vicina (assembly GCF_958450345.1). Classification (NCBI taxonomy): domain Eukaryota; kingdom Metazoa; phylum Arthropoda; class Insecta; order Diptera; family Calliphoridae; genus Calliphora; species Calliphora vicina. The sequence continues at coordinate 40,062,715 of NC_088780.1, read as the reverse complement.
GGTTCCTGGATTCATACAATAATTAACTAACAGCGTGTTATTTGGAACTCGAGTACCAAGGTGTATATTGGGCCAAATCCGGGTAAACAGTTTGGTACTTTTTTTAAAACATATTTATTCTTGGGCACATTAACACAGATTTTAATATTTTGATACATGCCTATAGCATAAACAATTTTGGCAAAATGGAATATTTTTAAATTTCAAACTTGAGGGGTGTTCAAGTAAGAAAAGGGAAATTGGTACTTTTCTCCTAATGGTACTTTTTTAAAATTTTAAATTATTTCAGTTATCGACATTAAAGTTAGCTGATATGTATTTGAGTGAAGTTAGTGTTAGGAATAGGGGATCATATTTAGGTACCAAAATGTGTGAACTGTACTATAGGTACTTTTTTGTTCTTCTAATGGTACTTTTTTGAAATTTCTATAATAATGGACTTAGAAACATGAAATTAAACATATATGGTCCTAAGTGAGTGAGAATTCTAGCGGGAGACTTTTTGGTACTTTTTCTTTATTGGAATGGTACTTTTTGTAATTTCTTCACCAATGAACCTAGAAACATGAAATAAAGCTTATATATAAACCGAGTGAGTGGAAAACCACAAGTATGGGTTTTTTGGTACTTTTTCTATATTCTAATGGTACTTTTTTGAATTTTCTATAACTATGGACTTAGAAACATGAAATTAAGCATATATGGTCATAAGTGAGTGAGAATTCTAGGGGGAGACTTTTTGGTACTTTTTCTTTATTCTAATGGTACTTTTTGAATTTTCTATAACTATGGACTTAGAAACATGAAATTAAGCATATATGGTCCTAAGTAAGTGATAATTCTAGGGGGAGACTTTTTGGTACTTTTTCTTTATTCGATTGGTACTTTTTGTAATTTCTTCACCAATGAACCTAGAAACATGAAATAAAGCTTATATGGAACCGAGTGAGTGGGAAACCACAAGTGTGGGCTTTTTGGTCCTTTTTCTATATTCTAAAGGTACTTTTTTGAATTTTCTATAACAATGGACTTAGAGACATGAAATTAAGCATATATGGTCCTAAGTGAGTGAGAATTCTAGGGGGAGACTTTTTGGTACTTTTTCTTTATTCGAATGGTACTTTTTGTAATTTCTTCACCAATGAACCTAAAAACATGAAATTAAGACCGGAGTGAGTGGGAATCTACAAGTGACTGCTTTTTGGTACTTTTTCTATATTCGAATGGTACTTTTTGAATTTTCTGTAATAATGGACATAGAAATATGAAGATAAGCATATATGGTCCTAAGTGAGTGAGAATTCTAGGGGGAGACTTTTTGGTACTTTTTGTTTATTCTAATAGTACTTTTTTGAATTTTCTATAACAACGAACTTAGAAACATGAAATTAAGCATATATGGTCCTAAGTAAGTAGAATTCTATGGGGAGACTTTGTGGTACTTTTTCTTTATACGATTGGCACTTTTTGTAATTTCTTCACCAATGAACCTAGAAACATGAAATAAAGCTTATATGGAACCGAGTGAGTGGGAAACTACAAGTGGGTGCTTTTTGGTACTTTTTCTATATTCTAATGGTACTTTTTGAATTTTCTATAATATAATGGACCTAAATATGAAATTAAGCGTATATGGTCCTAAGTGATTGAAAATTCAAGCGGATACCTCATGGTACCTATTGTTTATTCTAATGGTACTTTTTTTTAATTTTCTATAGCAATGGACTTAAAAACATCAAATTAAGCATACATGGTCCTAAGTGAGTTAGAATTCTAGGGGAGACTTTTTGGTACTTTTTCTTTATTCGAATGGTACTTTTTGTAATTTCTACACCAATGAACCTAAAGCCATGAAATTAAGCTTATATGGACCGAGTGAGTGGGAAACCACAAGTGGGGGATTTTTGGTACTTTTTATATATTCTAATGGTACTTTTTTGAATTTCCTATAATAATGGACCTAGACTTTCCAAAAAATCGAAGAAATTCAAAACCGCGGTTTCGGTTTTAAAAAATTAAAAACCGATCGGTTTCGGTTTTGTGATAATTTATTAAATCTTAAGTATTATAGAAACAAAATTAGTTGATAATATAGGAAATGATATACAAATCTAAAATTCAAGCTTGACGGGTTATGGTTTAGTGAATGCGAATTTAAAAGTGATAATCAATGGTACTATTTCCTTATTGCAATGGTACTTTTTGAATATTTTATAATAATAAACATAAAAATTTAAAATTAGGAACACATTTTGCATTTTCTATAATAATGGACCCAGAAATATGAAATTCGACATTTACAATTAGATTCACAAAGTGAGACTTGATAGTACTATTTCTTTCTTCTAATTGGGGTGGCGAAGCGCACCGGGTCAGCTAGTATTTAATAAATTATCACAAAACCGAAACCGATCGATTTTCAATTTTTTAAAACCGAAACCGCCGTTTTGAAATTCTTCGGTTTTTTCGAAACTCTAGTTACAAGGTCTGCCCATGAAATTAGAAGAAGTCTACGATATGGCCACATTTCAAAGCTTTAAAATTTATCTATGTAATCAGTTTTAACTGTCCATAGCTCCATGGAACAGAACAGTATTGATCAAATTTATATTTTGTCCATACTATGTGAAACTTTATCCCGACATACGATCATAAATTTTGTTTTGTTTATCTTGATTTTCAAACCAAATACATTGCTGTGTTACTGAATTTTGTTATGAAGTTAATTCTTGGATTCAGCCTTTCAACTTTACTATATTCCATTGCTTCTGACTTGTGTATTGTAATTCCAATATAGATGCCGATTGCAATGAATACCTTCCTCAGTTATATTAAGTAAATTTCTTCTTCTGTATGTATTAATTTTTCCTTTCATTATGAATTTGTTTTCGATGTGTTCTATAAAGTTTTTTAATTTTCCTATAAAGTCATCGTGACTATTGTCGAAGAGAGTGCCACCGATGACATGTCGAACATAATCTCTCTCTAGTTTTCAGTTTAGTAGTTTAAATTTAACAAGTCTTAGTTTAATCATTGCTGTTAATAAACTGTGATTTATTCACTGTCCTGCGGAGATTTCCAAGTGTATATACTTCATGGAGATAAACATACATAAATAAACTTTCAGATTTAGTTCTCGGTAAAATCCAACATGAAAATCGCCCATTTAATTTTATTAGTTTCACCGACATTACTTCTATAAATTAAAAATTTTTATATTTCCTTGCAAAATCTTGGTTAAGCATTTAGTTTTAACTTTATCAGTCCGTAACACATTTGGCTGTTTTATCGTTCACCAGTTTTCATTGTTAATTTTACTTCCGGAGATTTTTAACTTCCGCGATGTATCAGGTCCGTTATATATACTCGAAGTATTTTAGCATAACCCTAGACTTTAGGCTACCGGGTTTGCTACTGCACAGGACCTATTGATGTCTTTATACCAATCAGGGACCAGTCGTTTAACCAGATTTGATGGCATAATGGCGCAGTTCACAGATGAATCCGAACAGGGAGATGTCGGAACTGGAGCAGGAAATTGTAGCCATTCTATTAGCAAAAAATGCTTCAATGTCAAAGGCGTATATTTTCGCTTTTTGAGCTTTATTAACTAAAATCATAATTCAGAATAAAAATGTCAACAATTCATTCCATAAAACCATTCCCAAAAATCTTATTATTTGATTACATTCAAAGACTTTTATTTGAATGGAATAATTCGATACCTTTGAACAATTAATTCATTCGAAACTTTCATTACATCTTCAAAGCAGTTGTTAAATCCATCTTGTTCTATGGAGTATTGGTGTGGTGGCACGGCTTGGATAAGGCTGTTGAACGAGTTCTCAGGACTGTCGCGATAATGATTACAGGCGCTATAAGGTCTACCCCCTCTAAGGCACTTTTTACTATTTTAAACTGGTTACCATTTGATTTGATGGTGATACAAATGGCTCTAAACTCTTCTGTGAGACTGAATACTGGCTGTTCGTGGTCTGATAAAGACCTGAACTACTATGGACATTTACATAGTAATGTCGATTACTGCATCGAAAAATCATTTTTCGATAGGCATTTCCATATTTTAATACCGAATAGGGATTTATGACAGCGCGGGCTCTTCCCCCTGACGATGTCATAAGGGTATATACTGACTGCTCAAAAAGGAGTAGTAGGGACGGTGGAGGTTTCTTTATTGATAACTTTGGGATAAAATCCTATTTCAGTCTACCTAACTTCTGCACTTTTCTTCAGGCGGAAGTTACTGCCATTAAACGTGCATCCAACTGGCTGAGGTTTTATCGAATATCTGATGATATATGTATATTTACTGATATCAAGGCTGCCGTTAACGAAATAGTGGGTATCTTCACGACATCTAGGTTAATCGAGGAATGCCGGGTATCTCTTAATAAGATAGCGAGACATTCTAGGATAACGCTTATATGGATCCCTGGACACAATGGAAATCAGGGTATTTGTATAGCCAATTGTATTGGCCAAAAAGGGTGCTATGATGAATGATGAGGAGATCGACCCTTTTTCTGGTATTTCCCTTGTTAGATGCAAGATGGCTGTTCAGCAGAAATTATATCAGACTGCACAAAACAGGTGGACCATCGAGACTTCCTGTGCTATAACGAGGTCTACTTGGCCCGTATATGATGCCAGCAGGACAAATTTACTTATGGAATTCCGTCGTGAGCAAATAATGCTAATTGAATAAATAATGAGCAATAATGCTAATGCCTACGGTACAATGTCTACTGTAGGAGCTGTCATAATGAGGAGGAGACGTTGTCTCATCTATTCTGCCAATGTCCGGCTCTGATAAACCTGAGGGAACGCATCCTCGGAATTCCGTTCCTATCATGCCTGGATGAGCTAGCAAGGATAAGTCTTAGACGAATCTAATCTTTCATCAGTTCTTGGGATGGTTTAACTTGGAGACAACGGACTTATAATAAATACTCTGCTGTTTACTCATTTTGTATCACAATGGTAGCAGTTGGACCCAAGTGAGCTGCTTGAAGAGTGGCTGCCCATGGAACCTAACCTAACCTTCATTACATCTCTGAACAAACTGCGGGAACACAAGTTAACATTGTGCTAAGTATAAATCTAGTCATGATGGGTAAACACACAGCCGTTCAAGGGCTGTTTCTAAACTCACCACACACAATTTTAAGCTTCATTCGTGAACTAAACGTGTTGTACTGCTTAGATGCTATTTAATCTAGAATTTTGAAAATAGAGATTTTTGGTTTAAAAAGCTGGTTAAAAATTTTTGCTGGGTCAACATTAAAAGCCAAAAAAAATGCATGAGTCATTCAGTCATCCGTAGAAACCTTAATTTCATTTATATTGCAATTGATTTTCCAGCCTCATGTAGTCGGCTCTCATATTTGAAAAGGATCATCTTCATATTTATATGCAGATAGAAGCAATGAGTAACCATTTCATCTAATATTGAGTTGATTATTTTTCTTTAATGTAAATTTAGTTCCACTTCATATATTTTAATTCCAAATAGTAAAAATTTAGTTTCCATACGATTATTATCTAGTCTATTTCCTCAGAATTTTTAGTTCACATTCAAACACTTCAGACAGACTAATAGAAAATTTACTTCTTACTACTAAGACTACAACACTCTAACACCAAACCTCTTGAGTTCCCTAAGAATAGAAAACAGGGCCTAGTAAGTGCGGTTTAAGTCAGATTTAGAAAAAATTAACCACCAAATATTGCTGCCCTTATGACGTTATGGATTTTATAATCCATGTTAGTAGCACCACACCTCAAGTTATTGTGTATCCAATAACTTTTTTTCCATATCTTCTTATTCGTTTCATATGAGTATGATCAATATGCTTAGCTTTGCTTGTTTGAACAGCAACCGTTTTATTAATCAAAAATTATTTATATTTTATTTACAAAAGTATAGTTTGCATTTAAGATATTTCACATACTACATTCATATAAATAGTATATAAATACAAATACATACGATTTGAGATGCATATTCACCTCTGCACCAGTACAGTAACTGACTATCTGTTGAAGTTAATAAATGACTACCATTTGCCAGTATCTAAGCACATTAGACATTAAGCTAATGTATCATTAGTTAGCCACTGTAATAATAGCAATAGCTGCAGTAACAATAACTACTACTGCTGCTACAAACAGTATAATAGCAAATAGCAACACCAACAACTGCAACAATAATAATAAAAATACTGGTAATAAAAAATAATGGCAAACATTTACGTTTATTGTTTAGATAGTATAATTTTTTAAGAGAAGATTATTTTCTTTTTTCGAATGCAGTCAGAAAAGTCTTTTTCTTCAAGAAAAAAAGTTGAATTTTGAAAATATTACTAAAAACAAAATGCTGCAGTTGCATTAATTCAAATAGTGTGTTTATATTGCTGTATGGTTAGGTTTCCTTTTTAGTTTTAATTAAATATGATTGAAGATGTGTTTTTCTATATTTTTTTTATTTTAATATGAACAATTACCTTTTGATGTATTTTATGACTCATAGACTCCATTGTTTTTATACCCAGCTACCTTGTTTGTTGCTCTTGTGCCATTCCATGTTAATGAAACCAATCATAATTGATTGGTAAAACCAATAAATTTTGTTGGCTATGTTTTTATTTTCATATTTTTTCGTTTGTCATTTTAATAACGAAAAAATATTGTATGTAGAAACACACATTTCGACACAAGTGTCAATCACATGACAACGAAATTGTTAAAAGTTCTTTTATTTAATTTATTTATTTTTTTCTCGATTTTCCATTTCGTATTTTTTGTTTTCAGTGCCATAAAGTAGCCAGCCATATTGTTATATACAAAGTACGTAAGTATTTATAACAACAGTGTTATTAACCCTTAAATGTTTTACGGGGCATAAAGTGGTCCCTTTGCAAAATTTAAATTTACATATACTTTAATCCGTTTATACATTGCGTTTTAATCGGCTGAGTAATTTCGGAGTTATAATAAAAAATTTAAGCAAACAAATATATTTTTTACGTGAAAAAAGCAATTTTTTTGTTTTAAAAACTCATGAAAAATCGAAAACGGCTGAAATTGTTCCGGTTTATTACTTTATCTCAAACCCAAATATAATAGCAACAAAATGAGATATCGTTAATAAAAATCGATTGATTTTTTTTTGAATTTATTCACAATTAAGTGAATTCGCTCATTTTCACAAAATTTTAGTTTTTTGTTTTCTGAAAATAAGCGAATTCACTTAAATGTGAATAGATTCGAAAAGAATCCATGGCATTTTATGATCTATATCTCATTTTGTTTCTATTACATGCGTCTTTCCGACAAAGCAATAAATTTGAACAATTTCTGCGTTTTCGATTTTTTATGATTTTTTTTAAACAAAAAAATTGCTATTTTCACGTGAAAAATATATTTATTGCATGGAGAAAATGTTTTCAGAATTCCATCATTCAAAAGAACAACATTAACTATGTTTTGAGTTCATTTATATTTATATGGGTTCTTAGTTGGAATGGGGGCTAGAGGGCGGTCTAACAAAAGTTGCTCACAAATCTAAAAAATTCAGTTATCAGAATTTTAAGTAATTTTATATTTAGGTAGTATTTGAAAATATCTAAAAAAAAGTATAATTACTCTCTTCGTTCACGAGATATTTATTTTGAAATATTTTTTTTTTTGGGCAACTATTTTTTATTTTTTTTTTTTTTTAATTTTTCGTCTAAAAAATTCACAAAATCTAGAAATATTTATGATTAATTTTATTCTGTAAATGTATAGGTTACATTTTTTCAAGGTTGACTCCCGGTTCGAAATGGTTAAAAGGTAACGGTAACGCTAGTTTAAATTATTTCAGTAACGGAATTTAGCGATTCGGCAGAATATCAAAATATTTTGGAAAATAATCTGCTACGTCTAACTGGCAGTTTCGAAAATGTATGGGAGTAGCAGAGGAGAAAAGTTCGTATATAGTCACTGGCGAGGGGTAAATTTTATTTATTTTAGTTTAGCAATCAATACATTTTACATAAACAAAATTTTAAATTAAATAAAAAACAAAACAATTATTCAGTTCAACAAAATATAAAAAGAGGCTAAAATTTACCACCTTCACCTTCATATTTAAAGGTTAAGTTGTCACGACGGACCTCAGAAAGAAAGGTGATGTGGGTTCTCAACTTAGAATTTATTCAAAGGCATCTATATATTGTCGTGTTATTCATTAAAAAAAACCTTTATTTTTGCCAATTATAAAACCACATTATATCTAATGTATTAAAAAAAGAAAAAGAAAAACACATTTAAGGGTTAATAACGATCAATCGTTATGATCTTATATTACACACAAACATTAATTCCATTTAAAATCAACAAAAAAATGGTTGAAATTGAAAAATAATAAAGAATTTATTTCTTTCAATTGCAACACACAAGCAACAAAAAAATAAACTTCAATAAAAAATATATATAACTGATCGTTAAGTTGTGATAAATTTTAATGAAAAAAACAACAGTATACATATATATATTTTGTTTGTATAAAATCAATTTATGGCAAGTTAACAAAAACAACAGCAGACTTATTTACTTTTTTTCTACACTGGACATTGAACACAATTTGATGTTGAAAACACTTTAAATTAGATTTTTTATTTTTTTTATAACGTTGCTTTATTATTTTGTTCACACAAATTCATTTAAAGAAATTCAAAAGCTTTCTAAGAAATGATAAAAATCTATTTTTTATAAGTATTCAAAGATATTTTGTTTGACACAATAATACAATTTTCAAAATTTCTTCACATTTTGCAAAAATTATATTTACACGGCGATTTTCACGAACTAGCTCACAATTCTACCTTTTCTAAACTAAAACTGAAATTTTGATTAGGCTGAGAATGGAATTTATTTCCAATTTTTAATAAAACACAAAATAAAAAATATCACTCTGTGCTAATTGTGCGAGTATTTCAACTGATATTTCCTATCAACAAAGTAAATGTTTTATTTTCGTTTTTTTTCCTATCGTGCCCCATAACGTACGTAATGTTGAATACCAACATATCCGATATCTGAGAATAGATAGTGGCACTAGATAAGTTAACGTATCATTTCAGAGATTTCGCCTACAACCAGCCCCCACTATTTAATTGTAGTCGTTGTAGTTGTTGTTGTTATTGCTGCTGATATCAATATCATGGTGGCTTCCTTAACCTACTCCAAGGAAGATACCCCGCAAAATGATAAGTTTAACAAAATGTATATCTAGTCTAGCATAAGACTGCCACAGTTGCAGGTGCTATATATATATTTTTTTTGTTCTGGTATCTTAAGAAGTCATAAGCCATTTTATCTCAAATTCAAAGTTTAAATACAACTTTCTTACAAATTATTATAAACAAAAAAACAAAAAACTGATAACCCACATACATTACCAATATCGGGTTTAGTATACAAATAAAACTGTATTCGAGTATTTTTATTTTATAAGGGTTAGGAGCTCTACGTTCCCAATCTGCATTTTCTTTAATATTTGTTTAATGATGACGTTTTTTCCGGTGTGATAATTTTTGGTGCCTTCTTCTTTCAAGTTTTAGAATTGATATTGCTGTTGTTGTCACCAGCAGTTAAATGTACAGAGTCGGCTGGTATTCCCCAAATATTGCTGACAGTGCAGCGTGTGAACAGTGTATAACATTACAATAAAACATTTAAAAAAAATTAACGAAAAATCTCTAAATTACAATTAAAATACCATTTATTTGGTATTGAAACAAAAATTGTTGTCTTTTATAAAATATTAAGAAGATACATATAACGATAATATTAGTTTTCTGTAAAAAATATATCGATAACATATTTTTTCTAAAGAAATTGTATAAAATATTTATCGATAACAAAGCATTTTATTGAGATTTTTAATACAAAATCGTATATTGATAAAAAAGATTTTATATTAAAAGTGTCGATCACAATATTTTTGTATAAACAAATTATCGATAATATATGTATGTTCTCTATAAAAAATGTATCGATAATAAAGAATTTTCATGAAAAATTGATCGATAACATAGTTTTTGTATATAAAAATGTATCGATAATATAAGATAACAAATATTTTTATAAAAAATATATTGATAATATAGATGTTCTATAAGAAATGAATTGATAATAGTTTTTTATAAAAACCCGACTTTTTAATCATTTTCGTTTAACCGAATATTGGCCCTTTTTAGAAAACCGATTTTATTATATCGGTACTCAAATTAATAGCAAATGGGTGCGATCTGTGTGATAGTCCTGTGTTCCGAATGAAAGTGCGCGTATTAGGTATTAGATTACTTATGTCTAAGAACAACACCCGTGATAATATCTGTAAAATAAGGATAAGCTGCCCACATTCCGACGATGTTCTAAAGTATCGAAAAACCGGGTAACATTTTCATCACCTATAAGATCAACCACCCTTCTTTGAACCCGGTCCAGCAGCTCTAGACTTGACCTTGCAGCTCCGGCACATATGTGGGAATTATATTCCATTTTTGGACGAATGAAGCTTGTGTATATACGAAGAAGGTCGGAAGGGGAGAAATATGTCCGACACCGTCTCAAGAAACCCAAGCACCTAAATGTTCCCTTCGCAGCATCGAATATATGACGATTCCAACGGACGTCACACTGTATTGTCGTACCTAGAATCAAAAGGTTATCTGAAACATCAACAGTTGTGTTACCCATACGAAGAATTGATTCTGGTGAAATCTCAAGACGTTTATGTGTCAATAGGCAGCACTGAGTTTTGAGTGCGTTGAAATTAACTCGGTTCAATTCACTCCATCTGGAGATTGTTGTAAGGTAACGATTTATCGAGTTGTCCATATTCATTCTTGACAGTTTAATCTCAGAAATAGTAGGTCTATGGTCATATGAATATGAGTGACAGATATTACTATCATCCGCAATAGAATAAATCGGAGAAAAGAACAGAACCCTGGGGGGACTCCAGAGTTCAATATGAAGTTCTCGGAGCAAATACCATCTATAAATAAGAAATAAAACGAGAAAATTCTAACCCGACACTGCCTTTGAAATGTCGAGTGCGACTACTTTACTCTCTCCCATGCGGTGTATTGATTGACACCACTGTTCCGAAAGAAACGCCATTAGGTCTCCAGTTGAACGACTACTACGGAAGCCATATTGTCTGTCATTTAGAAGTTTGTTCGATTCTAAATAATTGACAAGGTGATAGTTTAACATGCTCTCCATAACCTTCGAGAGCGCCGAATTGCGATTGGGCGATAATTTTCCGGATTGGTGGGGTCACCTTTTTTAGGGATTGGCTGGACGTTGGCGACCTTCCAACAATTGGGGAAAATTCCAGATTGATATGAAAGGTATGAGCTTTATACATCAGCAGTTGAGATTGTAAATCAGACCAAATGATTGATATACAGTAGGGCGGGTCGATTTATAGGGTCGCATTCGCCCATTTTCACAACATTTTTCAGTTAAACGAGTTGGTTCTGAAATAGTTTTTAAGTAAACTAATCATCCTCTACTGTTTACCATCATTATATCTAATGAGCTTTATACATCAGCAATTTAGATTGTAAATCAGACCAAATTATTGATATATAGTAGGGCGGGTCGATTTGTAGGGACGCATTCGCCCATTTTCAAAAAATTGTATGTGCTTACAAGTGTGTACTTTGATTGAAAATTTTTTAAATGTGTTTTGTTTTTGTTACAATAACAAAATAAGCACAATTTTGTGAAAATTGTTGATAAATTCGAAAAAAATAAATCGACTTTAATGATCGATATCTCATTTTGTGCCTATTACATGTGGCTTTGCGATAAAGAAAAAATCTGAACAATTTGTAACGTTTTCGATTTTTCATGATTTTTTTAAAACAAAAAATAATGCTATTTTCACGTCAAAAATATATTTTTTGCTTCAATTTGTTATTATAACTCCGAAACTACTGAGCCGATTGAAACGCAATATACACACATATATTTGAAAATTTTTACATAGCATGGGAAAAATGTTTTCAAAATTCAGTCAATCAAAAGAAGATCATTAACGACTCAATTTTATATACACATATCAAACAAAAAACTAAAATTTTATGAAAGAAAATTACCGAATTCACTTAATTGTGAATAAATTCGAAAATAATCAATCGATTTTTATGACCGATATCTCATTTTGTTCCTATTACATGTGGCTTTGTGATAAAGCTAAAAATCTGAACAATTTCTGCCATTTTCGATTTTTCATGAGTTTTTTAAAACAAAAAAATTAGTTATTTTCACGTAAAAAATATATTTTTTGCTTCAATTTGTTATTATTACACCGAAACTACTAAGCCGATTGAAATGCTATATATAAACGGATTAAAGGTTATGTAAATCTCAATCATTCCGTCACATATACAAGGAACGGAACGACATGTTCAATTGCTAGCTAGCGTTTTCAAACGAGTTATACCAGAAAATGTAGACGCAGTTATGGCGACGACATCAGAGAGCCGTGAGAAATTGGCCAGACTTGAGAGCAAAAAAGATTTCAAACAATAATTTTTTTTAGTTTATTTTCTATTATTAACCCCCCAATGGTGACCTTTATGTCTGTGAGACCGGGTGTGTTAAAAAAATTTAATAAATTTATTCTCCGTTATTGTTTTATGCACAAATTTTAGAAATTTTAAAATTGAAGGAAAAGATCTTAAATAGATTTTTTTATTGCCTAAAAACGTAAATTTAATAAAAAAAAAGTTAACTATTAGTGCATTCATCACCATTTATGAAAGTAAAATTTGTGTCACCACTGGCGGGTTAATTTGTATTGTTTCATGTAAAGTGCCAAAAATGCTGATGGTTTCATGTAAAGTGCCAAAAATGGTGATTTTTTTAAATTTTTGTATGATGATCCCTCAGGGGGTGGGTCGGCATTCTAAAGTTAGTGGGGTCGGTCATACATTTATACTCGATTGGGGCACTTTAAATGAGTCAAAGTTTTCAAAATTTTTCCTTTGGATCAAAATAAGGAACATCATAATTCATTTTAGAGGTGTGGTTCCTTGGGCAAAGTTTCTTATTTTGATAACTAGAATACCATTTTCCTTGTCACTTGGGCGATTTCTAAATAGACCCGCCCTAATATACAGGTATGTGAAATCGATCGGTTTCAAAACGATTCGTTTTCAAAATCGATTTCCATCACATACATATCTGATACTAAATTTATTAATTTTAGTGTCAAATTTTAAAAAACCGTTTAAAAAAATGTATCGATCTATAGAAATCACAACAATAATACAAATTTTATATAGAAAACTTATCGATAACACAAATTTTCTATTGAAAACTTATCGATAACCAAAATGAGGTATAGAAACCTCATCGATAACATGAATTTTCTATAGAAATCACAACGATAACTCCAATATATGGAAAACTTATCGATAACACAAATTTTCCATTGAAAACTTATCGATAACCAAAATGGGGTATAGAAACCTCATCGATAACATGAATTTTCTATAGAAATCACAACGATAACTCCAACTTTATACAGAAATCTCATCGATAACATACATATTAAAATAATTTGTCATATTAAGGACGATATTTCATATTTTAACCATAATTTTCATTAGTGAAACATATTATTTTCCATTGCAAATCAAAAGCGCAAACAATTGCACCATGATAGATTTTATTGTTAGCAAGTTCCTGCTAAGAATAATAAATAATTGAAATTATTTTATTTAAAGAAATATTCTCTAAGAATTCGAAGGCACTTTTGAAGACGCCTTGCCTTAAGTTTGATATACATAATTTTTACAGCAAATATTGCCTTTCAAGGCGTATTTATTATAAGGTGGTGTCGAAAGCATAGCTGATTCTGATCAAACTGTCAAATTCACTAGTATTTCCGTTTCAGCAAACATATGTAAATAAACTGCATGGGTTTTTTGTACTTGTTGTAGAATCGCTCTCACCTTATAATGAATACGCCTTGGTTTCCTTTTTAATTTAACAAAAACCATAAATTCAAAAATGATAGTTTTACGATCACTTAATTTCAAAACTTACAAACTTCCAACGTATTCTCCGCCACTGTAAAAACACATACAAATTGTTCATTATTGGTGGGGGAAGCCCACTGACCCAGCTAGATAAAAATATCTAATCTTCGTTTTTTAGCAATACAATTTATAAGATAATGAAGATTTGCTATCAATTTTGTTTTACCATTTCCCCATTTTCATTTTCGTAGGATATCAGCTGTACGAGCGTTTAATGTAGGTTTGTTTTATACTTTTTAATTTTATTTTATTTTTTCACATTTTTGTTGTACTGTATCTCCCTGTAACGTTTTGTATCAGTTTGTTTGAACTGATAATGGTTCACTCCTAAGATAATAAGCGATAATAATTTGAATTTCAATTTTTCATTTCTTAACTTTGGTTTGGGTATCTAATCACCGCCAACAGTTTATATTTATAATTGGAGTTTTAAACATTGAAAAAAAGGCAGAAATATCGGCACTTTGTGTGACAATCTAAAGAAAATGTAGAAAAAATTAAAAATATTTTTGAAATAAATCATAAAAAAAAATCAATTCAATAAAGTGTTTCATTATTTATTACGAATATTTAGTTTAAAAACGTAATCATACATCATCCATCAATAACAATGTCATAATAAAATAAATGTTTTAATTAAATTTAATGGAAAATTTTGTTAAAATGTGTTTATTTTTAAGTTTAATTTCATAAATTTGTACTGAGTCATCATTGTATATAAATAATAAAGTTCAAATACAAAATTCAAATGATCACTTTCAATCTTATATTGGTTTTTTGTCGAACAAATAAAAATAGTCTACTTAAATAGTGGGTTCATAAAAAGTTCTTTAATTAATCCTCAATCCTTCAATTAAAATTCTTAAGTTGTAGTAATTCTAGAACTGAACGATGGTTTCTGCAAATCAAAAAAAAATAATATGGTCTGACAAACACATTAATTAGTTGTGATTCACTGTTTTATGTGTGCCAAAATCCATACGAAAAATAAACTTATGAAAAATGATAATATTCTTAATATGATAACTACGTGTAATAATACAAAGAACATCAAAAACACTTTATGTCCATTTAAGAATTCACTCCACTACAACTTTGTCATGTTCAATAAATGGTTAACAACCATATGTTTCAACATAAGTTCACATGGTTGTGTTAACCATTTTCTGAGCATTTTTCTGATAATCTGACAACCGTGTACACTAGAGCGTAACACTTTACAGCAAAATATTAGAACGGGGTGCTTGTCAATGGCCTTTAAAGCAAAATATTGGTATTCCCGAAACAAAAACCTTGATATATCATACTTTAAGATCCGACTGTAAATTGCAAAGATATAACCAAAAATGTAAAAAGACGACCCCTACGTTCGGCAAAAAGAATATAAAAAAAAATTTCGAAACTGTCTTGCACAGAACTGCATTTTATTAGGACTTAAATAAGTTATGGTCGAGCGAATAATTTCTGACTTATGTCGAAAAATTTACAATACCTTGGTCCAGATTTTGTTTTAAATATATTTATATACAATTTATGGCTGATTTTCCTCAAGTTTCATTAAAATCGACCCAAAAATATATAACATTTCGCTATCTATTCATTAGAAATTCCAAATATTGAAAAATTTGACCTTTGACCTTCACGATTTAAAGGTTTTCCGATTTTAGTATTATGATCTCAATAAATCCCAATGTGATGATCAAAAAATTCTGAAATTTGTTTAACAAAATTTTCGAAACAGCCGTTAAAAATATATTTTTTTTGGGCATACCTGCGAATAGGATTACGGTATCCCTACGACAAAAACTCATACACAAGTAAATACGGATATATCTATCTTCTATATAAATACAAATCAAATTCGTTGGTTAGACACATTTTTTTTAAAATGTTGGCCATAGTCCAACTTAGATTTTTACAGAATCAAAAATTGACCACGCCCACTTTTTTCGATTTATCCAAAATCGAATAACGGCTGCACCGATTTGGCTAATTTTTTGTTTAAATGTTCATAGTAGTCCAATTTAAGTTTTTACTGAAAGAAAAATTTACCATGCCAATTTCTTTTCGATATATCCAAAAACACAGGACGCCTGGACCGATTTGGCAAATTTTTTTTGTAATGTCCGCAAAAGTTTGTACAGAAATAAAATTTGTCCACATCCACTTATTAAATACATCTGCAAAATACATCGATCTGTGATCACTCATATTTCAGACCAAAATTCGATTATCTTAAATCATTAATAATTGACCAATAAGCGTTTAATCAAGAAAAGGAGCTCGATCTGTGATCACTCATATTTCTGACAAAAAATCTATTTTTTATATAAAAACTCCAAATATCTAAATTCGCTAATAACTTGGCCAATAAGCGTTTAATCAAGAAAAGCAGCTCGATCTGTGATCACTATTATTTCTAACCAAAAATCGATTTTTTATATAAAAACTCAACATATCTAAATTCGCTAATAACTTGGCCAACATGCGTTTATTCAAGAAAAGGAACTCGATCTGTGATCACTCATATTTTTGAACCAAAATCGATTTTTTATATAAAAACTCACAATATCTAAAATCGTTAGTAACTTGGCCAATAAGCGTTTAATCAAGAAAAGGAGCTGTGATCACTCATATTTCTGAAAAAAAAAAAACGAATTTTTATTTAAAAACTCAAAATATCTAAATTCGCTAATAACTTGGCCAATAAGCGTTTGTTCAAGAAAAGGAACTCGATCTGTGATCAATCATATTTCTGAACCAAAATCGATTTTTTATATAAAAACTCACAATATCTAAAATCGCTAATAACTTGGCCAATAAGCGTTTAATCATGAAAAGGAGTTCGATCTGTGATCATTCATATTTGTGACTAAAAATTTTTTTTTTATCTTTATTCAATATTTAATTTTACATTATATCTTAAATCAAAACCCGCGAAACCCTATGGGTTTGTCTGCAGGACAACCCATAGGGTTTCGAACACAAGCACTTTTTTTAATTTGACAGGACAACGTCTGTCGGGTCAGCTAGTTTTAAATAATTTGTAATAACTTTAACATTTTTTAACCAAATTTTGACATTTATATCTCATTACAACGATAATTACGTACACATTTCAATTCTTTTACATTCAATTGCAAAGGTATTTATTTAGTAGTTTTTACAAAAACTGAAAAATTTGCATTTTTTCCGAATTTTGTCGATAATACAGTTTTTGGGGCAATTTGACCCAAAGGAGATACAGAGTTAATTTCCAAAAAATTTTTTTTAATGTAATATTCATTAATATAAATAAATCTACATATTTCTAGAAAACAATGCAAAAAGTTAACAAGCTTCACCTATTTATTTCATATAAATAGTAAAATTTAGCATATATCTGAATTTTGACCTCGATGCGCGCCTAGAAATCGTTGTCCGATTTGGCTCAAATTTTCAGTACTTAACTTTTAGGATGAGTGTTACAATATTCCACCCGGCACTCTTTGCCATAGCACGCATATAATCAGCATAAATCTCTTAAAAATCTTGGTATCCACATAAAATTCTACAGAAATAGGTATCATATACACATAAATCACATGACCTCTCATGGCGATCGTTCCATAATTAGTCATAGCTCCCATATAAAGCCATATTCCTAAAATCAATCATGAAATATATTATTGAAATTTCCAAAAAAATATGGTCGGTTTTGACCGATTTTTACTGATTCAAATCCTTTGCTTTTTTCGGATTACGCCTAATATTTATTCTAATAAATATTATTTGTTAAGAACAGCCAGTTGCTGAAAAATGTGTATCTGTATCAGTGATGCCAAGTGTAGGGAATTTTCCATTTTGGTAGGGATTTTTTCCCAAAATTTCACATGTAGGGAAAAAGGGAAGATTTCTTACTTTTGTCGAATTGTAGGGATTTTTTGCAATGGCAATTTAAAACTATATATTTTCCAATTATAAAATTAAAAAATATAAAATTATTTTAACTCTGGTATAATATGAAGTAAATAATAATATGACATTTTTAATATCATCACCACTTTCAAACTATATAGTAATTCCCATTTTTACGGTATTTGACATGGGTGTAGGGAAAAAAAGGGATTTTTTTCATAAGCGTAGGGATTTCTGAAAAAATCTCCTGACGTGAGTGGACCATGCCTTCAAATCGCATGTGCATAATGTCCAATATGGTATGAGCTTTGTGCCACGTATAGTCATCCTGTTGAAACCGAATGTTGTTGGTGTCCATATCATCCAATTCATTTCAAAAGAAGTTCGTAATCATCAACCTATAGCTCTAGCATTTGACGGTGATGGCCTGACCAACTTCGTTTTCAAAATGAATGATGAAGCAACCAGCCCTATATTCACACCAAACAATGACTTTTTCGGGATGCATTGAACGTTCTTGGATCTCATGTTGTTTGGTATCGTCCCATCCATTTTTATAAAACTATTTTATCTTTTGTACGTGTTGTTGAAAGCGATATCCATTAATTGTGATTTGGCAATAAAAACTGAGTAAATGACAGCCAATTCGCTTCAACAATATGGCCGCTATCAACTGTCAAATATCAGAAGACCCTATAGCACAAAGTATACAGAGGCGTCAAATTTGACAGTTCAAAAACACTAAAATCAGCTTTTTTTGAAATTGTTTCGATAGAAAGAGAAAACAAATTTGCGGTTTAATACAGACAGTGCGTTAAAACAAACAACTATATAAATAAGCACAAAACCAAACCAGTTGAAATTGTTTCGAACGAAAGACACAAATATATTTTTTTTGCCGTGTCGCCTCTGTATACTTTGTGCCTATAGGAAGGCACTTTAGAGGAAATAATTTAATATTGCTTATGAATTAGAAAAATAGTTTTTTTTAATCTGCTGCAAACGTGTGTTTTTTATAGTCCTTCAAAATTGTTTGTGGATATTCGAATTTATTATATACCAGGGGCAACTGTAGACATTCTTAGAAACTTTTTTTTGCATCTTTGAATTGCTAAATCACATAACACCCTATCGTTTTGTGATAATAATGAATGGTCTAAAAAATGGTCTATAATTTTTTGTGTTATTTTAATAACAATTAATATTATTTTCAATAAGAAAAATCTTTAACTATTGTACATTACAAACGAAATGACAAAAATAATGATATAATAAACAATTGTATGTATTTAAACTAACTACCTATAGAGTGAGAAAATTGCCAAGTTATTTAAGTAAATGTAGGTATATTAAAATAATGTATTCCAGTCATTCAATTGGAAAACTCTATAATGAAAAATATGAAGTATGTATGTCTTTTTTAAATTAAAACCTTAAAACCACCTTCTGTTGTTCCCTTATAAAAAGAAAATAAATCACAGTCATGTTGTACTCTTATGATGTATTTCTGACACAACATTTGTCTTTAAAAATGTAAATAAAACAAAGAAATGTCAAGATGTTTCCAGCAAACACATGGAGCGAACCAACAGCAGTACTGGTGACATTTAACGACTATATGTATCAATGTGGAAAGAAACTCTATTTACGTGGAGCTGCGGACTGTAAGAAGAGTGAGTGGTGAAGACATACATTTTGATTGCTTGTTAAACAAACAGATCTACATGTAGAAAAGTATAAAGTAAATAAACGTCAGGAATTTTACAACACTCTGCTCTTATCAATTTCGTTATATTTTTTTTATACTTTTTTGTATTTTTTATGTCTTAAATACTCGTTGTAGAGCAATGATAAATAAGTATAAAACAAAAAAAAAATAAAAAAAAAAACTAATGCAACAACAATTGCAAGAAAATTGTAATAATAACAATAATGATAATGATAACAACAATAATAAAGTGAGGACATTTGAAGTCCATAAAAAGTACGATGAGCATGAACGCCAGTCAGCCACACATTTCAACACAAAATAACAAAATACTTAAGAAGTTAAACGACTGATAGACGGACATTTTGAAGAACCAAGTGACAGGCAGGCAGGCAAACACACAGAATTTCTGACTATAAAAAATAATTTTATGTGTTTTAAGGTTATAATTAAGCATTTAATTAAATGATATTTAAACAGTTTTTATATGATAAAAAAACTCTTAAAATTTTAGAATTTTAAATACATTTTTCAAAGTTTTATTTTTAATTGATAGCTTTTTAACAATTTTAAGTTTTGTAACTATTTTCAAGATGATTTACATAAAAATGTTTGATTGTGTTAAATGAAATACATAGTATGTACGAGTATATTTATATTAGACTGTTTTAATTCAAAGAATTTTTCGAATTTTTATCGTCGTTCCCCCAGAATTGTTCCTTGAATTGTAAAAACACATTATGCACAATATTAGGATGAAACCTAACCTGTTCTGCATTGGCTCTGAAGGTTTTAAGATTCTTTTACAAGAGGAAAAAACTAAAGTTCAACCGACACCGAACATAATATTCTTATATACACTTCACCAAATTATACTTCCAAATACAAATTTTAAATATTTTTAGCTAAACCAAATTTTTTTCCAGTTGTTTTTTTCATTTTTTTGAAAAAAAAATTTTTAGAATTGTTATTTTAAATTTATTTTTTTTTTTAATTTTTTAAATTTTATAAATTTTTTTGCAAAGGTATTTGAAATATCTATCATTAGATATCCATATTGTCTATATTAATGATTTAGTAATCTAGATATAGGTCAAAAATCGAGGTTGTCCTGGTTTTTTCCTCATATCTCAGACATTTGTGCACCGATTTTGCTGATTTTAAATAGGAAACTTCTCGAAAGCATGTCTGACAGAATTATTGAAGATTTGGATCCTGAAGATATCTGGGGTCTTCAGAAAATTGATTTCAACAGACAGACGGACATGGCTTAATCGACTCCGCTATCTATAAGGATCCAGAATATATATACTTTATAGGGTGGGAAAATTATATTGTGGAAATTACAGACTGAATGACAAACTTATATATACCCTTCTCACGAAGGTGAAGGGTATAAAAATCAACATTTTCTAATACTACTAATTTCCGAAACAAATTATTTAAATTTTAGGTGCCCCGCAGCACCCACTTTTCACTCCTCTATTGACTTCTATTGCAGACCCACATAAGTATATACTGGATATGTACATACTCATAAAAATCTGATATGGATCCTCATAAAATTCTAAGCCGATCTAGCTATGTTCGTCCGTCTGTCAGTCTGTTGAAAAAACGATAGGGTCCAAACGAAAGGAGCTAGCTGACTGAAATTATCCACAAATACTCTCTGTTGATAAGGTTTGTTCGGTATTGAAAATGTTGATTATGCGGCAATCCTGATAAAATTTTGCACAAATTAGCACTGATTTTGTTCTCTATTAAACGCAAAGTTACAAATTTACTGATGATTTAAAATTATGGTCTGAAATATTTGTGATCACAGATCAAGCTCCTTTTCTCCTTTACACATTTATTGACGGTTCTAGAAGATTAATGGTGTTTTTCCTTAAAAACTGAAATATGATTGATCACAGATCGAATCCTTTTATCATTTACAATGATATTGAAGTCTGACTGATCGCAAATCAAGCAATTCAGATATATAATTGACCACAGATGAAGTTTGTTTTAAAATCATATAATTTCTATCCATATTACTGATGAGTAGTTCTTTTTTTCGAGACTTTAAAAACCCCCGAATATTTTATGGAGTAAATAGTTGGGTGTATACGCAGTTAATTGATTGGCAGTTATTGTAGAAAAATGTATACGTTTTTATTGATTTGTTTTATAAACAAATAAAAACAAAAGCAAATAAATAGTAAACTAAAATAATTTCCTGAAAACAAAAACCACCTAAAAATATTGCAGAATTCGTAGAAAAATATATGAGTAATAAATAATTCTTTGTCATTGCGATTTTTTAACAAAGAGTCAATAGCATTAGAAATGACAAGTGGATAAAAACAATAAATTTATTTAGAGTTGTTTTGAAATTGACATTAAGAGCTTAAGGGCCATTATTTACAAATCATTTAGCTTATATCAAGTAATGAACTTTTTTGTTTGAAGTTGCATCAAAATAGATAATATAATGTTATATCCCGAGTGTTTAAAAACTTGCTTAAATATAAATTGTAAAAATCATTAAAGGGGAATATAGGGAACATTTTCAATTTTAGATTAATCTTAGTACCTAAATCCAAATGAGTTATATTATTTTCTATAATGGCTCAAAGTCCATTTTAAAAGTTTACAAAGTTATTGTAATTTCCAGTCTGGTATACATTTTCTCTGCTACAAACTTCCTAAGCAATCTTCAGCTGATCAGTTAATCGATTTTAACATAAGTAATTATGAAAATCAGCATTATTTAATTTATTTTCATAACCTCATTTTGTATTTTTTTTTCGAACAATACGATTTTTAAATAAAGAGTGTTTTGATAGAGGTGGATAACTTTAAATTGAAATAAAACAGAGAAAAACATTTTTAATATCCAACCAATTGGCTTTATTGGATTTCTTGGATTTTCATGTGGATTTCTTATCCACTTGCGGCTTCGGATTTCTAACGATATTGGCTCCTGGTGCATTGCCGACCTTTTCGAGAGAGCTGAATGCTGCACTCCCCTTATTAATTCGGGATCTGATATCTTCAGCTGTTCTACCCTTTGGCAGTAATGAGGCTGCCGAAAAAACATAGTGAATCCACGTTATCTAATTGCATTCTAGTGATCTCAAGATTACATTGTGTTTCATGGTGTCAAACGCTTTCTCGAAGTCTATAGAGTGGTGTGCGCCATTCAACGGATTGCTTCACTATTATGCGCAATGTGTTCACTTGGTCGACGCATGACCTATGCTCTTTAAAACCAGCCTACTCGTTCCGTAGACTAGGTGACACATGTTCTGATAGTCGCTTATTAATGATATGCGGAACTATTTTATTCACCATGATTAACACATTGACTGCCAAGGCACTTTCAGCAAATAAGATGCTGGGGGCCACAGCATTTTCTTTGCGTAATCTCTTCGAAAACGTCAATATTGGAATTTAGGCTACTGTCAGTAATATTTACTGCTTAGAAACAGATTATTTTTTAATAAATAAGAGGGTCTTACGAAATGGCGAAAAGGATTTTTTTATGGGATACTGAGTTAGAAAAAATACTCAGTACAAGTTCAGAAAGTGATGAAGAATGTGAAGATTACAGTTTTGATGAGGAACTTCCAGACAACATCGAAAAAATTCTTAAAATCCAGCACTATTGTCTGACATGTCTCTAGAGAGTAAAAGTCGTGTCGGACATATGTGTCCGACGTGGCGTAAACCGCATAGTGCAGTGTCACACATATGTGTCCGACGTGGCAGTCAATGTGTTAATAACGTTGCAATCAGGGAGATTACCTTTCTTTGGCAACAGAGGTATAATCCCATCCGTGAGTTCAGTCAGCAGTGTTTCGCTATCCCAGAAGTCACCTTTCAATAACTCTGGAGGTATGTTGTCAGGACCAGGTGCTTTATTGGACTTCAGGGATGAATTTCGGCGAATGATATTTCGGAGATACTCGGTTGTGCGAAGTCAAGTAGATAGTTCTCATGGTGTTGAAGGCATGCTGTCGGTGTTTGACGAGAGAGATGTTTTATTTAGTATTCTTCCCATATCTTAAACTGTCTCTTCTTCGACGTAGTAATTTTGTCAATTTAAAAACCAAAATAATAAACGAAATAATGGGAAATAATTCGGTATATCGGGAACTATTGGAGATATCGTAACAAAGTTTCACAAATTTTGAGCTGAGGAGTTTTCGAGTTGATTTACAGATGTTAGACTTCGTAGGTGGAATAGGAGCCATTTGATGGCCCCTATATTTGGTTATTTCGGGTCTCATATTTTTTAAAAAATCGCCAAAAAATCCTTTTATGATTCGAATGAGCTTACATTCAAAATATAGTAAAGTCCCGGTCCACACTGTGAAACATTTGCTGCAAAACATTTGAGTTTGTTGATGAAAGGGGAAAGAGGAATGAAAAAGGGAACTTTGTTTCATGTACATGAAGTTTTTGTTGAGTATGTCATCCACATTTATTCGTTCGTATTCGTACTGAACAGAAATGTCAAAAACTGAAAAGCATAAACTTCACTGTGTGGACACGAATGCAGTTTCAAAAGAGAATTTAAAAATGTTTTGCAGCAAATGTTTCACAGTGTGGACCGGGACAAATAGTCCATAAGAAGATCACCAAAAATTACGCTTAAATGTGTATCTCTTTTAGTTCAAGAGATATTTAAATTCATTATTTATTTTTTTTAATTATCTTCGATTTTTTTTTGGCCCACGAAGGTTCGAAAATTTTTTTTTTAAATATCAGCTGTATTTGCAATAAAATTCTGAATAAAATAAGAAAAAAATGGTAACAGTTATCTGGACCTTATAAAAAGTTACACCAATTTTTATTATACCTTTATTTTTTATTTTAAGGAACAAAATTATCTTCAGCACTATACATATTTTTTATATAAACCGGAAAGAGAACATAATGCATAAGCGTGTATAATTAAATTTGGCTGATTTAAACCCATCCATATCAAAACTTGGCTAATTTTGAAAAAAAAAATAGGTTTGAGTAAAAATGCAAAGCACCGATCCTCGAAAAAATCTTCATATTTGTATAGTTACTTAAATACATAAAATGCTAAATAGCGTCACACATTTTTCCCGTTTTAGGAATTTCGGTATTTAAAATTAAACATGGCAATAATTGTAATGCCATTGTTGTAAGGACTTTCGGCTCCATATTATTTCCTTTAAAATTTTACAATAACAAAAATTTATATTTTTCTTCATGGAGAAATTTAAAAAAAAAATATATAAAATTATTTTACTAAAATATTGATCTTCAAGTCCAGGTACTGTGAGATAGGTACTGTAAAAACATATCATTTGGGAGGAAGTCCTCGTAAAACTACTTCAAAACAAGATAATTTAATAGCAAGGGTTATCAATAATTTAAAATTGGAAATTATAATTTAATTTAACTATAATTCAACTATAGTTCTGGAACTCCTAGCAGCAGGGCAAATAAGATTCAATTAAAAACTGACGAAAATACATAGAAAACAAGTTATAACTCTATTTTTTCACCAAAAAACAATGAAAAGTTTTTTTTACAGTTTTTTGCTTATATCTCGGCAATAATAGACCGCTTATTATTATTATTATTTATTTGGGGTTTTTCGTATGAAAATTTAAAAAGTGAATTCATTATTTATAGAATTTACTTCGTATTGAATCATTCTAATTTCTTCTTCAAATCCATAACAAAAAGCTTCATAAATTTATTAATTGATTAAATTTTTCTTCAATTCAAATCTAGTACAAAAAGGCTTTAGACAATTTTTTCAATTAATTATGTAAATGAAAAATTTAAGTTTGAATAAATTCTGTTATTAATTAACTTTAAAATTAATTCAGTTTAAACTTTAGAATGAATCTAAAAAATTAAATATTAGGAATGGATTTATGGAATGAAAGGCTGACATTCTTTAATTACGGATTAAGATTTTAGTGAATTAAGCTAAAATTTTATTAATTAATTTGAAGCTCTGATATTTAATAATTAAAACACTAAGTTTTTATATGAAATTTGGCTATAATATTCCTAATTTACAGTATCATTATATAATTCGGGAATAGCCGGGTACCCGGGAATGTAGAAAAAATTTTCCCGATTCCCGGGAATTAAAAAAGGTCGGGAAATTAAAAACCCTACAATCAAGTTGCTAATATTATGGTATGTGGGTGTTTTTCAGGGCAAGGTATTGGACCAATTCATACATTACAATATGATTACGTTGAGTTTGACTGGAGTTTGAGTTCCAGCACGAAAATGTTCCCAAACACACGTATAGGGTTGTAACCGATTATTTACAATCCAATGAGGTACATTTTTTGCATTGGCCTGCACAGTCACCTAAAACCTATGGGAAATTGTAGATCTCAAAATACGAACTCAAAATTATTCTTCGAAGGAAGCTTTAGCAGATGCGTTGATAATATATATGAAAATATTTCAAAGAAGACGATTGAATCTCTAATTGCAATACATCGTTCCTGTGAAGCAGTAATAAAAATAAGGTATAAAATACTAAAACAAATACAAATTGATTTGGCATTTGGAAAATTGTATTCCATTGTATTTTCAACCACTGTATATCACAAAATCAATAGATATTTTGTGGTGGTGGGTACAAAAACACCTGAATTAAGCTACATATATATAACCCGTGTTTTCACTCTATGAAAATAACAATCCATAATAAATTTTCCGCGTTACTAACAGCCATTTTATTTACTGTAGAAAAAATAAACAAAATATTTTATTTAGTCATTTTTAGTACACACAATTAAACATTGTATTCGTTCGTACCGTCAAGTACAGCAAATAATGCGGTAGAAGTTGTAGACTGTCGACAGTAGAATGATGATTGTTGAATGTACAATAAATAACAAAAGTTAAGTACAGTTTTGCTAAGTTTTATTGGAGTTCTAACTAAGTACTGTCTGTCTGTTCTCATCATATTTATTTTGTTATTTTATTATTTTGTTTTTTTTTCACATTCTAGTGGAAAATATTGTTATTATTTTATTGTTGTTGTATGTTATTTTTTTTATTTTTTTTGTTTTTAATATTGTTCTGTTGTTTGTTGATGAGTTGATGGATGTTGTTGTCTGATGATTTGATGAGTTGAAGTAATTATGGCAGCAACAACGTCAGACAATTTCGAACATCTACCATTTTGAAATAATGAAAATATCAATAATAAAACGTACTTTTGTATGTTCTTACATACGTTAACAACATTTGTACAATAAAATTTAAAGAACTTAAATGAAAGATGGTGAACGATAACAGATTTTTTTTAAAACAAATGGGGTTGTTTTTCAAAATGTTATTGCGTCAAGAGTTTCCTGATGACAGATTGCAATTGAAGCTTTCATGTTCATGTTGAATAAATGGAAAACTTTTAAGGTAAAGATTTATACATGTGTATTTGGGTTTCTAACACTTCTACGCATCTACACACATAAATTGTTTGCGGTCCAAGGACAAATCCTATTAAAACTGGCTGATCGCTCCATTATTTAGCCTAGCCCCCATACAATATATGGTCATGCCATATAATCTAATTTTTTGATGATCGGTCCATAATTAGTCATAGTATTGGACCGAAAATCACTTTAACGAGCATAAATTTATTAAAAATTTTGGTATCAACATAAAGTTCAACTGAAATAAGTTTCATACAAACATAAATCACACTACCTAATTTCATGGCGATTGCACAGTGGTTTAGAAACTTTTTTTTTTGGAAATAATTCGGTATCTCGGGAACTATTGGAGATATTATTACAAAATTTCACATGGTTAGAGCTGAGGTGTTTTTGAGTTGAATTATATTTGTTCAGCTTCCTAGGGGTAATACGGGCCAGTTTGTGCCCGTAGGTTTTAGGTTTATTTTTTTTTTTAATTTTGCTCGATTTTTTTTTGTTTTTTAGATATGGCGGCCCTACGGAGGGTCGAATTTTTTTTTCAAAATATCAGCTATATTGGCAATAAAATTCTAAATAAAATAAAAGAAACTTGGTAACAGTTATCTCGTCCGTGTAAAAAGTTACACGCATCCAAAATTGGAACATGTAAAATGGGCCTAATTTTTTACGATTTTTCCTAAAAAAGTCCCTATATTTTTTCTTTTGTAGAAACAAATTTTCTTTGGGACTATATATAATTTGTATATGTTCCGGAAAGAAAACTTAATGCAAAAGCATGTAAAGTAAAATTGGGCTCACTTAAGCGGACACAGTATCCCCCAGACCTATCCAAACTTGGACAATTTAAAAAAAATATTTAGGTTTCAGTAAAAAATTCTAAAAAGGCAAAGCACCGATCCTCGAAAAAGTTCCGTATTTGTATAACCCTATATGTTTTTTAAATACTTAGAAAGTTGTTTTTCTATCACACGGTAAATACCGTCACAGTAGGCACTTTTCTAAAAAAACTCAGTTTTTGGAACACATTTTCCCCGTTTTAGGAATTTCGGTATTTGAAAATAAAAAGTGTCAAAAATTATAATGTCATTAATTTAAGGACATTTGGATCTAAATTAGTTCCCAATTTTGTTATGATATCTTTAACCGTTAAAATTTTACATTAAATCAAATTTTATATTTTTATTCGTGGAAAATCACCATATGAAAGTTTTTTTAATTTTTAAGGTAAATGAAGTCCCAAAATTTTATAAAATTATTTAATTTTACTAAAATATCAATCCTCAGGTCATAATGTTTTCAACAGTATCAAATACTTATATAAAAAGCCTTTATTTACTCCTCAGAAGTTCCACAAACCTTGCCCGCTTTGACAAATTTGTACATTTTTTCATATAATGCGTACAAAATGTTATTAACATATCAAATGTAAATTTTGAATTCAAACACATACTGACTTAACAGACATTTTAGTGTAACAGATTTTAGCACGCATTATATGAAAAAACGTACAAATTTGTCAAAGCGGGCAAGGTTTGTGGAACTTCTGAGGAGTAAATAAAGAATCAAATGATTCTAACAATAATTTGGTTGCTTCGACCAAAAATCTTTTTTATCAACTGACTTTCTGTGGATTTTAATTATTATTAAGTCAACCTACTTAAATGTTTTTTGTCACACAGAAAAATTGTTTGAGTTGTGATAACCAAATTTATTGTCAATCAAACGATTCATTCCAAATTACAGAATTTTTCTGTTGTGGCTGAAAAATTTTAGTTGGGGTGACAAAAATTTAATTATTTATATCGTAATTCTTCTTTGTCAACAGATTTTCTGTTTCTAGTATCAAATCACAAATCTATAGAATCTGTTTTATCTGTGCATAAATAATAAGAAAAAAACTTATATAGAAATTCCCGAAATTTTCAGGAAATTTCTAAAAAAAATATTCCCGGAAGTTCCCCGGAAATTTTGAAAATTATGATTTGAATTACATATTTTTTTGTATAAACAAATACATACATACTGCAAAGCGTTTTGCTTGTCAGCAAATACACCAAGATTCTCTGGTGGGAATCGAACCCGCAACTCTCAGACTGATAGTCTTGGTACCCAATTTGAGATTTTAAAATTTAATTTGAATTTTATATCGACATACATACATATATAATAAAAGTTTGTATTTGTCATATGATTAAGCTGGATTAATTAAGGCCCTAAGGGCTTACAATCTAAAATAAATGAAATAAATAAATAAAATTTAAACTCTACTGCTCCTTAAAATAATTCTCCCATGTAATGTAATGTCAACATAATTAGTATAGAAAAACTTATAATGCTGCCATCCAAATTATTTGTTTTTATATCCAAAATTTGTTCTTATTGCAATTTTTTTTATCTTGCAATGCACTTCATTTACAATTTATTATCATTTCTTACCCACTTGCATTCATTTCTCCCACCATTTTCAAGGTTACAATAAAGACTTTCCCTTTTTTCACCCATTCTCACACCTGTATGCAGATAAAGTTAGTTATCTTATATTTTTTGGCCACCCACCAACCGCAGATACCAGATACGATAACTACGTACGATATACAAACTAAATACTCACGAACAGTAGTAGTTTTGTTGTCTGTCTTCTATATCTTATCGTATTCCCATATGATTTTCTTAATATCAGTTTGCAATATATTTATATATAAATAAATATATATAAATACTATCTTATTCAAAACATTGATAGCGAAAATTACACAAAAAAAATAACAAAAAAAAAAACAATCTGTGCAACGACCGATTAGAAATCTAAAACAAAATTATGAATACACAAGTACAATCTACCAACTGATATCGACCCATATCAAAACTAAACAATAAGAAAGAACTAACTATAAAAACGCAGAAAAAAAAGGAAAGGAATTCCTTAGATATCTGAAGGTTGTTTGGTTTTGCAGTGTACTATTTGTATTTAGTGGTTTTTATTTAAAAATAAATTTAAATTTACTATAAATACTTAATTACACACATATTCACTGATATTCGCAGCCGTATAGATGATCAGTAGATAGTAAACGATAAGATTGGAAAATAAATGATAAAAAAAAACTTTGTGTAAATAATAGTTAATGGGGGCGTGAGAATTCTATATATACTTATGCATATCTACGTTTGAATTGGATTGATAATAATATAAAAAAATAAAAGCGATTATTTGATTTTCGATGCAACAGGTTGATTTTAGAAGTCAGGTATAA
Organism: Calliphora vicina; assembly: GCF_958450345.1. NCBI lineage: Eukaryota > Metazoa > Arthropoda > Insecta > Diptera > Calliphoridae > Calliphora > Calliphora vicina. The sequence continues at coordinate 40,032,285 of NC_088780.1, read as the reverse complement.
TAATAGTTTGAGATTATAAATATTAAATCTTTAATATCGAATATAGTGAGTTATGAGGTCGAATGTTACACACTCTCTGTTCTTCAGGGCGACGCAATCTCAATCTACATTGATGGACCGGAAATGGAAACGGGCAAGGGTTCTGGATTTTTCTATTGAACTTGGCCTCTTTGCTTCTCTCAGACTGTCCGAGAGAATAATTCGGGAATTAAATCTCGTACTTTCAACCATAAGTATTTACGTGGAGAGCCTTACATCAAACAAGGCTCTCAATTGCAATAATAAGGTCGAACGTAAACTAAGATATCTTGGTACATGTCTCTTTCATGATCTGAACTATCTTAGAGATGCGTCACTGACGAGTCTGATTGAATTGGTCAGAAATACCTGTTGCTTCTTACGGGGAACACAGGAATCGTCGGGATTAAGGTGAATGCATTTTCTCGTACTATCTCGTTTCTATGATCAGAATTGGATCTCTAGATCGTGTGATTTAACACCATTGTATTTCTTCTTATGGGATTTTAAGAAGATGTTTATGAAATATGCCAGCAAGCCCGATCATTGAGGGAGGAAAACTGTGGAGGTCATTCGCCCGATACGCTATTTCATACGTATGTATGATTTATTAAAACAACAATATAAAAAAAACAGTTTTCTATTTAACTTAAATCTTGGGTAATCTTGAGACAGCCTTTACTGTTGTCTTCTAATCCTAGACTTACCGCAACAACTGACCGTGCTAATTCATTCGAAGTTTCATGGCCTCCAATATTATTCTGAGATACCCAGCGTTAAGTTATTCGTTAAGAACTTCTAGCTCTCTACGACAATGCCAGACTACCCTCGCTCTAATATTTATTATTACCTTTATGTGCCTTAAGGCTGACTATTTATGCAATATGAGATCATCAGGGAATCATGGCTTCGTACCGTTTGGGAAGATATGGTAACATTTTCAAACAAAAATCATTAGTCAAAACGCCAAGCTAGAACGAGTACTGGATGTATGTAGGCATTCTAAAACTAGTAGTGAAAGTTTTTAAGCCCGATAGAACTAACGAAATGAATACACAGGGCAACAAAATCAAAAAAATTTTAGAGGCTTTTTAAACCACTACACAATTTTGATGTATTGTGGTTCCAGTAGTACAAATGTGGTCCAAATTTTTAATTCTAAAATTGGGAATTTTTGTATAAGTTTCTCCACATAATTTATGATAACTCAAAAAGGGTTAGTCCGATATTTCATAAATAAACTTGGAAATGTTCAAATTTACATAACCTTTAATCTGTTTATATATTGGGTTTTAATCGGCTCAGTAGTTTCGGAGTTATAATAACAAATTGAAGCAAAAAAATAAATTTTTTATGTGAAAATAGCAAATTTTTGTGTTTTAAAAACCTTATGAAAAATCGAAAACAGCACAATTTATTGCTTTATGCAAACCCACATATAATAGCAACAAAATGAGATATCGAAGATAAAAATCGATTGATTCATTTCGAATTTATTCATAATTAAGTGAATTCGCTCATTTTCACTAAAATTAACTTTATTGTGTGATATACATACAATTTAGTGGTTAATGTTCTTCTTTCGATTGATTGAATATTGAAAACATTTTGCCCGTGCTATGTACAAATTTTCACATACATATATATTGTGTTTTAATCGGCTGAGTAATTTCGGAGTTATAACAAATTGAATCCAAAAATATAATTTTTACGTGGAAATAGCAAATTTTTTTGTTTTAAAAAAATCATGAGAAATCAAAAACTGATTTTAAAATCAGTTTTTCAGGTTTATCACTTTATCAGAAACCCTCATATAATAGCAATAAAATGAGATATCTCATTTTGTTCCTATTACATGTGGCTTTTCGATAATGCAATACATCTGAACAATTTCTGCCGATTTCGATTTTTCATGATTTTTTTAAAACAAAAAAATGCATTTTTCACGTAAAAAATATATTTTTTACTTCAATTTGGTATTATAACAACGAAACTACAGAGCCGATTGAAACGCAATATATATGTGAAATTTTATACATAGCATATTTGGGTTTGCGATAAAGCAATAAAACTGAACCATTTCTGCCGTTTTCGTTTTCATGAGTTTTTTAAAATAAAAAAATTTGCTATTTTCACGTAAAAAATATATTTTTTTCTTCAATTTGTTATTATAACTCCGAAATTACTGAGCCGATTAAAACGCAGTGTATAAACATATTAAAGGTTATGTAAATTTGAACTTTTTTTAGTTTACTTTAATAATAACGGACTAACCCATTTTGAGTTATCATAAATTATGTGGAGAAACATCTACAAAAATTCGCAATTTTAGAAAAAAAAATTTAAAAAATCTATCCATGGAATTAAAAAATTTTACAATTTTTTTACTTAGGTAACCATGATGCATCAAATTTATATAGTGGTTAGGCTTTTTTACGGTTGACCTGTGTTATCTGTCAAAGGAACTGTCATACAGCGCTCACTATTTGACATTTATGATCAGTATACACTCAGGTCTCGTTTTATGCAGATTCAAATTTATGCGGTTTTTAAATTAACGATTTTTTTTTGGAATTTTAACAGATTTTAAAATTTTAGATGTTTTTTTTAATTCTAGTGATGAAAATGATATTTTACAATATGATGATAATGTTATTATACGATATTATCGTATCATCTAGTGATAAAAGTGATGTTGAACCAATTCCTAAACGATGCCGACAATTATTCAGTCATTCAGATTGATCATACATATTTACAGAATTTCCTTAAAAAATGTTTTAGCTTAATTTTTGGAACATTTTCTGTTTCTTCTATGATTAATGAATTAATATTATATTTTTGTTTATTTTTTTAAAGGGTTTTTGTTTTTACTGTTTAAGTAAATGAAATAAATACAGTTTTGTTGATTTTTTATGCGATTTTGCTTTGGTTTTTTAATTAAAATTTGAATTTATGAGGTTTTTCAGAATTTTGGAACGAATCATTAGTTTTTATATGAAGCTAGAGTATCGTTTTATGCGAATTAAATTTATGCGATTTTTTTTGGAACGCATCTATCGCATAAAACGAGACCTGAGTGTACTCTGGCAAATCATTATGAATTGACATTTAAACAACGCTACCAAATTATCCAAATTTACTTTGAAAATCAGTCAAGGATTCGCGCAACTTAAAATTGTGTTCAACGATGAGGCTCATTTTTGGCTTAATGGGTTTGTTAATAATAAAATATGGGCGACATATTTTCGATTTATTAAAATCAAAATATGGCGATGACTTGATTTCGAGAAATGGTCCTTCGAGACTGGCGATTATTTCCTGTTAGGTCACGTGAATTCACTGGAGGCAAACCTTGGAGGCAAACATTGTTCGTGTTATTCGAAAAAGTGGCCAAAAATTGGACGTCCAGAATGCGTTATGGCCATATGCCCGAAATCATTTTCAAGTTTTAATGTCATGTATTTATAAATAAAATTATTTTGTTGTGTTATTTTTTACAATTTCAAATTCAATCGGGCTTAAAAAACAACCTTTGCAATTTATTCCAAATTATATAACCAAATATTGGCTCTAGCACGGGTCATTTGGAATAAAAACCTCACCCACAAAATCGATTTTTTAAAGTCATAATTTTCTCAATTTTTTATTACTTTTTTTATTTGTTTATAGTAAAAAAGCGGATTTTCCCCATTACCACCATTTTTTAAATAACTTTCGATGGTCTATTCGACTATGATAATGCCATTTTGATATTTGCAAAAAATGTAAAAAAGTTATAGTTATATTAATGTACAAATTTCCTTACAAAATTTTATTCATTAAATAAAAATTTTAATTTTGCAATTAAAAATTTCATAACCAATAATATAATTTTTGTATTTTTTTAATCACATTTATTTTAATATACTTAAATATTTTTATTAATTTTGTTTTTCACCTTTGAAATCACAAAACAATTTCCTCTAGTATTATGGAATAACAATTTCAGACATTTTATGGGGAATTTTATTTTGTACAGCAATAACAATGTTTAAATGTCTGTAATATGGATCGTTTATAAAGTGAATTCTTATCTTATCTTTTTATTTCAACGTTTCGTAAATATGTGCTTTAATAAAAAAAAAAATAACCAAAAAAAAAGTAATAATTCTTTCATATAAAAAATATTGTTTTTGTATAAAATGCTCTGCATAGTCGTCTATGGGTGTATGAAGAAGTTACTCGTATGTATTTCATTTGTATAACATCCAGAGTAAATATGTATGATATATGAGTGAACTTTTAATTTTTTTGTATTTCATTCCATGGGTCTACGTGCTGAATTCTATACTTGTTTATTAATATTGTTTTTCTAGCTATTTTATTTTAATAAACAAATTATTTGCAGGTATATTAGATATATCTAAATATACATACATTTATGAGCTACATTTCAAAGTAAGTCAAATATTGGAAGGGCATAAATATCATACGTACGTACATGCGTATAATTATTGATCAAATTTCAACATTCTACGATTGTTATAAATACGATAATGAGAAAGATCTTAGAAAAAATCTTAAAAAACATCTTCTCTTATATATTAATGAAATATACATCGTAATAGAAGTTTAAGGCCGGATAACTTAGCAAATGTTTAACCCAGTTAAGCATTAATCTAAGATAAATTTTATTTTTTTGTATGAACAAATTTTGATAAGTTACCCGGTCTTACTGAAGTAAAAAATGTACCTATAAGAGATGTAATAATTTTACTCGCTAATAATAACTCAACGGATAACTGTAATTATTTAAATTTATCTATTTCTTCAAGTCACAATAAATATTTTTACATTTTCTTTTCTGTTGTCAAAAATTTGTTTTTGTTGTCAATAAAAATAAAACAAGTAAGAAAGTATGGTCGGTCAAGCCCAGGCTATATAATACCCTACACTAAGTAAAAGAGCAAAAACCTTTTTCTTTTAAAATTTCAATAATTTATATTTTTGAGTGATTTTCGGAAGTGGTCCTTATATGGGGGCTATGACCAATTATGGACTGATCACCATGAAATTAGGTCGTGTGATGTATGTTTGTGTATATACTAACATTTTTAAGCGATATATGCACGTTAAAGTGATTTTCGGAAGCGGGTTTATATGGGAGCTATGACTAATTATGGACAGATCGTAACAAAATTTGGTGACATGAATTTTGTATATATAAAACTTATTTGGAGAGAAACTTGTGGGGATACATATATAAAGTAAAGATTTATGACCGATAAAGTCCAATTTCGGAAGGACATTTGTATGGCGGCTAGGTGAAATAATAGACCGATTTCAGCCAGTTTCTATAGGCCGAAAAAATAATATGTACCAATTTTGATCGAAATATCTTCAAAATTGCGACCTGTACTCTGCGCACAAGGTTTACATGGACAGCCAGCCAGATGGACGGACATCGTTTAATCGACTCAGAAAGTGATTCTAAGCCAATCGGTATACTCTAAGGTGGGCGTTAGAATAATATTTTTGGGCGTTACAAACATCTGCACAAACGCATTATACCCTCCCCACTATGGTGGTGTAGGAATTAAAAATTAAATCAAAGCCTAAATTTGTATGTTCATTAAACCAAAAAAAAAATTTGATATTTTGTATTCCATATGAAAATATTACCTAGCGCCGGGATTTAGAAAATAGAGTAATTTCTTTCTTATTGAAAATGTACACGTTTTGAAAAATTTCCCATAGTTTAAAATTTCTCTGAGTCATGCTGTTTTGCATTAGGTATATGTCTGTACTAAATTATTGTATTTAATAGCAAATATTTCTACCATATAATAAAAGTGTTGCATGCTTTTAGGTGCTACAAATAACTAGCAGCACTACCATACTAAAGGAAATTATACTAAAGACACTCGGTTATAGCTGGCCCAATGCCGAATTGAAATTAGTTGACAACAGTTCATGATTTCACAAAGCCCCCATATATGATGACTGGGCTGGACATATATATCTTCGCTTAATGATTTTAAGAACCTTATTAGGAAGGGTAAAATACAATACTGAAGAAACTTTTGTTGTGGTGTAGAAAACTCTTCAAAAACAAGTTGGATTTAATAAAAAATTAATAATCCCCATACAATTTTCCATACAAATTGAACTTTTTTCATTGCGAAAAGCTTTTTGAAGTATTTTGAAACATATCTGCAGTAAAAGAATTCTTTACTGGGCGAAGTCGGTTTTTGATGCACTACTTAGACAAAATCCTGTGGTGAAGGCCGACAATGCAAGAAATCTTTACATAGCTTCAGAATTGGGAATTATTTCTCTTTTGTTGGGGGTAATTTCTCATTTTTTGGAACTTAACCTTTTATTATTGTTACATTGTTACCTTTTAAAAGCTGATATTTATTTCATTTAAATAAACCGGGTTAAATCTACATAACAACAGTTTAATTAACACACACTTAAATTACCCACATTTTCTCAATATCTGGTTATTTTTTATCGTGACGATAAACTGACAGTTCTCATACAAAAAAAAATGTTAATTGGAGGTTTATCGTAATGAAAAACGATAACCAGATAATGAGAAAATAGGGGTTAAATTATTTATTCGTATCAGAATTCACAATCAACTGACTCGGTTGATACTCTTGCATTTATAGGACAGCGCCATCTTCTAGAAGTTTCAAGTATTATCTAACGGATAGTACTTTTAAATATACTTCACAGTTACTATTGTCATACTTATGAGCAATGTTAATAATAGAGCTTATAAATATGATGAATGTTGCAAGCAGCCGTTACAAACAGTTAAAATCAAATTTATAATTCAATTTCGTAATATAATTATAAAACTGCCAATTATAATTATAATAAATTACTGCCTGTTTCAGTAAATGCGAACAGCAAATAAATTTAATTTTAATTTAGCCTTTGGGATTTATTTAATTTTTTAAGATAGGAAATTAAATAGTTCATTTTGTTTGGGATTTATTTCACGGTATCTTGACTTAATCTATAAAGTATTGAAAGCATCACATAGAAAGGCAAAATATTTCAAATCAAAAAGTCTCTCCTTTTTTCTACTTAAAACTTGCAAAACAAACATTTGCAAGTCAAAGCTAAATATATTGGACTAATATCGGATAATAAATTGAATTTGAAACTATATGCATGATACAGAACCAATGTATAATGCTGGTGATTATGATAACAAAAGCTCTTAGGACTACTCCATCTAAGGCAACTGGTTACCATAAGAAATTTTGGAAAGACAATTAACTGAGAACACTGCAATAAGACTCAAAAGCATGGGAACATAATAACTACTTTCATTGTAGTTATGACAAATATTATGGATAGATCAGACTGTGACAGCCACCTCGATGTTCGGTAGAAAATCATCCAAATATTTACTGACGCATCAGTTGATTTTGAGACTGTCCCCACAGGCTACATGATTACTGTGGCATAATTCAAGCCCAAATCATAGCTAAAAAAGCAGCCGATCAAAATCTTCAGTATCAAGGGATATCGATCAGGGATATCCACGGGGACATATAAGGAATTACCAGCAATACTCTCTCTCTGATTTAACACAAACTCAATGATATGTAGTTTGTGTGAATTGAAAGATGGGAGAGATAACACTCTTGCAAGGAGTCCGGATCCAACATTCATTCATTCATTACAGTTATTACAGGACTAGCATCTACATTAGAGTGACAATCAGTTGTATGGAAAAAAATTTTTGTTAAAATTTTGAAGAGTGCCGGGTGGAATATTGTGACACTAGACTAGGAATATTGTGACAATAGTTAAATTCTGAAAATTTGAGCCAAATCGGACAATTTTGCGATTTTCAAGAAAAACTAATTTTTTGTCCATATTTAGGCGAATGAGCCCAATTTCCTTACTGTTATAAATTTTAAGTAAAACCTATTCATAATATTATACTCCTTATAATTTTAAATATGCTCTGAAAGTTTTACTAAAATCGGAAAACGATAACCTTTGAATCGTGAAGGTCAAAGGTCAAATTTTTCAATATTTGGAATTTCTAATGAAAAGATAGGGAAATGTTATATATTTTTGGGCCGATTTTTACAACAACAGTGCAAAAATGGATTTTAACCTTTAAGATGACTTGGAGTCAAAATGGTTGTGTTTTTCGTGATTTTAAAAGTTGAGGGTAATTTGGACCCCAAGTGCTGCTAAGGTTAATTTCCATTTTTGTGCTGTTATTTTAAATTCTGGACTTAATATTATATTTTCCTTAAGTTTCATTAAAATCGGCACAAAAATATATAACATTTCGCTATCTTTTAAATCGCTAAATTTAAATCGCTGGTACGGAAAAACTGTAAGAGGTATTGACATAATTTTTTCATATTTTTATTCCCTATTTTGATCTCAATCAACCCCAATGTGATGATCGGAAAATTCTGAAATTTGTTTAACAAAATTTTTAAAAATTTTAAAATGGAGTTTTGAAACAGCCGTTAAAAAAAATTATTTTTTTTGGCCATACCTGCGAATAGGTTAACGGTATCCTACGAAGACAAAAACTCTTATACAAGTAAATATGGACATATTTTAAGTAAAAATTAGATTTTATTTTAATTTTTCTCGAAATATCTTGATTTTTTTCCTAAATTTTTTGTTCAAGTGGCCTGAAACACGTTAATGGTCTGGCGAATTTGTAATAACTTTAAAATTTTTTAATCAAATTTTGTCATTTATATCTCATTACAACGATAATTACGTACATATTTCGATTCTTTTGCATTCAATTGCAAAGGTATTTATTTAGTAGCAAAATTTTTTCAAAAACTGAAAAATATGCATTTTTCTCTAATTTTGGCGTTAATACAGTTTTTGGGTCATTTTGAACCAAAGGAGATACAGGGTTAATTTCCAAAAAAAAAAATTTAATGTAATATTCATTAATATAAATAAATCTACATATTTCTAGAAAACAATGCAGAAAGTTAACAAGTTTCACCTATTTCTTTCATATAAATAGTAAAATTTTGCATATATCTGAACTTTGACTTCGATGCGCGTCCAGAAATCGTTGCCCGATTCGGCTCAAATTTTCAGCACTTAACATTTAGGCCTAGTGTCACAATATTCCACCCGGCACTCTGTGAAATCTAAAAAAAAAATCGTCTGTCACTCTAATCTACATACGTGCAGAAGCTTAAAAATTACGAATCTCTTAACTTTTTGAATTTCCACCTCTTAACTGAAATGGAAACAATCAGTTCACTCATGTCAAAAAAGGGATTTCTTGTGCTCATTAAGAAGAAAACCAACACTCATACCAAGGTTAAACTTGATAAATACTATGGGAACTCTCCACCAACAATTTCAATGGTAAAAAGTGGTTTACTGGATTTCGTTGTTCTGGAATGTTCTAGACGCCCAGTTGAGGTCTCTACACCAGAAACAATTGAAAAAAATGCATGAAATGCTGTTGGCGGATCGGAGATTGAAAGTGCGAGAGATTGTGGAATCCATAGGAATCTCACATGGCTCAGTGGTTTCAATTTTGAGTGATCACTTTGGTATAAGAAAGCTTTCCGCATGAAAATCCGCCCGTAATAATAAATACAATATCTATCTGACTCTGTTTTTGTTAAGGAGAAAATACTTAATTACCGAATCTAATTAAAAATAAGTATTTCACTTACATTTTCCTACAACAAAATATCCTTCGTAATGCTTTATATGCTAAATTAATTAATTTAAAAACCATTCAAACTTATATTTTTCAATATTTGATTCTATTTTTTTTTATTTAAAAATGTTCGTTTGTTTTGTAGACTTAAAATCTATGGAAGAATAAAAATATCAATAGGAAGTAACAAATTTAATATTTAAATATTTATATAAAAAAAAATAAAATAAATTTTAATTTAATTTGGTAATATGTAATAAAAATAATAATAATATAAAATAAAATAATAAAAATAAAAACAATATATAAACTTATTAAAAATATGAGATTGTTTGCGTTTTAGGGAATTATTTTTTGTTTTTGTTGATAAATTTATAAATTTTGAATAATTAAATAAAAAAAATATATATAAACAAAATTTACAAATTATGGAATAATCAACTAAGTAAAAATAAAAAAATTATAATATTAAACAATAATCTGTAGAAATTTACAAAATATAAAAAATTATTGAAAGAAAATCAAAAAAAAAATTAAATTAAAATCTCTGGAATATAAACGAAATTTATAAAAATATATATTAAAGCTAGATTTATTAAAATTATAATAGATTATGTGGAATTTTGTAATATAGAGGTTGGTTTAAAAAGTTTTTTTAAACTAATTTTATAATTATTTTTAATATTTAAAAAGTATTTACAGAATTTGTTTTTTGGAAGAATTTTGGTTGTTTTTTTGTTTTTTGATAGTCCTTAGAGGATGTTTTTTCTTTTTGTTAAAAATTTTTTATAATTTTTTATAGTATACATATTTTGTGTTTTAGTTTTTTAATATTAAATTTATGTATATAAAAATATATGTTGTAATTATTTTTAAAGTAAAGTAACTTAACTTAATTTACATATTTATGAAATATAAATTCTAAAGATTCTTTGGAAATTTTCTAGAAATTCATAGTAAATTTAATGGATTTTTCTAGTTTTGAAAATTTTCTAGAAATTCATAATAAATTTAATGGATTTTTTCTAGATGTTGGTTGGTTAATCTTTGGTTTTCTTTGCATGATTGTAGGGAAGTTGTGGGATTTACAGTATTGTTGTTTTAAATTAATTTATTTGTTTGTTATTTAGTTATATTTATAATGGTCAATATGGGAAATATTATTTTATGCATTTGATCTTAATTTATTTGTATTATGGTCCTTCGAAACTCAGAACAACTTGTAGCATTCATTTGGTATTTATATATTTAGGTCGATCTATAACAATTCAAATTTGCATCTAAATAATTGCTTATGGTTTTTTTATATTAATATAAATATTGATTAACTCAAGTAATGTTAAATAAATTCTTCAATATTCACCTGATTTGAAAAAGCGAAATATTTTTGTATCTAGAACTAAATGTTCTTTAGTAAATTAGTATAAAAATTACTGTTTTAATAGAAAACTTAATAAAGGAAAGAATTCAAAGTCGAAAATACTGGAGAAAAAATAAATGTTTCGATATTGTTTGAAAAATTATTTAAATAATTGATTAAGCCATTCAAATTGCATAGCTCCATTTTCCTTCTTTCAGTGACCACTTGAAAAATTATAATCGACCTGAATATAACAGAGTTAGGGATACATTCTACCATAGATAAATAAACATAGATCAGAAACTCTCCTCTCAAAGACCTAACTCGGTTGTCAAAAACCTAAGTACTGAGAATTTATTAGTTAAAAAATTATGTGAAAACAAAAATAACACTCGGACATGTGATTATTTTGAGTTTTTTTCTAGTTTCCGCTCTATGTATATTTCTCTATGGATTCTACATTCTATCAGAAAACAGTTTGTTTTAGAATAACTCAAATTGAGGGTGTTTTATACATTTTGAAGACCATTTTGTATTTAAAACTAAATGTTCTTTAGTAAATTAATATATAAATTACTTGCTTTAATAGAAAACTCAATAAAGGAAAGGGGTCAAAGTCGAAAAAACTTGAGAAAACTTAAATTTTCCGATATTGTTTGAATAAAATAAAATATATAAACTTGAAAAACTCAAGTTTTCTTCTTTTAAAAACCTTTATCAAAATTATAATGGTAGAGAATACCTCAATTAGGGATACATTAGTACTTGAACCTAGCCGAATAACTCAAAATTTTGAGGGTCATTCTGAAAATTTTAAGACAGGTCATAAATGACCCAAGTTTGGATCTGGTATTAGAATTCGGAAATTAAAAGAAGAACATTTTGTACTACAAATCTGGACCATACAATACAAATTACTCTTTAGATATGATAACATTTCTCCCAAGTTTAGAACATAATATTTCTGCAGACCTCTTCAATACTTTTACAATTAAAATATTAATCTAATTTATATTTCAGAACCTGCTTAAACAATTTTCCGGCGGAACTTAAAAATTTGTTTGAGTTATGGTCCTTCGCACCAATACATTGCTTAGTCCATAGAATATTTTCAGTTGTAATTTTCTAAACTCCTTAAAATTACTCCATTTTCACTACCGTTTCCCGGTCGAATTTTCTGCCAAAGTCATGCAAATGTTGTGGCACAAATTGCAAAAACTGCTGCTGCTGCAAATCGTGCAAATGTTGCTGGCGATGTAGCAAAAATTGATGATATTCATAATCATCATCCATGGAAGGACTACGACTCATATTATTTAAATGGCCGTGTAAAATTTGTTGTTGCTGGTGCTGTTGCTGCTGCTGCTGATGTTGCTCATCGGCCAATTGATGGTGTAATTGTTCGATTTTAATGCTGTTGCCAGTATCATTAGGATTGGGTATCAATTCACCATATGTCTCATAGGCCGGAGAGGTGGGTGGTGAATTAGGTTGGGCCTCAGCGTGGTAATTACTTAAGGGACTGTGATTGTTAGAGGCCATATGGAGGGTGGGATGGTGACCATGTGGATTGTTGGCTGCTAATAGTTGTTGCTGCTGCTGATGATGGTGTAGTTGTAGCTGCAGATATTGTTGCTGTTGATGAGTCTGAGAATTGCTGTTGCTGTTGTTGTTGGGTGTGGCACATTTGTTGCCGGTTGGTGATGTGTTGTTGTTGTTGCTGTTGGGTGAATTGGGATTCATTAGCGTATTCCCTGTATGTTGCTGTTGCGTTGCTGTATTCATTAATTGCTGTTGTTCCGCTTGTTGTTGCTGTTGTATATATTTTTGCATAAATTTCAAATTTTCATTATCATTATGATTAAATGTTGTTGTATTGTTGTTATTACTATTGTTGTTGTTGTTAGTATTATTTAAATGATTGGTGGGTGATGATGAGGCAGATGAGGCATGATGTGGAAACATTATTGGTGACATTTGTTGCTGCTGTGATTGTTGTTGTTGCTGATTATGCTGTTGATATTGTTGTGGTGACATATTACCCATATGATTATGTTGTTGTTGTTGTTGCTGCTGCTGTTGCTGCATTAACGGTGATGTTGGTGACATATTCATGCTGTGATTGTTATTATTGTTATGACAAGGCGATGAGATACTATTCGTGGGTGATGTAGCCGCCGATTGTGTTAGTGATGATGTTGATGCATTTAATAATTGTTGTGTTAAAGGTTTAATATCTATTATTTTAAATTGATTTACCCCGACAAACGACAATTACATTGATAATCAATATGAAAAGAGACAAAAAAAGAAGAATACGAGAAATAATTAATAAGCATGCTGGGAGATGATGAATATTTTTTTCGTTTGAAACTTACCATGATCGCCATTGAGCAAGCTCATGTTGTTAGTGGCACTTTCAGTGCTGGTATTGAGAGTATTATTGGACGAATTGATTGATTGTTCGGATGCCGAAGCAATGGCAGCATTTGCTGATGCTTGCTTTTTCGAAATTTTTTCGGTTTTACAGCCTTTGGGTTTGCGTTTACGGGTCTGGAAAATAGAACAAACGGAATTTTTAGTAAATTATTTAAATTAAATTTTAATATTACAATAATTATTTTTAAAAATCCTCAAAATTTACCTGTATTGTATCCTTTTTCATGGTCAAAGGACGTTTCACACTATGCAGCTTGTAATATAGACCACAGGCATTGCATACCGGTTCACCATTGGGATTACGACGCCATAATGAAGTCTGGGTGGTCAAACAATTGGAGCAAGTCAGGCCCGCTCTTCTTGAGGCACTCTATTTAAATTAATAAATCAAAAATTATTAATAAAAAAATTCTTTTCATATGAAAAAACAAATCAAAAATATTTAAAAATAAAACAAAATTTTTGAATTTATTTGGAATAATATGTTATTATATAGGAAAACACCTACCAGACGCCGCGAAGTAGCACGACTAACAACATGTTCCTCTTTAATGTTGCCAGTGCTGTTGTTGTTGTTGCTGTTCCGATTTGTAACTGTATACGGAAAGGTCTTATAGAAATCCCCGCCTGATTCAGCGGCCACTGTAATATAGTGATTGATTTGTTTCATTAATTAAATGGCAAACAAAAATTAATTGAGTTTTTTTTCTATTTACTTTCTAATAATTTCAAAGCTACAAAGATTTTTACAATATTCATAAGAAAGAAAACAAAATGTCTAAAGCATTCACAAAATAAAGGCGCAATATAAACAAAATATTAATTTCTTTTGTTTTAATATTTATTATAATAAATTCAATTAATTTTTTTCTGGTTTATCTTCAAACTGAACTTTCAGGAAGCGAGAACGTTGTAGATTTTTTTTTCATTAAATTTTTGCAATTTAGGGCAAAGGATTTCTATAAGCTTTATTGTAATAAACAGGATAAATTCAAAAATTTTGTTTTTATTTTTTCAAGTATTTTAATATTTTTTTTTTAAATTTTTTTTGTAATTACTGTAAAATAATTTACCAATCTTCTGGGTGGTTTAATTAAGGGACGATTCATTCCGTTCATTTTATGATAAAGACCGCACGCATTGCATAAATAATGTCCGGTATTATCACGTCGCCATAGTGGAGTTGAAATTGCACCACAATTGACACATTCTCGCCCCTCCGTAAAAAAATCGGCATCAAAAAATGCTTCAAATATAATAGACATAACAAATACTCATCAATATTTATTTATGATTGGGGTTGATTTTTTTTTATTTTTTTTTTGCTTTTTTAACGATTTTAAACAAAAATTTTAAATAATTTAAAGGAAAAAAATATTGATTTATATGAAAAAATTATATAGTTCCTATTATTGTTGTTGCTGTTGTTTTGTTGTATAAAAATGTGTAATTTATTGTAGGTATATATTTTTGTTTTTTTTTTAATTTACTGAAGTGTGATTGTGTAACAAACAAAAAAAATTAATTGAATTTATTATAAAAAAAATAATAAATAAATAGTTGGGTTTTTTTTTGGTAAAATGAATATAGAAATAGTGTAGAAAGAGTAATTTAATGTTTTAAATAAAATATAATGAATTAGAATAATAGAAAATAAGAAAAAAAAAATATATAGTACTTATAGTCTTAAATATAATGTTAAAATTAGTAGCATATTTTTAGGTGGGGTTAGATTTTATGTATATAAGCTAATGTGGGAACAAATGTTATGTAGTGTGGGCCTTGAACTTGGTTACATCTATAATAAATTTATATAGCTTTCGTCGTTTATAAAAATGTTTTAAAATTGTACAAATTTTGATTTTAAAATATAAATTTAATAGATTTTTCAATCCAAGTCTACCCAAACTAAATGTCTACAATAGTATTGCATAGGATTAATTATGGTCCTTCAAACTGAATACTAGATAGATGTATTTAAGACCAGTTAAGCATGGTTTATGGATTATTTAATTACAATTCAACTGAATCAAACTTCTATTTAGTTCACATTTTCTTCATCAGTGGTCCTTCGAACCAAACATTTACTATTTAATTTTCTAGTTATATTTGATGGTTTTTATGTCTTCTAATTTTAAATGAAAGCTCAAGAATCTTAAAAAAATAGACAAAACTTTACGTTAATTTATAGTCCGAAATAGATGTAAATAAGACTTTTTTAGCTTTTCTTCATCAATGGTCCTTCGAACCAAAAATTTACTATTAAATTTTCAATTTATGGAGAGAGACATCCAATTTTAGTTATATTATGAAAATAATCTGTGAAGATTCTGGAATCAAAAAGCAATAGACAAAGATTTACGTTAATTTATGGTCCTTCAAACTGACTATTTGTACATTTAAGTAAGGCATTTTTAGAATTTCTTCATCTGTGACCCTTCGAACCAAACATTTACTATTTCCGTTTCAATTTATATTTTTGTGGCTTCTTATTTTGAATATTTTATGAAAATAATCAAGAAATTTTAAGGAATTACAGCGAAATACTCAAAACATTTATGGTCCTTCAATTTGAATAAAGCATTTTTTATAAAGTTCTGGAATCAAAAGACAAATCGTTACGTTAATTTATGTTCCAATTTACAATTTAAGTTTATGATGCATACAATTTTGAAAATCGTTTGAAAAGAATCAGAGAAAGATATAAAATCTCAAGGTAATAGACAAAAGAAAGGAAAAATACCTTTAAACTGAGTATAATATGTAAATAAGCCAGTGTTTTGAGGATATAAATGTGGATAAAAAAACTTCCATTTAGTTTACATTTTTCTCATATCTGGTCCTTCGAATTATGAAACGTTTTGGAATCAAAAGTCAAATAAACGTTGAAGTGGTATAAAAAGCTAATTTAAAATCATATTTGGGTACTCGATTACTTGAGTGTTAGATTATTTGATTCTAGAACTCCGTTGAAATTTAGGTTATGGTAATTTATTTAAACAAAATTTGTATCTTTATTACTGAAATCGAATAAATCAACCAATGATATATGGCATATTGTTAAACTTGGAAAGATTTTATAAAACCCTGATTTAAAGATTTTACAGTCATTGATTTATTAGGCCTAGTACAGGACTTTAAGTTTAAATTTTAGTTAAACAAGGTTTAAATAGAAACTTAAACTCCAGATGGAATTTAGTTTAATTAGAGCTAATGCAAGTTCTCAAGTCTATTAATATATTTTTAAAATTTCAAATTAATTTAGAAAGTTTATTTTATAATTTTGTTTCATGGAATCTGGGGTAAATAAATTATTAAACTTCTGTTTTATTAAATCCGGATTTAAAGCATTTAAACTCTAGTTATGAGTTAATGAGTTTGGGTTTAAATTTTGTTTAACAAAGCTTAGTTTTAAAGCTTTATATATTCATTAAAGAATATTTGAAAATCGAATCAAAAATTTGTTTACTTTCATTGTTGAATAATACATAATTTCAAATTCTAGACAGTAAACAACAAATGGTTTTTAAAATTTCAATATTTACCATTATAATATTTACTTAAAAGCAATACCAGACCACATTTACACAGGTTACGTAAATAAAAGATTTATTTTTATAAAACTGCACTTAAACGGAAAGGAAAAAAACAGAATCTACCTAAAAATGTTTAAACACAAATTTGTTGAAAACTGAGTAAGTGTGAAATTTGTTACAAGCAGAAAATTTATGTTTTTCTTTTTTGTGGCCACACATGCGTGTTAAAGAAAATACAAGAAATTAAAACAAATTCAAAGGAATATTTAAAAACTGTACATTTTATATTATTTAAAAAATATATAAAGAATTTAAGTATTTTTTAAATTATATTTAAATTCTACAAAAATTCTGTTTGTCTGCTTTAAATAAAGGTCATAGCCTCTTATTTTTTTTTTTGTTTGTTTTAAGGCGAGTATGAACACATAATAATTTAAATGTATAAACCTTATCAGTTTAATAAAGTAAATAAATTAAATATATTTCTTCTACCAAATACGTGTTTTTAATAAAACAATAAATAAATAAGTAATTAACAACAAAAAATACGAATAAATATAAATAAGTATTATTAAATTAATAATTTGAATTTAAACTTACTTGCTGACAATGAAGCTGAAGCGGACAAATGGGCCGCTACTAAATTTGTGGCAGCCGGATTTGTTACCTCGGCCGTTGAGCTGACCGCACGACCATTAACGGCGGAACGTATGACATTTGTATTGGCACTGAGCACATTATTCAAAGCCTGATTACCCACCACCGAAGAGGGAGCATAACTAATGGCCTCATAAGGACTAGACCAAGCATCGTTCTAAAGAAAGAAAATAAATACAACAACAAAAAATTAGTAAAGAAAAACAATAAATAATGTTTGTATTTATTTTTTGCCAACTTACATGACTTCTGTAATTACTCAATGAGCCATAACGATCGACGCCGTTTGCATGAGAACTCTGGTTATAGGCTGTGGTAGCAATGCGCTGGAATGCAGGCAAAGCTCCGCCAGCACCACTGCTCTGTGTACTTTTGGGTGAACCATAGTCATCCGAATTGGAATGTGTTTCATTGAGATTATTGTTAGAGGAGTTGGTTGTAATTGCTGCTGACGCCGAGGTGTGAATGTTTTGACTACAGGTTGTTGCTATTGCTGCTGCTGCATTGGATACACCTGAGGCTGAGCTGTGATGGTTGGAGGGTGGTGGTGATGACGTTGTGCCTGTGGACTGCATACCATAAGGCATGCCATTGGTGGCTGTTGCTAGCAAAGGTGCCGCATACACTGAACTGCAAATTATTATAAAGAAAATAATTGTTTAATTAGTATTTATGCATACATATTTGTTGACTTAATTATTGGTACTAAAAATTATTATTTTTTTGTTTTAAATTTATCAAAGTTCTTTTTATATATACATACATATGTATATGTTGTATTTCACTTGAAATCATTCAAATTTGTTCATATTTTTGCTGATTTATTTTAAGTTCATAAAGTAATTTAGCATGATGTCATTTCAAAATTATTTTTTTAAATACACATACATATGTATGTATGTAGGTATAATTAATAATTAAATTTCATTACCTATAGCAATAGTTTTTCAAATACATATTATTATAATTGGAGAAAAACATATTCATTTTGTTTAAATTCCGCTATTTTTTTTTCTTTGCTTCGTACCGGATGTTGTAGAAAACGTACAAGTTTATAGCAAAATTTATTTTTTGTTTTTACATATTAAACATTTTTATCGAAGCACTGTAAAGGGAATTAAATATGGAACATCTGAAATCCCAAATATTTTTAGACACAAAATAAACAATGAAAGTTCTTTGAAAGTACTTTCATTTGTCACTCAAACAAAACCAATCTTATTAAGATTTAAAATCTTACATATTAAAATTTTAATTTCTTAATCGATATTCATATTAAATATCAAATATTGACTCAATTTATGTTATTTTTAAAATATCAGTAAATGCTTGAATTTATATAATATCTTTGCTCTATTTAATGATAGAATAATTTGATGGCAAAAAAAGAGGCATGATATTTGGAAAGGCCTCTCAAATACCTTTCATTTGATATACATATTGTCTATGTATCCAACATATTTCCAAAAACACTTAATACATCAACTTTTAAATGGAGATTTAAGTTCTGAAAAATAGTGCAGATTTTATTACTTAAAACAAGATTTACATTAAAAAGGTAACACTGCAATTGAAACGGTCAGTTTCAGGCGTTAACTATAGTTTAACTTTACCATAGCTAAAAGGTATTTTGTCAAGCTTACATTCATATTTCTAAACGATTACACAGGTCAACAGCAAAAAAAGGCTTCACTAACCACTATATAGATGTGATGCATCATGGTTACCGAAGTACAGAAATGCTAAATTTTTCTATGGATAGAGTTTTTTTAAAAAAAAAAAATTCTAAAATTGTGAATTTTGTTAGATGTTTCTCCACATAATTTATAATAACTCAAAAACGGTTAGACCGATGTTATTGAAGTAAACTTAGGAAAGTTCACATTTACATAGCCTTTAATCTGTTAATATATTGCATTTTAATCGGAGTTATAATACCAAATTGAAGCAAAAAATATATTTTTTACGTGAAAATAGCAAATTTTTGTGTTTTAAAAAATTCATAAAAAATCGAAAACGACAGAACTTGTTCAGATTTATTACTTTTTCGCAAAGCTGCATATAATAACAACAAAATGAGATATCGATCATATAAATCGATTGATTCTTTTCGAATTTATTCACAATTAAGTGAATTCGCTGATTTTCACAAAATTTTACTTTTTTGTTTGATATACATAAAATTCAGTAGTTAATGTTTTTATTTCGATTGATTGAATATTGAAAACATTTTCCCCATGCTATGTGCAAATTTTCACATATATATTGCGTTTCAATCGGCTCAGTAGTTTCGGTGTTATAATAACAAATTCAAGCAAAAAAATAAGTTTTTTATGTGAAAATAGCACATTTTTTGTTGTAAAAAAATCATGAAAAATCGAAAGCGGCAGAAATTGTTTAGATTTTTTGCTTTATTGCAAAGCCACATGTAATAGGAAAAAAAATTAGATAACGACCATAAAAATCGATGGATTATTTTCGAATTTATTCACAATTAAGTGAATTCGCTTATGTTCAGAAAATTGTATGTGCGTACAAAAGTGTACTTTGAAAGTTAACATTGATTTAAATTGAATTCTACTCATTTGGTTAATAAATAAGGCTTTACACTTTACTTTGGTTAATATTTTGACTAGTTAATAGACATTTAAGTTTAATTCTCAGGGCCCTTAGAGTGCAGCCAATTATTCTCAAAAATTTTATTTCGATAAAGTTAAAAATTATATGTATTTTCAATAAGCAGAGCTTCGAATTATTAATTCAATTTGAGTTTCATTCACTAAACTTTTAAATTCGGAATAAAAAAATTTCAGCCATTCATTACATAAATCCATTTCTAAAATTAAATTCTTTAGCTTTATTCAATGGATTTTATTCAAATAGAATCCATGCATCATTGAATTCATTCACAATCGAATTATTTCATAAAAAATCATTCAAACTTTGATTGGCAAATTTTTGTTAAGTCAAATCTAATGCAAATTGAATTAAAATATTTTTTCTGCATTCGGTTTTGTATCTGTTTAGCTTTTAATCATTAATTCAAAAAAATTGTCACAGATTATTACAGATATGCTACAAATGATAGTTGTCAAAAAAGTTTTCAACATTTGTGGTTTGCAGAGCGAGAGAAAATATATTTGTGTGAAATATATTTGTTCATCTTGTCAAACTACAACTATTTTGACATTTTCTTTTCTTATTTTTCTATTGATATATTTCTGAAACCATCTGATTCATAACTGTATAAATTGTGAAAATCTTAAGCCTGTTTGTAATAGATTTGAATCATTCAATATTTTAAAACTTTAATGATTCAACTGGGAATTAATTCTATCAATAGTGAACTCTTAATGAAGTCAATACGTTGGCCGAACTAAGGAATTAAGACAACGAATAAATTCATTGGAATTGTTAAGTGAATATATTTAATTTGGTTTTAAATACAGAATTATGAATTAATTCTTCCGAACTTTTGTTTATAATTTCAATATTTTTTATTTTAAAAAATAGTAATTTTTCAGCCAAATCATACAATCCGCGGGAGTTTTTTCCCTTTTCCCATTTTTAACACTGAATTTGAATTTTTTTTATTCATAATTGGGCTGTTTATGAATATGTTTTGAAATGGTACTACTTTTTTAATGGAAATGGTGCAGTTCGACAAATTATTTTGAATCTCCTTTTATCATCTCTCAAAGTTCTCTATATATTTTGTTGTTATTATTCCTCTTTTTAAGCTTGATTCTTACATTTGTTTACAATTTTATTTTTTTTTTTGTTTTGATTTTAATGTCCACAAACCAAAAAAAATGAATAAGATCTTTAATTTCAGCACAAGATCAGTGACCAAGACCACCACCACTGTGTTTGTTTAATATCGAAAGACAATACAAAATTAATTGGGCAGTTTTTGAGTATAATACTAATAATTGAGACAGCGATACAGTTTAATTAAACGTCTAAAATATGGAGGTACTTTTATATAGACTTGAGGATGCGGTACAATTTAAGTTCAAGAAATATAAGCTGTAATTTTTTTAGTAGCAAAATAGTACTCTTCAAAAATCTACAATATTTTTCGCACTAAATACGACATTTAAGTATTATTATTAAATTGTCTTATTACAACCCTAACTTTCTCATACCTTGGTTAAAATATCAGCAGGACAAAATAGTATTGTTTTCAATTGTACAGAAATATTTTCCATAATAAAATAAGACATTTCAGTATTATTGACATGCAGCTGATTTAAATATGCTGACATTTGTTGAAATGTATGAAAAAGTTAAAGAGTCAGGGACATAAAATTGCTAAATAGGATTTATTTATTAGAAATCATTAAAGCTCATTATTAAGTACTAATAATACAAAACCTTTGGCGTACTTTTTACCGAAATGCTGCCTTAAAATGTTGTATTTATTTACTTTAACTTATAGTAAGAAAATTTTATGAGTAGCGTACATATACAAATATTGCGTACACTTTTTTGGTACCATGTTAGTGATTTCTTTTTTTCCTTAGCTCTTGCAGAAATTTGACCATTTGTGTAAATAAATCATTGAAATCCAAAGTTCGTTATGTTTATAATAAAATATTCCAGTAGCTTTACTAAATATTTGAAAAAAATGGATATGTAAATATCAAGATTTTTTAAACACTAGTCAAAAGATTTCAAAGATATAAAAGAAAAATATACAAGAAAAAAAAGAAACAAATCATCAAATTTTGAAAACAAAACTGTAAACATTAAGATTTTTTAAATCTAGACAAAAGATGTTAAAGATATAAAGGAAATTTGAAAACTAAAGTGTAGAATAATTGAAACAATGAAGCAATAAATTGAGATTGAGATCGATATTTGGGAGTTCATAAAGATAAAATTAGGTCATAATGACAAAGACAGGGGACGTTTTTAGGTTCTTTGTAGGATTGTGTTAAGATTCAAAGTACTTTAAAACTATAGTACGCAAATGGTAACATTGATACCATTGTCCTGCTGACAACAGATCAAATTCAGATTGTTTTATTATAAAGTCTAAAAACAGCTAGTGGACGAAAGTATAAAGATGTAGTTATTGGAATAAATATATGAAGAATTTAATATATGTACATTATTACGTTCTTTAGTGTACAATTGGCCAAATTTAAGCAGATCATCAAAGGTACTAAAATGTAGTAGTTCGTTTTTCATCGCCAAAGGGGACAAAAGTACTGAGATGTAATGCTATCATCTGACCAATTTAATGAGAAAGTCAAGGGACATTGTTAGGTTCATTGGAGCATTTTTTTTAGAATTCAAAGTAAGTTAATAAAGTACTTAAATACTGTAGTACGCAAATGTTTTTTCAGTGCTAATGATTGGCAACTGAACAAAACTAGGTTTTTTTATGATGAAGTTAAAAAAAAGTACCAAAATGTACTTAGTATTTCGTAGTACGTTCTTCATCAGGGAACGTTTTAAAGTTATTTGCTTTAAACTCAAACGTTTGTAACATTTGCACTAAAAATGAAGTGGCATTTCATTGCTATTTACACCTTTGTCCTGCTGACATCTGAATAAATCTAGGTTTATTATTATAAACTCCAAAAATAGCAGTTTGGAAAAAGTACTAAAATTTAGTATAGAGAAAATATAAATAAATCTACGCAAATTGTTTTTCAGTGCTAATGATTATTGGCACATATATGTTTTTTTTATTATGAAGTCTAAAAAGTACCAAAATCTACTTAGTGTTTCGTAGTATGTTTTTCACCAGGGAACGTTTTAAAGTTCTTTGCTTTAAAATCAAACATTTGCAGCTTTTTTTAGGATTCAAGTAGTTTGTTAAAAGTACTTAAACGCTGTAATAAGGAAGTGGTATTTCATTGCTATTGACAACTTGACACCTTTGTCCTGCTGACATCAGACTATACAGAGAAAACAGATTCGTGATAAAAAACGAATTTGTTGCCAATCGAATGATACTACTTTAGTGACCGAATTTTACAGTTGTGGCAACAAAATGGTTCAACCGAAATTCTTCTTTATCAACGGACTTTCTCTTGATAGAACCGAAAATCTTTTTTCTCTGTGTAAATCTGGGTTTATTATTAAAGTCCAAAAACAGCAGTATGAAAAAAGTACAAAAATTTAGATAAAATATAATTTAATCTCTATTTATAGCCTGCTACATGTACCCCACTGACTTTAAACCAAAGTTGAGAGAAAGTCAGGGAAAGTTTTCAGGTTCCTTTAAGAATAGTTCCAATAAAAATCAGACATTTGTAGACCCTTGTTAAAAGTTTTTTTTTTTTAATTTTCACTTGTTTCAATTTCTAATCAAATTAGGTTTTTAAAGAAGCGTAGTTTGGTTTTAGAAATTACTATTTCATTTATTTAAGCATTAGATGGAAAATAAGTTCATTTAATACTTATTAAAAGTCAGTTGATTTTCAGATATTTGATCACGCGTAATTTTGGTTCACAATTATATCAACAATTGATTTTCAGATATTGATTAAGGCTTATAATTTTGGTCATAATTTTTATAAATTTAAATTTATGGTTTTTGTTAAAGAATATTTTCTTTAAGTCACATTTAATTCATTGATTTTTTTTCAGTTTTGTTTATAAATTTTACTTAAAACGTTCTATGATGTTTAAAATCCAATCAAAGTTTAGGCGCACGATCACAAGTCACAAAAAACTGAACTTAACACTTTGACAACGAAAAATCTTATAACACATTTTGAAACAGACCAACTGCACTTGGCACTGCATCATCATATTATTTTGCTTACAGTCCGCAATATTTAGTGACATATGGAATTTAAGATTTTGGTTTGTTAATATTATTTCTTTTGTATTCTTAAACGTTTTATTCTTTTGAGAATCATAAAATTATACACCTCGTACGTGAATGCGCGTTAAAATGTCATAATTGACTGTAAGAATAACTAAATCGAATTTCAAAATCTACTTCGTCTTTAACACAATATTCACAAATACACAAAAAAAACTTTGCAAACAGAATTGAAATGAGATGATGTGTGAGTGTTGTGTTGTTAAAATTCCAATAACTCTAAAGGTAATTTAAGAAAAGCTGCAACTGAAATTACTACCATGCCTCAACGTTTTAGAAGATAATTTCTGGCTATACCACCTACAAAAGCGTGTTTAATCTATAAAATACTATTATGAATATGAACTAAATAAAATACCATAAATATAACTGACGATTTGTTTTAACTTTGTTTTTTTTTTTTGTGGTTTATCTTACACATTGTTTTGTTTATAATATTCGTAATAATATTATGATTTTTATTTTTTTTTTTAATTTTCATATAGGAAGTATTTTTTGTGTATTTATAGAAGTTATATTACGTATTTTCTGTTTAAAATATTTAGTTGTTTTGTTTTTTTTGCTTTATTTTAAATCTGTTTTGTTAGAGATCTTTCAAAAAGTCACATACTTTCTTCTGTTTTAGGCCACGCTTGAATTATAGTTTGTCGTTTATGAGTTTAGCGCTGTTTTGTTTTGCAATTCTTAAACAAATGTAGTTTTTGTGCTTTTAAATGGAATAGAAATAAAAGACCTTTAAAGGCACACTTTTAATATGTTTTCTGTTTAAACAAAAAATGGGTCAATATAATAAAAATTTTATGTTCAAATATACTCCGCGATGTAGGAATTTGGAGAAATCATAGTAGAGGTATTCACGATTTTAAGAATTGGGTATGATGAGTCCTTGTTAATAGTTATTCTAACAGATTATTAACATCATAGAAGAAAAATATTAAGAAACAAATTTAATTAGGGAATTTCGATTAATCGAATAATCAAACATTCTCATTAATCAATATATGTACTGATTAATCGATTAATCAATATTTCTGATTAATCAATTAATTTCTTTTCTCGCATATCTGGTCTAAAACCTGCAAATCTGACTAGTATTGGAACTATCTGTTGAAAATCTGCAAAATTGTTTCAGCTAAAAAAAACAAGTAAGAGAGCTGTATTGCTGTGCCGAATCTTATATACCCTTTACCGAATTATACTTCAAAATAAAAATTTTAAATATTTTTAGGTTTTTTAAATTTTAAAATTTTATTTTTGTTTTTTAATATTTTTTTTATATTTAGCGAAAAAAAAAACTTTTGGTGAAAAAAAAATTTGGATTAAAAAATATTTTTTCCGATTTTGACCCATTTTAGGTCCAACTTACTATGGTATTATATATGTCGTTGCAAAGGTCTTTGAAATATCTATCATTAGATATCCATATTTTCTATATTAATGACTTTGTAATCCAAGTTATTTGTGGGCTTCGGAAAATTATATTGTGGAAATAACAAACGGAATGAAAAACTTATATATACCATTCTCGCGAAGGCGAAGGATAAGAAGAATAAGTACCAAAATATGAGACAATATTGTTAATTTAGCTTAATTCGAAGAGATTCTGAAAATATCTTTACGATTTATGCTAAAGTCATTAAGAATATTTACACAATAGGATAACCTATGTAGACATTCTATGAGGGACCCTTACCGGCCTTCAACGCCAGATCTTCTAATAACAATAACGAGTAATGCAAAACCTTGTTGTTATTGAATTACTATTTTCACAAGACCCGAATCCAGAACATTTTTAGCGATTGTTGAAATACACAAACGAAAAAAGTCATTCGGTTGTCACAACGCAACTAACTGTTGCCTTTGTGTTAATAAAGACATTATTTTAAAATAACTTCCAGGTGTTGAGTACCCTTACTGCAAGTTTTCCAACTTCATTTCAAATGTCACATCAAATTTTACCGCTACAAGGTAACCCCCAAAATTCATTAGAATTTTTTGTATCAAATTACCTAAATGCGGGCAAAGTTTTTTTTACACAGTATGATGCAACACACATGCACGAATCGAACACGTGCCACAATTACGTCGCTCAAGTGTGTCCACCAGATGAACTAAAGTTAAATAATCTCTAAACTTGACTAATTTCCGCATAAAATGCGGGATTTCAAAGGTAAGCAAAGAGGGAGAGGGGTTTTTTAACTGTTGTGTTTAAAATAAAATAGTAAAATTAACACGTTTTAAATTATCAAAACAAGAACTAAAACTAAATAGTAAATTAAGAGATTAAATGTTAAAGAAAAATACAAAAATTTAAATTAAGGTGGCCAGGTAGGTGTTGCATAAAAAAATAAGAAAAATATGGGTTGACATTTCTGTCAAAAAAATATTGAATACAAAATATTGTAAAATAAAAAACTTTACGAATTCCAAAAGAAACAAGTAAGAGAGCTATATTCGACTGTGCCGAATCTTATATACCCTTCACAAAATTATACTTTAAAATAAAAATTTTAAATATTTTTAGGTAAACAAAATTTATTTTTGTTTTTATACCCTACACCACCATAGTGGGGAGGGTATTATGCGTTTGTGCAGATGTTTGTAACGCCCAAAAATATTAGTCTAACCTTAAAGTATACCGATCGACTTAGAATCACTTTCTGAGTCGATTAAACGATGTCCGTCCGTCTGGTTGGCTAGCTGGCTGGCTGGCTGGCTGTCCATGTAAACCTTGTGCGCAGAGTACAGGTCGCAATTTTGAAGATATTTCGATCAAATTTGGTAAATATTACTTTTTCGGCCCAAGGACCAAGCCTATTGAAACTGGCTGAAATCGGTCCATTATTTCACCTAGCCCCCATACAAATGTCCCCTCGAAATTGGACTTTATCGGTCATAAATGTTTAATTTATCTATGTATCTACACAAATTTCGCTCCAAGTTTTATATATACAAAATTCATGTCACCAAATTTTGTTACGATCGGTCCATAATTAGTCATAGCTCCCATATAGACCCGCTTCCGAAAATCACTTTAACGTGCATAAATGCTTAAAAATGTTGGTATACAAACAAAATTCAACATAGTTAACTTTAATATAGACATAAATCACACGACCTAATTTTATGGTGATCGGTCCATAATTGATCATAGCTCCCATATAAGGCCCACTTCCGAAAATCACTCAAAAATATAAATTATTGAAATTTTAAAAGAAAAATGTTTTTGCTCTTTTACTTAGTGTAGGGTATTATATGGTCGGGCTTGACCGACCATACTTTCTTACTTGTTTTTTTTAATTTTATGGAAAAAACTTTTTTAAATTTTTTTTTAATATTTAGCAAAAAAAAATCGGTTTAAAAAATTTTTTTCCGATTTTGACCCATTATAGGTCTAATTTAGTATATACGTCGTTGCAAAGTTCTTTGAAATATCTATCATTAGATATCCATATTGTCTATATTAATGACTTAGTAATCCAGATATAGGTAGAAAATCGAGGTTGTCCTGGTTTTTTCTTATATCTCAGATATTTGTGTACCGATATTCTCGATTTAAATTTGATGTATGAATCGTGTATGTAAGTTATTTGGGGGCTACGGAAAGTTGATTTCATCAGACAGACAGGCCAGAATATATATAATTTATAGGATCGGAATATTATATTGTGGAAATTACAAACGGAATGACAAACTTATATATACAATTCTCACGAAGGTGAAGTGTATAAAAATCATGTTGAAAATTTGCATTTAGGGTCTGATTCAGAAACTCGTTCAGAAAATTTAGGGCCCACCCAATTTCATAACACGATTGGAAAACAATTTTAAAACTTTTGTATAAAAATTACTTAGTTTTTCAATATGTAATTTGTTAGTGTTTTTGAAAATTGTTTTCCGGTCATGTTTCGGAATCAGGCCCATATTGAATATTGAAAATCACAAAGTTTTCAATTAAAAGTGAAAACATTTTCTAAATTAATATTTCGTTTGAAAACCATAAAGCATAGAGAGATATACACATAGAGCGGAAACTAGAAAAAACTCAAACTAAAAAATTACTCAAAATAATCACACATACGAGTACTCGTGTTGTTTTTGTTTTCACATAGTTTGTTTTACTAATATATTCACCTTTTAGATTTTTGACAACTGAGTTAGGTCTTTGACATGAAAGTTTCCCATCTATCTGTATATATCTATGACATAAAGTATTATATGACATAATAGTTAACATTAAAACATTATTGAAACTGTAATATATTTAATTCTGGGGGTGTATTTCTATACACCTTTAGTTGAACATCAAAGTTTAAAATTTCATTTAAAAATTTGTTAAGTAGACATTAATTTTCGCCAACATGTAGTAGAGAAGTTTTAAATGTTTTTGAGAGAAAAACAATACGGTTATTTAAAACTTTATTTTTTTCAACTATTTCTTTTTGTATAATTTATGATACATATTTTGTTTGGGTTTGTAACAATGTGAGCAATTATTGTATGTCTGCCGCCAGCAGCATAAAATAGCAAATAATTTGGTTTGTATTTGAGTTTAACTGAAAGTTTATTTAGGCTGTTTGCCATATAAAAATGTACGAGTATGAAGTATTCAAAACATACTACTCTACTATTTGTTTATTTACATTTGTTATTGTTGTATTTCTTTTACTTTTTTTTCTAAACCCAAAACCCACAGTGTGAAAATTTATTTAAAATAAATAAAAACAGTTGCAGTTTCATTTTGTTTTGAAATGAGGTTTTTGTGGTTCATTTGAAAATGTGGCCATAAATTCATTAGTGGTTTTTATTTTCAAAAAGGTGATTTGAGAAAAATGTTAACTATTGATTATACAATATGCATTTAATGCAGTCAGTGGTCGGCACTCATAGCCACCTAGGGCTAAACATTATCAGTTATATACCAGTAAACAATACGAATGTCAACTAAGGAGATCGAACATGTTAAAAATTAATAATAATTCATGTTCAAAGTTCTCTTTATGCCGGCCACTGTTTTAATGTTATTCACATATGTTAGTTTATTTGTAGATGTCTATATTGTATTTCTATAATGTTTATTAATATTAAAAACCATAGTTTGTTTCATTATTATTATTGCAAAAGTACAGCATCATTTTATAATTTATAAATATTTGTGTAAATATAAAATCATAAATGTATACCCTACTTAGAATCAATAGGTCTTATAAGTTCTGCTGAGTATTTTAAAGTCTAAGCAGTCAAACTTATTTTGAGAGAGCACTGCTTCAAACTTTCCCAGATTTAACAACCCGTATTATCCTATAAGACGAAGATCAAATGTCAACTTGTAATATTTGAGAGTTTTCATGAAAATTTAATTAAACATTTTGTAATATCGTAAGGATTTTTGTAAAACATGAGACAAATATTTCTTAAAATCAAGGAAAACAGAAATCTTAAATCTAACCTGAGTAGGTTAACTATTCATTCGACCTAAACCACTATATTTTGACTTAAAAAGCAGGAATGACAAATTCTCATGTAGTTTTAAAAAAACACACTTTTTATTCTTACAAAAAAAACCACCTGAATTAGCAAATTTGTGTGTGACTGACTGCCTATACCTTACAGCTCCCTGGAAATATGAGGCGTACAGAAAAGTCATAAAATTAAAACAAATATAAAAAAAAAACTACTACAAACTGTCTGAAAATCTTTGTACTTTTGATTCATTATTACAAAAAACAAACAAAAACAGCATAGTAAATTTCATTAGTTTTAAACAAAAAAATATTGTAAAATTATTTACTATGAATTTACAAAACAAAAGAAAAACGTTTATTAGTCATTTAAATGAATTAAAGGTTATTTTTGTTGGTAATTTTTTAAGTTATTGGAAATAAAAAATAACAACAAAACAAATCAGGTTACAATAATTGAAAATAATAAACAATATAAATTGAAAAAAAGTGAAAAACCATTGTTACGGTTTTGAGATTTAAAAATAAACACGTGCGCTTTAAATGCAATTGATGACTACATTCGAAATGAAAATTTCTGGGAAAACCAGAAATTGAACATTGCAATGAACTTTGTAATGAAAATAAAAAAAATAATCCAAAAAATATCCGACTTACAACAAATTCTCAATTAAATTTTAATTTGCAGTTTTTATTAATTCAATTAATTTGTTTAATTAATAATAGTTTTTTTCCAGTAATTGTCCAATCTGCAATTATTACAGTTCAATTTCTTACTGAAAATTTCAATATATTTTGTTGTTGTTCTAATTGTTTCTAAAACCAAATGTTATTTGAAATGTCAGGTGAAATTCAAATAATTTCTTTCAATATATATTTCAAATTATTTTGTTGATTTTCTATTAATTCTATCTAAAACCTGCAAATCTATTTAATACAAGAACAGACCTAATGTTTTTTGAAATGTCACAAGAAATTCAAACAATTTCTTAAACAAGTTTCCAATTTAACTCACGAATGTTTGGGGAAATTAATTTCAAACTTGTACTCTATGAAAGTAGAACAATTTTAACCAAACTCGTTACCAAAGGTCCGATTAAATTAACTCTTAATTCAAAATCATATTCAATCTTAATGAATTTATTACAAATAAATTCACAGACATAATTCTTTTGTACATCTAACGTAATAAATTTATTAATTTGAAACTGAATTATTTAGGTCGCCTTTAACTCAAATCCATTACAAAATAGCTTTAAAATTGAATGATTTAATATTTCTTCAATTCAAATCTATTACAAAAAGGATTTTGACAATTTTTTGTATTCATTTTGTAAATGATTAAAAACAAAACAAAAACAGATTGAATGCATTGATTTTGTTTATAAATTAATTCAACAATGAATGAATTCTATTCAAATAAATAAATGTCATTACAATTCTGAATTAGTGAAATAAGCTAAAATGTAATTAACTAATTCAAAGATCAACTCCTTACATTGTTTCAATTAATTTGTTAATCAGTTCAAATCAATTTCAATTCCAAATTAACAAAAACTAATAAATATTTAATTGATTAAGCGATTTTCTTAATAAAAATGGGATTGAATAAAAAATTTAGGTTTAGATAAAAAATATTTAAAGTTCCCATCGAAATATGAATGCCATTTTTTCATGATGGGTTGCATTAAGCAAAAACGAATAAATATTTAATTGTTTTAATGAATTTTTAATAACAAATAATTAATTTTTTCTAACAAATAAAAGTTTTCAAAAAACACATTTGAAATAAAATTGGAACGAGAAAAATTGAGGTTTAGATGGAAAATATTAAGATCTATTGGTTTTAAAACATTTTTTAAAATAATCTCAAAATTGTGTGAATATATTTCTAATAATTCAAAAGGTTTTTTTTAAGTATTTCAATAAAATTTATAGCATTTGAACTTACCTATTCGATAGTACTGGTGAGGGTGGTGAGGTGAAATTGAATAACTGCGTCTGCTCGGGTCCCGTTAACATAGTGTAGATATCACGATGACCCACTCCACTGGCATTCGTTAACTGGGTAAAACTTTGCAAGGTGGCCATATCGCCCGATTGTGATAAAGCCGATGTGGGTGAGGGAGAATCGGCACCCGAACTGGCGGAATTATTATGATGCAAATGGTGAATACTCTGTAAATGATGATGTGGCGAAGAGGTCTGCATATGGGCGGGAGCTATGGAGGGTAAGTGAGTCAATTCATGGGCTAAATTTCCAGAATGATCGACCACAGAGCTTAGGGTTAGATAACTGACACCATTATGATGATCTTCCAGACATTCATCTTTTAATGTATCCTGTATAACCTCATCAATGCTGGTGGGTGTATTGGCGGATACGCTGATATTTTGACCACCCATTAGCGGGTGATGATGATGCATGGCCTCGTGATGGGGATTGTAGGAGGAGGCGTAGATGGCTAAATTTGATCTCATTGTGTCGTCGTGTAAATAATTTGCAGTTGAAGGAGTGCTATTACTGCTGCTAGTAGCAGGATTTATTAAATGGCTGGTTGTGGTATAATAGGCAGGACTTTGGGTATGATGTTGGTTGGCTTGTGCATGCGCGTGATGAGCCGTATGATGTAGTTGTGTCAGAGGAGAAAAAAGCTGCAAATTAATTAAATCTTTGGTAGAATTATCACCAGCCGAAGGAGTATGATTCAAAGACAAATCATAGGCACATGAATTGTACGTATTTAACCAATGTTCGGCAGAGACTGCGCTTTGTGGGTGATGTTGTGTTAATTGAGGGTGTAACTGAGCTCCGGTTAGAGGTGAAGCATGTGATGTTAGATGAGCTGATGAACCTATAACAGCCAAATTTAAATTTGGATCATTGCTAGAGGTATTGAGTATATTTTCCGTGGCAACAAATTCACTTGATTCGTAAAGGGAGCTTTGTTGATGTTGTGGTATTTGAGAATTATTGTTATTATTATTGTAATTTGTTATTATCACTGAATTATTGGCACCACGATAATTTTGTGGGGCTGTTGTTGTAGTATTATTTAGATGATTTTTTGCATTATTTGTATTTTCATTTAAATTTTCTAAAGTATTTGTGGGTGTTGTCACTGCTGCTGCTGCTGTTGTTATAACACTATTTATCACTGTTTTGTTTAGAGAATTATCACTAGAATTTGTATTATTAATAATTTTTTGTTGATTTTCTAACGTTTCACTGTTATTATCATTATTATTGTTTTGTTTATTAGTATTATTAACACTTTCTTGTACGTCACTTTTAATATTATTATTATAATTATCTAATTTTTGCTCATTTGCGGTTGGAGGAGATTTCAGACAATTTGTATTTGAGAATTTCTTAACATGATAATGATCTTTTGGCTCGTCATTTATGTTAGCGACTGTTGTAGTTGATATATTTGTGTTATTATTATTCGTAGACGTAGTAGGTGTCGTTGCGGTTCTAATTGTGTTTATCTTTGGTGGCTGTTCGTCGTTTTGATTATTTTGAACTTCGTTAATGTTCGTTGCTGATGTACGTAACACTGTTTGGTTTGATGTTTCGTTGACAACTGATATGAATTGTGGTGCTTTACCAGCCAAAGACGATAAATTCAAATTCGTAGTTGTCGGTGTCGTCGCCGTTGCGGTCCCTAAAAACTCATTGTGTGCGCTGGTAGCAGTAGCCTGTTGCTCTCTTTCTGTTACTGTTACTCCTTGTTGTTGTTGCGGTGTTGGTGAATTTCTCCTAGTTGTTGTTGCGGTTCTTTGTATATCCGAAGCTATTGTTTCTGTTGTATTTATGAGGGTAGTTGCTGTTGTTGTTGGTGTCGTAGAGTGTAACGGTGTTTGTTGTTGTTGTTGCATGGCTGATCGTCGCTCTTTAGCACAGTCTATCTCCTTCTGCATCGTGTTGTGATGGATTAAGGAGCTTGTAAAAAGATCTTTATTTGTGGCCAGAAAGGATTCTTTAGTCTTTTTATGATCTTGCAGCAATTGTCCTTTATCTTTTATCTCATTTTCTCTTTCATAAATTTGTGGTTGTTGCTGCTGGTATTGTTGTATATTATTTAATAATGACTGCTGACTTGCTGTTGTCAATGAAGTTAATCCTTTATTAGTTAATTTACGATTTTGTTTTGAATTTGCTATGGCTTTGGTGATTTTCATATTGGCAGCATTTGTTAACAAAGAATTACTGTTATTGACACGACTTTTGGTTTTTGCTACTTTGGAGGTTAATGGCAAATTTCGATTATTGGCACATTTCATGATTTATAAAATCAATTTAAAGCAAATAAAATTCTTATTCTCTATAAGAACAAAACACTTAAAACATTTTATTATATTTTTCAAAACACTAGGTAATATATAAATTTTTTATTAATTATTAAACAATTTTATATAATTGTTAACAAATTTTTAAAGAAATGTTGAGTTTGGCTTAATAACAAAAAAAATTAATCCGCGTTTCGTTCAATTTTAACTTGACGTTTTGAGTTTTTTCTTAAAACTGTTAGTCAGCATCTCATTTTTAAAGCCTCATTCCCTTAATCTCTTTTTATTTTCATTATTATATTTTTTTCATAAATCTTTAGTTTTTTTTTTAATATAAAAAAAACAAATTTATTAAAAAAATCATTTAATAGCCACCATTTTTATATTTATTTTGTTATTTTCCCTTTTAATTAATACAATATCACTCTCTGTGTTTTTGTTTTACCGTTTAATATTTTCCTTCTTTCCAGTTCTCTCTTTGTTTATGAATCATCCTCTCTCTCACTCTCGCTCTCTTTTGCTGTTTACAGTGTGTTGAAGTTGTTTTGGTGGCTTAACAAATTCACCTCTTATATTCCCTTCTTTATCTGGCTTACATTGAATTGTATGCTAAACATTCCTGGCCTGTTTTTACCCGCATTCAAAATCTTTATCTGTTTTAGTAACGCCCTTTTGGTCTTGTGTTTAACCATTTGTTTTTTATTAATTTTGTTTTTTGTCTTTTCTCAAAAACAACAATAAAAAAAATCACAATGGCTTTTCATATTTTATATTGTTGTTGTAGTTTTTAAAGTTTTTGTAAAGTCATTCAATGACGTTTAAGCTCTAAAATGTTTAAAGAATCTAAAAACCATGTACATACCATTAATCTTAATAGTTGAATGAACAATTTCTTGAATGGAAGGGTACAGAACTGTTTCCAAAAAATGTAGGAAGGACAATTTTCCGAGACGGATAAATTGCAATCAAAACTAACCCTTCATAAAAGCTTGAAAATATAAACCGCAAACTTCTGGGATCGAAATTTTCCAAATCGAAAAAGTTGTATGTCTCTAAGAGGATTTAATCTAAACCATTTGCCAATAAACCCTAAAAGAAAAGTTCCTTTTGCAACAAAACATAAACATTTAGGGAGCATTTTTAAAATTAAAATTTTGCATATTTTCTACTTTTGCTAGGTTTTAAAATATCACAAGTACTGCGAAATAATTGACAATATTCTTGGGGCTATCCGACTGCAGAAGCGCAGCAATGTTCTCTTGATTTACAGTTGATTTACATTTGTTCAGCTTCCTAGCGATAATGGGGGCGTTGCCCCTCAAAGCTGGCCACCTCGGGTCTCAAATTTTTTAAAAAAAATCGCCAAAAATTCATTTATTATCCTAATGAGCAGAAATTTTGTATATAAATAGTCCTTCAGCAGATCTACAAAAATACGCTTACAAGTGTAGGTTATCTGTATTAGTTGAAGATATATTCAGGTTTATTGATTCATTTTTTTTAATTTTGCTCGATCTTTTTATGTTTTTTTAGATATGGCGGTCCTACGGAGGGTCGAAATTTATTTTTAAAAAATCAGCTATATTGGCGATAAAATTCTAAATAAAATAAAAAAAAAACTTGCTAACAGTTATCTGTTCTCTATAAAAAGTTATACGCATTCCCAAAAAAGCCCATATATTTTTTCTTTTGTAGAAAAAAAATTTTCTTCGGGGCTATATAGAATTTTTATACGATCCGGAAAGATAACTTAATGCAAAAGCGTGTAAAGAAAAATTTGGTTCACTTAAGAGGACATATCACCCCCAGACCTATCCAAACTTGGTAATTTTTTTAAAAAAAAGGTCGGTTTGGGTAAAAAATTCTGAAAAGGCAAAGCACGGATCCACGAAAAAGCTCAATATTTGTATAACCCCATACATTTATTAAATACTTTCTAAGTGTTTTTACTATTACACGGTAAATAACGTCACAGTAGGCACTTTTCTAAAAAAAACTCAGCTTTTGGAACACATTTTCCTCGTTTTAGGAATTTCGGTATTTAAAAATAAAGAATGACAAAAATTCTAATGCCATTGATTTAAGGATATTCGAGTCTATATTTGTTCCAAATTTTGTTATGATATCTTTAAAGATTAAAATTTTACATTAAGTCAAATTTTATATTTTTATTCGTGGAATATCACCATATTATTTGTTTTTAGTTTTTAAGGTAAATGAAGACCCAAAAATGTATAAAATTATTTAACTTTACTAAAATATCAA
Organism: Calliphora vicina; assembly: GCF_958450345.1. NCBI lineage: Eukaryota > Metazoa > Arthropoda > Insecta > Diptera > Calliphoridae > Calliphora > Calliphora vicina. Next base: position 39,995,729 of record NC_088780.1, on the reverse strand, counting down.
TCTTCTGGTCATAATGTTGTCAACAGTGTCAAATACTTATATAAAAAGCCTTTATTTACTCCTCAGAAGTTCCACAAACCTTGCCCCCTTTGACAAATTTGTACGTTTTTTCATATAATGCATGCAAAATTCATTATAGACCTGTGGTTTCTCGGGCAAAGTTGCTTCGAATTCTTCGTAGAACCATTTCCCACCACCTTAATATACATATATGTAGTTCCTCAGTTTTAGAATTGGCCACAATGCAAACCATATATGTTGGTCTAATGTTCTGAGGTTTTAAATCCATGTGAGAAAATATCTCTTCTTTTTTCCCACTAAATTCTTTAATAAAAAAGTAGTACTCAACCAAGATATTTTCTTAAATAACACCAACAATTTTTCTATTCACAAGACTGTGAAACCATTTCTATAAATTGTTTTCATTAAAAACCGTGACTTACAGAAGAACAAACAAAAACAAAAATTTAACCACAAATTTTTTTTTCATTACTTTTTTTACAATGAACTTTTTTTTACAGTTCATGAATATATTTTAAACATAAATTTCTTTTAAAAAAATACTAAAATTGAAAAATGTACCAAATTTGAGTATTTAAGATTTTAATGTTGTGTTTAAAATTGAATTTGTTTTCGTTTCGTTATTTCGTATTGAACTTTGTTGACTTCCCAAAAGCGAAAAAAAATTATAATTAACTGATAAGAATAAATTTACTATTGACTTGTTTCAGAATTCTACATATTTTAATGAATTATAGCATTTTTTTTAATTATAAAACAATAATGTACTTATGTATTTAAATGGGGGAATTTTAAAAGTATAAAAGCAAAATTGTTATAATTAACAATTTTGTATAAAACATATTTGTATTATTATTTTGTGCTTATTCAATTGTATTAGTTTAAAAATAAACATATAATGTATATATAATGTACCCACCAATATAATATGGGCACTGAGTTTTGTGCATTTTTTAATAAAAACATTTATCTGGTTCATCCGATTTGGTTAATTTAATATTTTTTATACAAATAGTTTTATATTATGGGTCCTTATACAATTCAATGACGATCTAGCTATGTCCGTCTGTCTGTTGAAGGCTAGGGCCTAGAATGAGAACTTAAGGGGATTAAATTTTCCTCAAATATTTTTTGTTGTTCAGAAAGTAGATTAGAACCAGAGTTATGGACCAAAAATTAGACAATCTCCAAAAATAGTTATAGTTCATATTTTTCAAAAGTATTTTGCAATTTTCTTTAAATATATTGCAGATAATTCCATGAAATTTTGCTCTGTTGAGCTCTGCTGAAAATGGTAAGAATCGTTTTATAATTTCTCCCAACCCCCATACAAATATCTTCCCGGAATTTGGCTCTATGGCTCATAAATGCCATACAAAATTCAGCACAAATAAGTTTCATGTAAAAAGAAATTTTAAAAGGATTTTTTTTTTGGATCAGTTCATATTTGATATAGCCCATATTTATACGGATAAATCTAATCTAAATATCGCAATCAGGTTGAAATTCAACATAAATAATCGTAATGTATATAAAATATCGCAGTGCCAAATACCCCATTCCACTTCCAAAAGTCACCAAAGTACGCATAAATCTTTTTATCACTTTAGCCACTTTCGAAAAACACATTATTCTACATAAACAACTTAGAAATCCAAAATGTTATTTGGGATGATTTAGTATATAATTGGGGTATTCACACGGTCTACTATTTGGTCATATTGTCCTAATATATTAGGATAGTTTAATCAAATTTTTGTTGTGTTTCAAACAAAAATGTTCTAAACTAATATGACTATTTGAACTATGTTTATTGTTTTGTCATAAAATAATATTTTTTTTTGTTTAAAACACAACAACAACTATTATAATATAATAGGACATTATGACTAATAGCAGACCGTGTGAATACCCCAAATATTTGTATCATATTCTTGATCAAATGTTTATATCATCGGGCTAGAAATATGCAGAATGAGAACGAATTAAACTGCAGAATCAGTTTATATAAGAGATTTCCATAACTTTGGGGCCATGGCACCACTGCTTTACCTATGTATGCTTTGACAGGCAAAACATCTGAATCTTAACAGACAGAAGAATCTATATAGCTATGTAGGTCTATTGTAATACATTTTCTGAAGACCCAAGGTTTTTGTTTACCAAAAAAAATCGTGTTTTCCTTATAAATTTTCTTCACAAATAATATTTTGGAAATATAAGCGAATATCCGTAAAAAGCCCAATTTTTTTACTCACAAATTTGCGTTTTAACCAATAAAAAAGGCTTGATAAATACTATGACAACTCTGCACCATCAATTTCAATGGTAAAAAGTGGTATACTGAATTTCGTTGTGACCGTACAAGCACGGAAGATGCCGAACGCGCAGTTGAGGTTCCTACATCCGAAACAATTGAAAAAATTCATGGTTGGTGTTGGCCGATGGGAGACTGAAATTGCGAGAGAGAAATATTGGTTTAAATTTTGAATGATCACTTGGGTATGATAAAGCTTTCCGCAAGATAACTGCAGCATTTGCTCACAATCGAGTTCACAAAAGGGTACATACATGTGCAGTTTCCATGGCAAAATGCTCCCTCCCCCTTGTTTCCAAATCTGAAGAAATGTCTCGGCGGAAAGAGATTTGACTCCAACGATGAAATCATCTCACAAAAAATACTTATTTTAATGACCTCGACTATTTTTATACCCTACACGATAATAGTGGGGATGGTATATTGGGTTAGTGCTGATGTTTATAACATTCCAAAATATTGTCCCAACACCCACCTTAAAGTATACCAATCTGCTCAGGATCACTTTCTGAGTCGATTTAGCGATGTCCGTCCTTCCGTCTGTCCGTCCATGTAAACCTTGTCGCAATTTCAAAGATAATTCGACAAGCTCTTCTATTGCCCCAAGAACGAAGCCTACTGAATTCGGTTGGAATTAGGAATTAGGCTCTCATAAATACCATAATTATATAGATATCCAAACTAAATTCTGCAAAAATAAGTTTTATATAATTTTGTAATGATCGGTCCACAATTAGTCATAGCTACCATATAGGCCCACTTCCGAAAATCACTTTAATGAGTAAAAATAAAATTCAACGCAAATAGGTTTCATATATACAGAAGTAATGCCACCTAATTTTATTGCGATTGGTCCATAATTAGATTGGTGTAGGCTATCATATGATCAGGCTTGACCGACTATACTTTCTTAAGCTACGTTTCCGCATACACCGTAATCGGCACCGAAAACGAAATTCCATACATTTGCACCGAAGAAAAGGTCTTTTCAGAAATCGGCAACGAAAATTGGGAATGAAACGGCACCGATCAGTAACGAAAAACCTGTTATTTGGGGCCGGAACGAAAACAACTTTAAGTATGTTGTTTTCGGTGCTGTAGGAACGAAATTTTTTAATTATTTTTTATTTCAAATTTAAAGAAAATCAAAATGAATAAAAAAATTAATTTTCTTTATTGGAAGAGGAAAAAATAATAGATTTTGTCTAAAATAATGAAATTCTACTTAATTTCCAAATGACAACTTAAAAAATAATTTCGTTTCTGTTTTATGCCGCAACGCACCCAACTGAAACAAAAACAATTCAGAAACGAGACGGTGACAAACACCAACGTTTTTCAGTTTCAATTTTCGTTATCGGCGCCGATTACGGTGTATGCGGAAACCCAGCTTTACTTGTTTATTTTTAGGAAGGGATAAACAAAATTGGAGAAACGTTGGACAAAGTCTATAGAGCTCAAAAATAAAATAATTTTTTATCCGAAAACCTGTGTTACATTCAATAAGGCATGGTCTTTTTGACCCTTCCTCGTATTATAACACCAATTTAATACATTATTCTGGTCCATTGCTGTAGTCAAGTCTATGGTAAATGTAACATAATATGGCTGCGGTAATCATATGAATGATTGCAGTGGTCATAATATTGTTTAAAAATCAAGTTAAATAGGTACAAATGCTTTAATATTTAGATTAAACCGATCTGCAATAATTGTTATTCAGTTTGTAAATTTGCCTTTGGGATGATCCAAATTCAATGGACAATATCTCAAAAACCACATTTTTAAATTTTTGTAAAAATTTATATGTTATCTTCTATATTTTCAGAATTTTTAAGGAGTTAGGAGTTTTTAGGAGTTGTGCACCAAAATAACACATTTTGTTGCATAACTCCTAAACTAAAACAGTGTCAAACTTAGACATTTGTACAAATATATGAAATAATTTGATTTATGAAACTTATTAAAGCAGTGGTATTTGAGATATGTGACTTTAAACTTTATATGGTCACATATCTCAAAAACCAATGCGTTAAAAATATTCAATAAATTATATGAAAATAAGTAATTTGTTTCTCCTCTTTACTGCATCTACATTCGTATCTGCAAACTAATATTTTAGAGTCATCTAAGTATCCAAAAGTAATCTAATTTATATAGTTAAAATATCTGAAAAGCTTGTTTATCTAAGGAGAGAAATAACAGTAGATGTTATGATTAGCTAAAATATTAAACACATTTTTATCTAATATGTGTTTTTAAACCAAAAATCAATCCACAACAAAGAATATTTTTATAACTATGTACTATATGTATTTATAACAAACTTCCTGTTTTGTTCAAAACATAATTTTTGTTTATGATTTTTGAAAAATAAAATCAGGACATACATTATGAGAACTTGGTTAAATTTTCCAAAGACACAGGTAAAACCTAATACATTCTCACAGAGAAAAAAACAAAACAAACAAGTATGTTCAAGTATGATTTTAAAAACATTTCCATATTTGCATTTCTTTTTTTTTAAATACCTAAATATTTTTAAGGATCTTTTTGTGAGTGAGTGTCATCACGTTTAGCAAATATGTATTCAGAAAAAAATATAGACAAATAAGTCTTTGTTGTTTTCAAAATCAAATACAAATTGAGTTGTCGGCACGTGTATGAAAATTATAGTTAAATGTTTCAGTTCGTTTAGCATTTAAGTCTTTTGTTTTGACGTTACATATTTAGTGTGTGGTTATTATTTTATAAAATGACCAAGTCAATATTTAGTAGTTTAATAAAAAAAAGAACCGCTACTACCTGTTGGAAAATTTGTCAAAATATTGTGACAAATAAGGTGGTAATCTACGTCTGGATTGACTCAACAAGCGGGGTTTTAAATAACACTGGCTTAATTTTGCGCTCTTTTGAAAACGTGCGAAAAGAAAACAAAAAATGTCTTCGAAATCCCATAACTTTAAATAAAAATTTTTGAAATATTTTAGAAATATTAAATAATGGATTTGTTATACATATATCCATTCTCAGTTTGTTTAGTTTTAGGATCTTTTTAATCCTCATCTTGTTTTCATTTTACTTTTCTAAATCTCTCTTAAGTATGTGCTGGAAAATCTTAGCACATTTCTGATTACATTCTGTTGAATGCTTATTACATAAAATTTGTTAATCTTAAACAAAAATAACAAAAAACAACAGCATTTAATCCATTTACACAAGTTAAGTATTTGTTAAATTAACTAATTTATGGATTTAATGAGTTTTAATCTTTGGTCTTTTTTTACTTCTATTACATATGGCGCTAGAATTTTTGTAAATATTGTTTGTTGTTTCAATAAATTAGAAATTCCTAAAGTTTATTAATACTCAAATAGAAGTTGTATATTTAAATATAAATAAATAAATATCTGTTCATTATTGGCATTGTAAACAAAAGATAAATACAGTTTTATAATTTTATACTTACAAAAGAAAGATTTTTCTACTCAACTAAACAATGTATGTATTCAGAATTTATAGTTGAAAAAATATGGTCATTTCCTGGGGTCACGAACGTACGTTCGTACGCTTTTCATCTCCAAAGAATATAGAAAAAAAACTTTTCCTAGCATTTTTGTTTGCAATTCGATAGCATTTTGGTAGCTCTATGTTTAGTTCAAAAGATGGATTCCATCGACTTTACGTTTTCATAATGATAGTTATAAACATGTAGTAACGAACGTACGCAAAATAAAAGTCAACTTTGGCTGACAATAGTGAAATGAAAAAATCTGCGAAATGGAACGGAATATTTAAAAGCGATTAATTTATTTTAAAAATGTACTAATGTAGGTCTCTATCGGGTATTTACACAATAAAATATCTCTATTGGTTTTTGTTTAATTGGCTTAAGTACCGGTCGCGAACGTACGATTTTTCCATATGTTTTTTTTTTGTTATTATCACCATGCATTTTCTCATAAATATCTTCAAATTTCCTTAACAAACAAGTAAGAAAGTCCGATAAGAAAATCTTATGGTTCCTGGGCAAGTAGTGCAAAGGATAAAGCCGTAGTTTTCGCTGAACACTTAAGTAATGTGTTCCAACCAAACCCCCCATCAAATAATTTTGTATTGGGAGATTTACCTGTTCGGATAGGAATAGACTCCGAACTAATCAATGTTAGTATAGAAGATGTTCAGAGGATCATAAAGGACAATCTTAAACTAAGAAAATCTCCAGGTTATGATTTAATTACACCTTCCATGATTGGAAACCTACCAGATGTGGCAATTATTGAGCTCACAGTATTATTCAATGCGATCTTGTCTCTAGGAGTATTTCCGAATGATTGGAAAATCTCCCAAATTATAATGATACCCAAGTCAGGAAAGTATTTGACATTGGCATCATCCTACAGACCTATTAGCCTATTGCCTTGCTTGTCTAAACTATTTGAGAGAATAATCCAAGGGAAAATTTTAACATTCTTAAATAATCAAAACATTATCCCAGATCATCAATTCGGATTCCGTAAACATCACGGAACAATTGAGCAAGTTAACCGCCTAACTGGAGTGATACGAAAATCCTTCGAACTAAAAAAGTACTGTTCGGCAATATTTCTAGATGTTGCCCAGGCTTTTGACAAGGTATGGCATAAATGTCTAATACACAAGATTAAATGCTTGTTTAGGATAAAATGCGGCGATTATGTGACAAGCGACTATGCGATCAATGCTGGTGTACCTCAGGGACGTGTTCTAAGACCAACCCTGTACTTATTATACACCTCAGACTTGCCCGAGTCCGAAGAATTAACCATTTCCACCTTTGCAGATGACACTGCAATTCTTAGTTCTCATGTGGACTTAAATGTAGCATCTAGAAACCTTGATAATTATCTCAGGCACGTGGAGACGTGGTTAAAAAATTGGAGAATACAAGTGAACGAAATTAAAAGCAAGCACATAACGTTTTCACTTAGGAGAGGAAATTGTCCACCAGTGACACTAAACAGTGTGAACATCCCACAGTCTGACTACGTTACATACCTTGGCATTCATTTAGATAGACGTCTTACTTGGCGTCGGCACATAGAAGCCAAGCGGCTCCACATGAAACTAAAAGCTTCTAATTTACACTGGCTAATCCACCACCAATCGAAATTAAGCCTTAACTGCAAAGTCATCCTGTATAAGACAGTCTTAAAACCAATTTGGACATACGGAATCCAATTATGGGGAACAGCAAGCAATACCAGTATAGATCTTACACAGAGGGCACAATCCAAAATTCTTAGAACCATGACGGGAGCTCCATGGTACATAAGAAACAAGAATATCCACAAAGACTTAGATGTACCCTTGGTCAAAGATGAATTCAGAAAAACTCGTGAAGCATATTTATCAAAATTACATCATCATCCGAACGCGCTCGCAAGGCTACTTACAGTAACTCAAGACAGCTCGAGGCTGCGTAGAGCTGATTTACCACTCTTTTTTTAAAATTTCAATGAGTGATTTTCGGAAGTATGGGAGCTTTGACCACTTATTGACCGATCACCATGAAATTAGATCGTGTGATTTATGTCTTTATGAAAGTTATTTATGTTGAATTTATGTGTGTACCAATGTTTTTAGGAGATTTAAGCACGTTAAAGTGCATCGGGAGCTATGACTAAGTATGGACCGATCATATTAAAATTTGGTGACATGAATTCGGTATATATAAAACTTATTTGGAACGATATTTGTGTTTCATAAAGTCCAATTTCGTACGGACATTTGTATGGAGGCTATGTGAAATAATGAACCGATTTCAGCCAGTTTCAATTCTTGGGTCGAACAAATTATATTTACCAAATTTTATCGAAATATCTTCAAAATTGCGACCTGTACTTTGTGCACAAGGCTTACAAGGACAGCCAGCCAGACGGATGGACGAAGTTGTTTCAGATCGACTCAGAAAGTTATTCTGAGTCATAGAAAATCACAGAATATTGAATGCATCATTTTGATACGTGTTAAGAAAATGAATGCATTCTTTATGAAAAAAAATTACTTACGGTCGCGAACGTACGAAGTTTTGCAAATAAAAAAAACTTTATTTAATTGCAACCCAGAAGTTTTTTTTATTTACAAATTAGTGACACCGAACTTAATTAAAATGTGTTCTGTCTGGCTCCAATTGACGTTTAATGCAAAGCAATTACAATAAAATTATGTTTTCGGCCGCGAACGTACGATTAAAACATAGATAAGAAACAAAGTAAAAATTAAACGTTAATCGAACTTTTTTTATTCTGCTTACACTTTTCTTTTCTTAATTGATTGTAATAGAGTGATTTTAAAGAAAGAGTGCAAACATAACGATTTTATAATAATATAAAAATGTCTTTAGAGCTAGCTTAAAAACAAAATATAAAATTTTCCAGTTTCCAGCCCAAAATTTCTCAATTAAAACAGCTGAGATATGCTATGAAACCATTATATTATAAAAACAAAACATAGTTTTTTATAATTATACGATGATTATCAACATTTTATTTTTCGATCCTGGTAGACCATTCAGGGAAAATGCCATAATACAGTTTGTGTTGATTTTCAATAGTCCACATGTTCCGAATGAACATAAAGTAAATGCATTGTAAAGGAGTCATGTAATATTTTGAACCCCACTAAAAGAGCTGGAGGTCTTTATAACGTCTTTATAACAACATAGATCCACAACTGCTACTAAAATGTTTGGAGTAAAGTTTAAGCAATAAAAATTGTCTGTATACACCTACACTTTTAAGGAAACATTTCTTACTAAATTAAATATTTTTTAAACAAAAACAGTAGACATTCCTGCAAACATATTTTTTCCAAAAAACAACATCTTAAATTTCAAAACAATAAACATAACTTCATCAATCTACTTAATAAGTAATAATTTATGCTCCGTTATCGTAATTTTATGTTCCAAATTACTTTCATGACATTAATATTCATATATTTTTTATGTTTTAATATTAAACTAGTTGTCGCCATTTAAAAAGCAGTCTAAACAAATCATTTACAACAATTGAAAATCCATAAAAATGCTATAAAAAATGGCAAGATCAATTTACAGGTTTTACGACTTTCACTCTCTTTAAAAATGTCCATTGAAATTCATTCAAAAAATTTATCACCGACAACAAAACACAAGTCAAGCATTTAACTTGGGGTGTTCTTTCTCTAAGATGCTTGATTTAGAGGAGCCGTCTCAACAAAAATTTTACGACTTTTTCAATATTTTGCAATATAATAAAATATTTTTGAAATTAATAAAAAAAAAAAATATTTAATGTTCACTTAAGTAATTCCCACACTAAATAAATGTAGAAGTGACGCCAAATATTTGGTTTTTCTTTAAAATTTAAAATATTTTCTAATACTTCATTTCAAGTGTTTTTTCCCTTGTGTAGTGTTGGTAAAGAGAGTCCTCTTCGATTTTCCAGTTCTAGTTGAATGAATGTTTTAGTGCGGCCTCATAATATTTTATGATTGTTTTTGATGACCATGAAATCAAATAAAATCGTGCGTTTTGTGTGTAAAATTTTTAAATTATTTTAAATTGTTGAAAAATGTGATATTTTGAAAAAGATACAATTTGTTATTTTACGCTTATTATTAGTTCTTAAATATAATACTATTTGAAGCGAATTTGGTAGAAAGATTTTGACTGAAACTTTAACGAAATTTACAGAGAAATGTAAGTTTAATTACAATGCTTATATTGATGGACAAATGATCAGACTGACGCGTCATGATGTACGGATATTCTACTCAGAAATTCTTTCTGAGTCTATTGCATTTAATATGACTATTACAGCAATTATGGGACAAGTTTATAAAATCAGCTACCTTGTACTTCCGAAAAGCTTTTCAGATATATTTCGGCCTAGAGTTCGATTTTGCGAAGTTTAGATGTCTGCTCCGATGTCAGAAACTCCTAGGAGGCACGGTTTTGTCAATATGTTTCTTATTGGGAGGCTGTGTTCACTTCGTTATAGTTTGTGTGTTGTTTATAATTTGTGGATTTCATAGTTTTTATGAGATCATCATCGGGATCCGTTAATGATTTAGATAATATTAATTAGCGGAAAAATATTTCATATCATAATATTAATAGGCAAGTCGATTTCTTTAGACCCCTTTTACGCTCACATTATACATTCAATTTGGGCAAGAAATATACCATTTTAAAGGGATTTATTCACAGAAGTGCAGAAATCGGTTCAGTTTTTTAAGAGTTATAAGCGTTTAAAGATGTTACTAACTCATATGCAAAAACGTGTACATGTGAACCTTAAGCTAAAATGTAAACAAAGCAATGCGTGTTTGTCCAATTTGTTTTTGTAAATAAATAAGAGAAACAATTAAACAGTATTGATTTCGCTCTGTTTTAAGTGAGGGTTGTTATAGAAAAGAAGGAAGAAGACTTTAGTAATTCAAAGTCACTTAAAAAAACTGTATTTTGAAGGTTTTTTTTTGTTTTCTAACTCCCATATGCATAAACAATTTTTAAATTTATCACAGGTTTATAAAACAAAATTTCCATTCAAAATTTGTTTTATAAACTTTTGACAAATTTAAAAACTGTTTATGCATATTGGGGTAAATACTTCATACGAATCACGGCATGAAGTTTAATAAAAAATGGGACGGGTCGGAACAAATGATGAGTCACCTCCCATACAAATTAAATAGTTATTTCTAAATATTTTGTGAACTATAATTGCAAGATTCTTCAAACTTAGTCTAAATGGCTCATTTATCATTTTGCATAGTTTCGCTGAAATTGTTCTGGATTGGAATAGTGGGCGTGGCACACCCTATTCAAAGAAAATAATTAATTTCGAATATCTGTAGAAATATAATTGTAAAAGTGTTTAAACTTTTTACGAATTAATTTCTTATTACTGTGTGGAGTTTAGCTGAATATAGACGGATTTAGATCGACGTAGTAGGATTGACCCCTCCCTTATAAAGGAAAGTTAAAGTAAAGCTTGATATGACTTATTTCTTTACACAAAAGATTTAAAAATGGGTGGGATCAGAACAGTGGAGTGGCATCTCCCATACCAAATTAGTTAGTTATATTTTGCATGTGTTATTTTCGTACCATTGTTCGTACTTAGGTTGTATCAGAAATCATTCATATTTTTTTAATTTTACTAGGTAGGGGTAGCGAAGTGCACCGGGTTATGCTAGTAAAATATAATATGAGTATTTGTTATGAGCTCCTAACATGCTATTACAATTTATTCCAGTCAAATTCGTTTACCTTAAAGGAGAAAAGTACAAAAAACAGAAATGAATCAAAAAAAACTTTTTTAAAGATTATATTTCCTTCGCAAATATTAGTTACATAAACTTTCGAAACAAATAATTAATTTAAAAATAGCTTGACAAGTACTCAAGAGAAAACAAGTAAGAAAGTATGGTCGGTCATACCCGACCATAATATGGTTATATTATAATACCCTATATTTTAATATAACCATATTATGGTCGGGATTGACCGACCATATCTTCTTACTTGTTTTCTCTTGAGTACTTGTCAAGAATTACGCAAAAATATTTTTATTTGAAAATGACAGTAATTTATTTTCATAAGTGATTTTCGGAAGAGGGGCTTATATGGGAACTATGACTAATTATGGACCGATCGCCATGAAATTAGGTCCTGTGATTTAGAAAGTGATTCTGAGTCGATCGATATACTTTAAGGTGGGTGTTAGACAAATATTTTGAACGTTACAAATATCAGCACTAACCCAATATACCAACTATGGTGGTGTATAAATAGAAATTGGTATTTTTTCAATTATTGTACACTCTAATAAATTATCATGTAAATTTACTCCATTTATAGTAGGTAACTTTTCTCCTACTATAATTATGGTAAAAATACATGTTGTGTGTAAATTCAAATACGTAAGCACATTGTATGTAAAACAAATAAACAAAAAGTGTGTAAATTTACCTATTTATGTGTCTAAAAAATGTTTAGAAACATACCGATTTCATGTAAATTAAATTTTCTATGTCTAAAAAAACATTTTTAATATGTAAAGTTACAATTAAACTGCTTCAAACTACATGTAATATATGTATACATTAGAAATGTTTTGTATTAAACAAATCATATGGTTCCAATTTCCATTCAAAATATATAAAAAGGAGACATTTGTTTCAATTGATTAGATGCTAGGATGTTTTATTAAAAATTTAGAAAATTCTTTCTAGGATATTCGCATGTAATATATGTATACATTAGAAATGTTTTGTATTAAACAAATCATATGGTTCCAATTTCCATTCAAAATATATAAAAAGGAGACATTTGTTTCAATTGATTAGATGCTAGGATGTTTTATTAAAAATTTAGAAAATTCTTTCTAGGATATTCGCATTCGGCAACTACTTATAAGTATGTATACAGATGTTTAAAATATAAATTTAGTGGCTTCTTGAAGAGACGTGATCCATATTCTAGATAACGTTCACATTGAAAATTAATTTGAGTAGTATTCAATAACTACATATTTATGTTATCAGAGATCTTCGGCAGCATGTTTGTTATTCTTATATCAATCGAGCTGTAAAGATAGTCTTCCTTTTAAACTAAAATTAAGGCAAGAAAATATTGAATTGCAAGAAGTTATCACCTCTATTTCTGGCATACCAACACCGGTGATAGGTAATATTTCCAATGTTTATGCACGATTCCCTTCGCAAAAAATCGGTAATGTTATTGATTTCCATGCGGCCAATTTACAAAAACTCACAGATCTTGACAAATTCTTCCTGACCGCCGATTCTATTGAAAAACTGGTGCGACGATATATAAATGGTATTAAAGTGCGCATGAAGGCTGATCTACATGAAATATATGTATTCCTTTATATTGTTTACTGAAATATTTATATAATTTTTTTTTTATTAATTTGTCTCTGTTTTATCACATATTTTTTATAATAAATTTTATGGTATCGGTTTTTTGATGTTTTATTATGTAGAAACAAAAATTTTGACAATTAATATATTACTCGTTTTAAGTAAGTACGATTACACACTTTTTGTGTAAAACTTTCATTTACATACAATATATGTAATTTTAAAGTTAAAATGCCTATTATATTATAAACATGTTTAAAATTATTCAAATTACTATACTCTGTATGTACTTTTGCAGATAAAAGAATGCAACACATTTCGATAAACATATTGTGCTTCAATTTCCGCATTTTCTGTAATTTTACACGAAAACTTACTCGCTTTATGGTAGTAATTTTACATGCATTTTTTAGAGTGTACTTTTCTAATATAGTATGATTATGAGAGAAGTAAGATTCAGAAAAAGGGAACTTATTATTAGTGAGACCATTTATGCAGCCCTAAAATTGATCACAACAGGTCCAGCAGCCATTAAGGCCCTTCCAATCCATTTGGCTCTACACTGTGAGTCTCACAAAATCTGCACTGTTGTGTCCCAACATTTTAAATCGATCTTAAAATTAGACACATAGATCTTGTGTGAAGTTGGAACTCATAACAGGGAACTTAATAGTACTTTTTCCTTTGACATAAGGTACATTTTGAATCATATAAATTATTGAAACTAACAGCATGAAATGAGTCACATATGATACTGGTTGTGTGAATTGAAATCCATTGAAGAGAACTTTATATTTTTTCTAATAATATTTTCTGATTTTTTTAAAATGGATGAACCTAAAACAATCCCAGCAAAAATTTAGTGAATTTTTGTAATGACAACTAGTTATTTCATGCATTATTTTGTAATGAGTGGTGGTTACCCAGCACATTATTTTATTTACTAAAATAAGTACTTATTTTTATACAGGTTGGTAATGAACTTTTGCATTTAGAACAGCTATCTAGTGTGTTTGACTGGAAAACAGGAGGTTAGTGGTTCGCCACCAGTCAAAGTCATTAATTTGTTTGTTCATATCATATTTATTTATATGTTGATGTTAAAACTATTGTTAACTTACAATAAAATAACTCGTACATGGAGCAGTAAGTTAGCAGCTACATATTCTTGTTGTGTATTTACTACTTATTTCTTAACTGATTGTAAGTACATTTGTAAGCTTGACCCATGAATTTTTTAAAAATCTCGAACAAAGGTAAGTAGTGTTTCAGTCAAATAATAAGTAGTTATGCCTTGGCTGCAATATTAGTGTAGTAGTGAATTTGATCTGCAGATCAGTTGTGAGTTTCAGTATATGATGGGAGGCATCAACCGCACACTACAGGCGGCCATGTATATCATTCTGAATTTATTGCTCAGGTTGTATGAGTCGGTTTTAGTTAAAGAGGTCATACAAGAATCTTATACGAATACAGTATCCGCTTATGGATCCGCTGTGATCCATTTCTCCCGAACTACATAACAACGCAAATAAACTTCGGTAGGACACCTCCAACATAGATCTCGGATAGGGATTATGGAAGAGGTCCGGCAGATTGTGGGATATTTATGTGTTATTTACTGACGAATAAAAAATGGAGGAAGTCGAAGAATCTAATGTCTTCATAGTAGATACGGACACTAAAATGTCATTCAGACTTTCGGGTGAATATAGTGTCTTTCAGGCCCTTTATAATTTTCAAGATCACCTTGAAAAATATAAAGGAAGTTTCATTAAGCGCTTCGTTAAATCCAAGCTAGTCCATGACTTCAAGCGGTTCTTCGACATGTTGATGTACGACTGTGTTGGATGGAAGGACACTGTGATATTGAAGGTAATGAGATTGCAGGGCAGAGCTCAGAATTATCCTTGGAGATGAGGGAGATATTTGAGAAATCACCACTCAGCTACTAACATAGGATTGTATTGGAGGAGATCTTGAACTGCATATTGGATCTCTAGGGTACTGTGACCCAGACTGAATAATGTAGATATCAGACCTGGACAAGAGTAGTGTTAGAGCGATCATAGGTACACTTATGGATCACTGTCCAGTTAGGACTATTGTAGGATGTGCGGGGACGAAGAGGTGTTGGAAACTATTAAGCATATTATCTGCCAGGAATAATTTTTGCAGGTTATGTTAACAATTCCATGAGGGATTGTAAGATGTGGGCACCTGTAGGTCGGAGAAAATTTTCAACTTCATTATTTGATTAAGGTGGCTTTATGGTATCTTTATAATTATGTTAGTACTTCTTTTGACTATTATCCAGTATTCTATTCTAGGAAATTTTCCACCATAAGTGGTTAATGTATATATAAGTTTGTCATTCCGTTTTTAATTTCCACATTTTTCATTTCCGACCCCATAAAGTATATATATGTATATTCTGGATCATTATATATAGCGCAGTCTATATTGCCATGTTCATCCGCATGTTTTTAACCAGTCTCCGAAGACCCCAAATAACTTGCAACCATGATTTATCAATATGACGGGTATATTCCTGCTGCGATTGCTATTTAAAATCGGGAAAATCGCTATTTTGAGATATAACCCGATTATTTATATATTTTTGACCTATATCTCCTTTACTAAGTTTTATACATAGAGAATATGTATATAAAATTAGGTCTTCTACGATGTATATAACGCCATAGAAATTCAGACGGAAATGGGTCAAAATCTGAAATACTTTTTAACCGACATGTTTTTCAACAAAATTTTTTTAACAAAAATAATTTTCAATCTTTATTTTAAAGTGTACTTTGGTGAAGGGAATATAAGGTTCGACACAGCCGAATGTAGCACTCTTACTTGTTATTTTTCTTTTCATCCTTATTATCACATCCAAGAGGAAGTGTACTTTTTAGAGTTCGACCGGGTATTCGGATTAGGCCAACAATCGGTCTAACAATCGTTTTCGGTCGGTTTCTAGTACTATTTTATATTTTTAAATATTTAAAGTTTAACAGATACATTTATGTGAACTATTAATAAGTTTATTATAAGAATTATTAATACTACAAAAGTTAATTAAAAAATAGTTAAGTAAATACTTATTTATGTATTGTATTAAAGTATATAATCTGAGATTATTTAACATCTCCTTAACTTACCTTTTTATGACACTTGCTTTACTCATTTTACTTAGTCCTTTTAAATTCTCTACAATTTGTAAATCTCTAGAGTATACATGATGATTTAGTGATTTAATAAGGTGTTAACTCTAGGAAAATCCTTAAGTACATTTACTTACTCGCTGCAATGACATAAAATAAAGTTCGAATATTTTGACATATTTATGACTAAACATTTGAAAATCAAAACCTCAAATTGTCACTATTGAACACGAGAAATTCAACAACCTTTCTAAGGAACTATTAAATTTTATAGAACCAAAAAAACAGAAAATATGAAACCCAACTACATAAAATAATGACACTCAATGGATATTGTGTGTTGGATCCAGCAACTACAATATATGTATAATATGGGTAAATGTATCTCATGTTATCTCTGTTGAGATATTTATGACTTTTAAATATTCTCTATTTCAGTTTACTTATGTCAAACACAGAATTCTAATAAATTTGTTGGTATTCAATTGCATTTTGTTTGTGTTTCAAACACGCTTTCAATTTTATTTTTATTTTGTTACATCACTTTTTGATATTTTTTTTACAAATATTTACATTTATTTTTAATAATTTCATAAACTAAACATTCTGCCGGTCATCATCATCATCGTTACTTATAAGTATTGCTTGCATTTGTTCTTTAGTGCCACAGTGTTTACTGCATCGTTCTTCAAAACTCATTCATTCCACTTGAAATTTGAGACCTAAATTTTTCGCACTTAATACGAAGTCCATATTAATAATATTTGTGTTTTATTTACTTGGTTTCTAAAAAGAAAATAATATTTTCTTAGTAAGAATATTAAGTAGTGGTTCAAGTATGTATGTACTTTTAATATTTATACAATTAATATTTTTGTTTTGGTTTAATGTCGTTATGAGGTACTAAATTATGTAATGAAGTAAAAAACCACAATTATATCTACCGCATAATGTTTTAGATTGATAATAATCTAAAAAAATTAGATATTGGTTTTTTAATGATATGAAAAAATGTCTTTAACACTTTATTTTAAAGTCAAGTGGTTGCAAATGAAAAGTTGAAGTTTGAAATAAAAGAAATTCCAACACACTTCTGGATTGGGAGTCTAGTGAAATATTTGAGGTATACAGAGAAAACAGATTCGTAGTAGCAACCGAATTTGTTGCCAATCGAAGGATTCGTATGCATATATAGAATTTTTCGGTTCTATCAACAGAAGCAAGTAACTATTTGTTACCCCTTCAAAAATTTTGTAGCCTCAACTATAAAATTCGGTCATTAAGGTAGAATCATACGATTGGCAACAAGTTCGGTTACTACCATAAATCAGTTTTCTCCGTTTATGAAAGCGGTCTGAGATTATTCTTTAACTTAACAGCTTTTAGTAAATAGCTTAGGCAAAGCAAATAAAAATAGAGAACAGTTTTGGTTGTGACAACAAAATTTGATGACAACACAGGGCAACAAAATCGAAAAAAGTTTGGAGGCTTTTTAAACCACTACATAATTTTGATGTATTGTGGTTCCAGTAGTACAAAAATAGTAAACATTTTTAATTCTAAGGATAGTTTTTTTTAAATTCGTTTTTCTAAAATTGTGAATTTTGTTAGATGTTTCTCCACATACAGTGTCGGACAAAACTAAAGCACGGGATAATACTTAATATACAACACTTCAATAAAAATAGTATTCAAGTTAGTATTTATATTTTTTCAACTTTTTTATTAAGATAACATCTTAGTTTATTAAAAAGAAACAAAAAATAAATAACTTCATTAACTATAACAAAAAAAATTCATATCACATTTTCAACAGTCGTTTTTGGGCGCGACAAAACTAAAGCACATTTTATAAATATTAACTAAAACTAAAAATATTTCTAATATTTTGTGGCATAGCCTTTATTTTTTAAGACTTCTTTACATCTACGAGGCATGGACTCAATTAGATTCGATATAACCTCCCCAGGAATAGTATTCCAGGCTATTTCCACTTGGCGGAAAAGGTCTTCCAAATTCTTGCAATTATCGCGCAATATTTTCCGATCTACAATTTCCCATAGGTTTTCTATCGGGTTGAGATCTGGCGATTGCGCTGGCCACTTCAAGACATTGATTTCATTTGCAACAAACCACTCTTTCACACATTTTGCAGTGTGTTTGGGGTCGTTGTCTTGCTGAAACCTCCAATTAAGTGGCATTTCCTCCACCGCATATGGCTGCATTACATTCTCCAGTATGTCTTTATACATGAAACGGTCCATTATCCCATTTACTTTGTGAATGGGTCCAATACCTTGACCAGAGAAACATCCCCAGACCATTATATTACCTCCTCCGTGTTTTACAGTTCCTTTAGTATACAGTGGATTAAGTCGTTGCCCTGCTGGTCTCCGTACTAACTGATATCCATTAGAACCCTTCAAGTTAAACTTGGATTCATCGGAGAACAGTACTGTCTTCCATTCTGTTACACTCCAGTTTAAATGTTCCTTCGCAAAATTAATTCTAGCCTGTCTATTTTTTGTGGAAATAAATGGTTTTTTTACAGTCCTATACGATTTTAAGCCACCTTCTACCGCTCTTCTTTGAATGGTTCTAGGAGTAATATTTAATGCCAGTTGGTTTGCAATGGACCTTGCAGATGTAAAGGGATCCTTTTTTAAAATTCGAATTATAGCCTGGTCTTCCCGTTTAGTGGTTTTCCGTGGTCGACCACCCTTATGTATGGTAACCAGTGAACCTGTTGACTTAAAGCGGCTTATAATTCGGGAAATTACGCTATGATGAATATTAAATTTCTTTGCAATTTTTGTTACAGATTCTCCTTTATTAAAATCTTCAATTATTTTTTCTTTTAAATGCACTGAATATTTATTACGAGCCATTTTGTACTTTCAATCGCAAAAAATGCACTGGGAATGGTAAAGATCAAAAGTGATAGTAAAACACGTGTTATTTTTTTGTAATAACTCTTAGAATGTCTTTAAGAGAAAGTTTTTCGTTATGTAATAATATTTTCTCTTCGTATTTTTCTGTAATTTAATGAAAGAGTATATATTCTATGTTATGTGCTTTAGTTTTGCCGCTGCACTTTTCAGGGTAATGTAAAACTTTTTGTGATTTTTTCATTTTTTATTAGAAATAAATGAATATTCATTCTATTTTATAATTCCTAACATATATTCTATCGAAAATTATAAAAAGAAAAATGAAAAAAGTGATTTTTGAAATTTTATTGTGGTTTTTGTTACGAGGTAATAGTCCGTGCTTTAGTTTTGTCCGACACTGTAATTTATGATAACTCAAAAACGGTTCGACCGATATTATTGAAGTAAACATAGAAAAGTTCATATTTACATAGCCTTTAATCTGTTGATATATTGCATTTTAAGCGGCTCAGTATTTTCGGAGTTATAATAACAAATTGAAGCAAAAAATATATTTTTTACGTGAAAATAGCAAATTTTTGTGTTTTAAAAAACTCATAAAAAATCGAAAACGACTGAACTTGTTCATGTTTGTTACTGTGTCGCAAAGCCGCATATAATAGCAATAAAATTAGATTTCGGTCATATAAATCGATTGATCATTTTCGAATTTATGCACAATTAAGTGAATTAGCTCATTTTCACAAAATTTTACATTTTTGTTTGATATACATAAAATTGAGTAGTTAATGTTCTTCTTTCGATTGATTGAATATTGAAAGCATTTTCCCCAGGCTGTGTACACATTTTCACATATACATATATTGCGTTTCAATCGGCTCAGTAGTTTCGGAATTATAATAACAAATTCAAACAAAAAAATATATTTTTTACGTGAAAATAGCAAATTTTTTTGTTTTAAAAAAAAATCATGAAAAATCGAAAATGGCAGAAATTTTTTAAATTTATTTTTTTTTGCAAAGCCACATGTAATAGGAACAAAATGAGATATTGATTATAAAAATCGATGGATTACTTTCGAATTTATTCACAATTAAGTTAATTCGAGCATGTACCTTGAGTGTACATTTTACATGGGTTTTTTATACCCTTCACCTTCGTGAGAAGGGTATATATAAGTTTGTCATTCCGTTTGTAATTTCTACATTTTTCATTTCCGACCCTATAAAGCATATATATTCTGGATCTTTATAGATAGCGGAGTCGATTAAGCCATGCCCGTCTGTCTGTCCGTCTGTCTGTTGAAATCAATTTTCTGAACACCCCAGATATCTTCGGGATCCAAATCTTCAATAATTCTGCTTTCGAGAATATTGCTATTTAAAATCAGCAAAATCGGTCCACAAATGGCTGAGATATGAGGAAAAAACCAAGCTACCTCGATTTTTGACCTATATCTGGATTACCAAGACATTAATATAGACAATATGAATATCTAATGATAAATATTTCAAAGACATTTGCAACGACGTATATAATACCATAGCAAGTTGGACCTACAATGGGTCAAAATCGGAAAAAAAAAATTTTAACCCGATTTTAAATTTAAAAAAAAATTAAATTCTAAAAAAAAAAATTTTAATTAAAAAAAAAAGTTTAAATAATCGAAAATTTTTTTTTCCAAAAAATGAAAAAAACAACTGAAAAAAAAATTTTGTTTACCTAAAAATATTTAAAATTTTGAAGTATAATTTGTGAAGGGTATATAAGATTTGGCACAGCCGAATATAGCACTCTTACTTGTTTTTATTAAAATTTTTGTTACAATAACAAAACCTGTGTAAATTTACACTCAAAGTACACGCTTGTACTCACATACAATTTTCTGAGCATAACCGAATTCAATTAATTGTGAATAAATTCGAAGATAATCCATCGATTTTTATGATCGATACCTCATTTTGTTGATGTGGATTTGCAACAAAGCAATAAATTTAAAATATTTCTGCCGGTTTCGATTTTTCATGATTTTTTAAAAAAAAAAAAAAATGCTATTTTCACGTAAAAAAAATATATTTTTGCTTGAATTTGTTAATAGCATGGGGAAAATGTTTTCAATATTCAATCAATCAAAAGAAGAACATTAACTACTCAATTTTATGTATATCAAACACAAAAGTTAAATTTTGTGAAAATGAGCGAATTCACTTAATTGTGAATAAATTCGAAAACAATCAATCGATTTATATGATTGATATTCCATTTTGTTTGCCATTATATGCAGCTTTGCGACAAAGTAATAAACCTGAACAAGTTCTGTCGTTTTCGATTTTTATGACACAAACATTTTCTATTTTCTCGTAAAAAATATATTTTTTGTAACTCCGAAACTACTGAGCCGATTAAAATGCAATATATTAACAGATTAAAGACTAAATTTGAACATTTCTAAGTTTATTTCAGTAATATCGGTCTAACCCTTTTTGAGTTATCATAAATTATGTGGAGAAATATCTTACAAAATTCACAATTTTAGAAAAAAAAAAATTTAAAAAAAAATCTTTCCATAGAATTAAAAAATTTTACCATTTTTGTACTTAGGTAACCATGATGCCTCAAATCTATACAGTGGTTAGTGAAGCCTTTTTATTGCAGTTGGCCTGTGCAAACCATTGATTCAGTTTCCTCAATCGAATTTTTCATTTGTTTTTACTAACTTTTAGTTCTAGCAACAAAAACTAGAACTCTCTTTTTAGTAGCTACTAACGAAAAATTATATTATTCTGTTTGCTATGTAGGTATATGTAAATGGGAGACTTATTTGCTAGATCACTAACTTTTAGACAGACAATGTATTCTTAACATTATTACTTTAAACTTATTAGTATGCAAATTTCATAAAACCTTTGCTTCATTTTAGTTTTGCGGCCATAAAACCAACATGTACATGTTTATTTTCCCACCAAAAACTACAATGGAATTTCACTATTTAATTTAAGGTTTTACAAAGTGACATTAAGTCATGCTCGGTTTACCCACTAAATTGATAAGAAAACTATTTTTACCAACCATTGAATTACAAAAAAATTAACTTAATTTTATATGTAATGGGAACAATATGCGGAGTGGGCGACACTAGAAAAACCTTTTTACAAATTAACAGCCAAAACATGAAGTAAATGGAACATGTAGTTATATTTAGTAGATACAAATAAAAAAACTATGTATTTAAGGATTAAAATCGTATGCACTTGTTTACTAAAACTTATATCCAAAATAAATTGTATATGTATCTTACAAATAAATATTTAAACAACACAAGTATAAAATGCAACATAAATCATTAATGAAGCGTTTTAAAAAATGTCAATATGTTAGTGGTTTCGAAATTTACTTCGTTTTGTTTCTCTTGAGACCACAATAGCTGGAAAATGAAGTGATTTATGGCGTTTTTATATGTGAAAAGGATTCATTTTTTGCTGTGGGATTTATATTTCAATATTTGGTTTGGTTTAAGTGCTACATTTCACACTTGACTTAAAGGATTAACAGATATGTTTGTTCAAGCATTACGAGTATATTGGACAAAGTAAATTTATAATGGTTAGATACGATTTGAAAACAAATGTTAGTTACTTCCCTAGATGGAAGGAACCTGGCACAAAACTAGTCACGTTACTGGTTCCTATTGCTACAATGACTAATGTTTATATGATCGCCATTAGTCCATAGGGCAAATGTATATAATTGAAGTATTTCCACCAAACTATCTGTATGCATACTAAAACAACCTCCAGTTCCTACATGATCATTATAAATCCAAAGGATATAAGTAATTCGTACAAAAATACAGACAGACTTTTTGGTTATACGACCAATATTTCGATATGTTACAAAACGTTGTCGAATCGAACCATCTCGATGGCCAGTTCACATCACCTCCATGCAGTGATGCCAAGTGTAGGGAATTTTCCCTTTTTGTAGGGATTTTTCCCCAAAATTTCACATGTAGGGAAAAAGGGAAAGATTTTTTACTTTTGTCGAATTGTAGGGATTTTTTGCAATGGCAATTTAAAACTACATATTATGTACATATTTTCCAAATATAAAATTAAAAAAACATAAAATTTGTTTAAGCATTAGAAATTCGTAAATCTGGTATAATATCATCACCGCTTTCAAACTACATACATATATAGTGATTATCTCAAGGCGTATTAAGTCACTCACGCACTCACCTTGTTAATACGCCTTGGATTCTCCTTTTTATGGTATTAGACATTTCCTTAAAGAACTAGCTACAAGAGTAGATTCTACAAATAAATTTTCTTTTGAAGTAACCACATGTTTGGTTTTGTGCATTTTTTTACATACATACGTACTCCATCTTCGCAGGTCTCATCGATTTTAATAAGTAAGTTTTGAAGAAATAAATGTCATTATAAATTAAAACAACAAATTTTAGAAAAAATTTGCCATTCGTCTTCTGATAATGATGGAAACAAAGTAAAGAAATACTGCTCAAGTTGGTTGAGAAACGAGAAGCTAATGGGATGGCTGGAGCCGGTCAAAGATGACGACTTTAAATGCAGATACAAGGATTGTGTGCTAATACCCAAATGCACCAAAAAATCTTTCAAAAACAAAAACCCGAACAATGGATTCTCTTTTTGGCAAGCAAGTCCTGGAAAAAACAATGATGGTGTCAATTTCAAAATCCGATTAAGCCTTTTTTTGATTGAACACAACTTAGCTGTTCAAAAAAGAAAAAAGTAGTGTAGGGAAAAATGTAGGGAAAATCAAAAGTCAGTGTAGGGGAAAAAAGGAATTTTTTTTCATAAGCGTAGGGATTTCTGAAAAAATCTCCTGGCATCACTGCCTCCATGTAAGATGACTTTATCTTCAAATCGCAAGTGCGAAATGTCCAATGTGGTATGTGCTGTGTGGCACGTATCGTTGTCCTATTGCAACCAACTGTCGTTGATGTCCATATCATCTAATTAATGTGCTGTTTTTCTATAGCAAACGAGTTGTGTGGATGTTTTACATGTATTTTGTTTTGTTACAATAGCAAAACTCATGTTAAATTTCCACTCAAAGTATTCGTTCGCTATAGAAAACCAGAACAAACGGCTAAAAAAGTGGTAATCATCGACCTATAGTGCTCGCAGTGACGGTGATGACCTGGTCAACGTCGTTCTCAAATAATTATGGACCGATGACCCCGCCAGCCCAAAATCGACACCAAACAGTGACTTTTTCGGGATTAATTGTTGGTTTTGATGCAATACCATTCGCACTTAACAGTGAATACCGCCTATGTATAAAAAAACTCTATATATAAGTAACAATTCTCAATTGTGTGTCTGCACTACCTCGTAAAGCGTAATCCACCTGAAAGCTTTAATAGCTTTCGCAAAAATAAATTGATCCGGAACAACCAGGATATTATGCATTTGTCCTGATGATTGCAACAGCCAAAAATTGTGATCCATCTTAAAGTATAAACTATCATCAGGAACGTGTTTCATATTAGAACTTTTTGAAGTGAAAGGGAAACAATGCACCCGTCAACAGACTTCAGTCAGTTGACTCCTGTCAAAATTTAAACAAGCTGTGTCAGTTTGTTTGTGTTTGACAGACATTTATAGCAGACTATCGCGTGACTTGAGGAGAAAATTAAGCATTATTTTCTGCAGAAAAAACCATCACTCAATCCAAATCAGAGCTTGATAAATACTACAGGAACTCTGCACCGTCAATTTCAATGGGAAAAAAGTTATTTACTTAATTTCGTTGTGACCGTACAAAAGATGCCGAACGTTGAGTTGAAGTTTCTACACCCGAAACAATTGAAAAAATCCACGAGGCATATTATTCTTACATGACCTTAGGCATCTCAAACGGCTCAGTGGTTTCAATTTTGAATGATCTGTCGGGTATGAGAAAGCTTTTCGCAAGAAGGTTGCCGCGTTAGCTCACAATCGACCACAAATACAATCCTGTGACAACTCCGCAGGAGTGTTTGGTGTTATTCAACAGCAATATGGATAAGTTTTTGAGCCGCTTCGTAACCATGGACGAAACGTGGATCCACAAGAGACTAAACTGTTGTCAAAACATTGGTTTTCTCGGAGTGAATTGGCGCCAAAAAGGCCAATAAAGTAATAAAATTTTGGGATACACTCGGTATCATCAATATTGACTACCTTCAAAAGGGTAGTCGAATATTGTGCCAACTTAATGGGTCGATTTTATGAGGATTTGAAAAACCGATCGCATTTAGCCAAGAAAAAAAAATATTTTTTACCAGGACAATGCACACATATCCATGAATTTGGCTACGAATTGCTCCTTCATCCGCCCTATTCTCCGGATTTATCACTGAGTGACTATTTCTTGTTTCCAAACCTGAAGAAATGGCTCGGCGGAAAGAGATTTGACTCCAACGATGAAATCAGCTCACAAACAATTACCTATTTTGATGACATCGACAAATCTTATTTTTGGAAGGGAAAAAGCAAGTGAAGAAACGTGGGACAAAGTGTATTCAGCTCAAAGGAGACTACGTTGAAAAATTAAATGATTGTTTATTAAAAAACCTGTGTTTCATTCAAAACTTCATGGACTTATTAACTCATCCTCGTATATAGTCATAACTAGTGCAGAGAATTATATTATTTTCGAGGTTTATAGACTATACAATCTTACTTGTTGTTCATCAAATGAAGTGATCAGGGACTCTACAATACTTTGTAAAATTCTAAGCCAAAGGTTCTTCCATTTTAACATGCCAATAATATTAATGACTCCGAAGAAGAATCAGTTCAAATCCTTGTCATTACTCACTTTCCAGATAGCACAGGTGTGGCTTATATGGAAATATGCAATACTGAAACAATATCCCAGATCAGATAGGCGACATTTCCCCAGAAATTGAAATATTCTCCCCAGATCATAGGAATTTTCTGGCTGATGCTGCAAAGTGTAAATAATTTCGCCACTCTCTCAACTACATATGTTCCAATCATGTGGAGATAAATGACAAAGGATGTCATATGAATAAAATATTGAGACAATATCCCTGATCGGACAAATTCTGATACCGGCAGACATTCATTAAATTATGGTTAAATCTATAATTTGTTTTCAGACACAGGGATCACATCCTTATAATTTCATGTAAATAAAATTTAGATTTTTTTTAACTAAATGCTAAAAAGAAGTTAAATATTGACAAAAAACAAACACAAATAGAAACAATTGAACACGAATTGTTTGTTAATTAAATACAAATAAAAAAACTTCAAAATCCCAAATGACATGTAGACACATGAGAATAGCTATGAGTAAATGAAAAATTGGGCAAACCCAAAATTGTGGCCACAAATAAATGTGTAAGTAAACGTAACGATATTAATTGAAATGGTCTGGAAAAACACAACAAATACAAAAAAATGTGTAACAATGAAAAAATTTAAAATCAAAAACACTTTACAAACAATTTAAAATAAATTTGTATTCATGAACATTAAAGTACGAGTAGTTTGGAGTACGAGTACCTGTTGGCAGAGCGACCCATCCATTCATCCAACTAGACATACAGACATCCATCTGGCGATTTGTTACCTGTTATCATACAATATTATTTGTCAGGATGTAAAAACATGTTTGCTATAGTTTCTTTCTCTCTATTTCTCTCTCTTTCTTTCTTGTAATTGTTTTTAACTCAATTAAAGTGTTTTATTTTTTTTTGTTTTTCCTAATATTTATTAGCATTTGGGATTTAATGGTTGTGTGTTTTTTGTGATTTATTTGTTTTCCACACTTAAGTATATTTGTTGTTGTTGTTGCTTTACTTTCTATTGAATGGATCATAAATGATCTGGCTGACTGACACACTTTCTCTTTTTCTTCCTTTCTTTCCAAATTACATTTTTATTTGGCAATTATGTTGTATGTGTTTACGTATTAAGAGAGACTTTTTTCCAATGGATTTGCTTTAGACCCAATTTTATGATTCCGAAAACAATGAGTAATACCAGAAATTAATGAGCCCGTCTATTGTATTTTTATGTTTTTATTTACAGTGTTTACAATTTATTATTTGTTTGTGATATTCATTCATAAAATTGTCTGAAAAGTTGGGAAAACCCAAAATTTTTGTATTTATGAAGTTAAATATGTCAACATATCGCTCATACAGAATAGTGCTTACAATTGTTAATTGTTAGAAACCTATTCAAATTAATACAATAAAAATGGAATGATTTCATAATTAATTTTAAATCAAGTGAACGAAGTGATCAAGAAAAAATGTAAGTATTCCGTATTCAATGGACTCCAACGCAACAGAATTGCTACATGAGACCTGCATATTTTTTCGATCACTTTTGTATCACTGTGTTATTAGAAACATTAACAAAAAAAAAAACAACTAAATGTTATTTCAATGCATCGGCAATTTTATTATTTTTATAAGAAGTAAGGTACTTACTAGGGTATTCATTCGACTAATGATCGTTCGATTAATCGAATAATTTCTTACGAATAATTATTCGAACAAGTTAAAAATGGCCATTTTCGAATAACGAATAATTCGAACAATTTTATGTAGAAACGAATAAATGTTCATATATATTTAAATTTATTAAATTGCTTAAAATTTGTGATAATGACTCACAAAAATTGTATTGTTTCTGAAATTCGACAAATAACTAAAGACAAAGGGACTGTAGATGAGTGTTCCGATAGCTCCTTCTATAAATATCATAATATTAATAGGCAAGTCGATTTCTTTAGACCCCTTTTACGCTCACATTATACATTCAATTTGGGCAAGAAATATACCATTTTAAAGGGATTTATTCACAGAAGTGCAGAATACATATTTTATTGAATCGGTTCAGTTTTTTAGGAGTTATAAGAGTTTAAAGATGTTAATAACACATATGCAAAAACGTGTACATGTGAACCTTAAGCTAAAAAGTAAACAAAGCAATGCATGTTTGTCCAATTTGTTGTAAAGAAATAAGAGAAACAATTAAACAGTATTGATTTCGCTCTGTTTTAAGTGAGAGTTGTTATAGAAAACAAAGAAGAAGACTTTAGTAATTAAAATTTGCTTTAATAAATATATTTTGAAGGTGTTTTTTTTATTTTCTAACTCCCATATGCATAAACAATTTTTTAAATTTATCAAAGGTTTATAAAACAAAATTTCCATTCAAAATTTGTTTTATAAACCTTTGACAAATTTAAAAACTGTTTATGCATATGGGGGTAAATATGTAATTGTACATAAGTAAACAGTTATTTTATAATATGTGCAAAACTATAATTGTGACGATTTTCAACAGTTTATTACTGCATGAAGTTTAATGAAAAATGGGACCGGTCGGAAAAAAGGGTGAGTCGCCTCTAATACAAAGTAAATAGTTATTTCTAAATATTTTGTGAACTATTATTGCAAGATTCTTCAAACTTAGTCTAAATGGCTCTTTTATAATTTTGCATAGTTTCGCTGAAATTGTTCGGGATTGGAATAGTTTGCGGGGCACACCCTTAATTTCGAATATCTGTAGAACTATAATTGTAAAAGTGTTTAAACTTTTATCGAATTAATTTCTTATTACTGTGCGGAGTTTAGCTGAATATAGACGTAATTAGATTAGAGGGCATAGCACCACCGTAAATACTGATTTCGAATATCTGGGGAACCAAAATGGGAGGGGTCGGAAAAGAAGGTGAGTCATCTCCCATACAAAGTAATAATTGCAAGGTTCTTCAAATTTTGTCCGCATAGCTCTCTTACCATTTTACACAGATTGCCTGAAAATGGTCGGGATTGAAATAGTGGTTGTGGCACAATGTAAATAATTAATTTTAAATATCAGGAGAACTATAATTCTAAAATAATTCTAACTCTGTATCAATCAATTTATTACTATTCTACGGAGGTTAGCTAAAAATTTATTTATTCCTGTTCCCTGTTCAAAGTTTAGCTAAGCATGATCGGCTTAGTAGCTAGATATTTACATAAGAGGCTTAAAAATGGGTGGGATCAGAGCAGTGGAGTGGTATCTCCCATACAAAATTAGTTAGTTATTTTCGAATATCAAGTGAACTGTAATTGAGAGATTCTCAAATTTTTTATGTGTTATTTTCGTATTTCCATTCTTATTTTTTTAATTTTACTAGGGTAGGTGTAGCGAAGTGCACCGGGTTATGCTAGTATAAATAATACTGCAAGAAGTTACAATTCTAGAAACAAATATTTCCAAATTTTTAACTTAGATTTGAACCAATGAAAATAAAAGGTACGGAATAAAATATTTGTTATTTAGCTGGCGAAATATTAGAAGAATCGCAATTAATAATCAAAATATTAACTTCGATTAAAGTGTTGTTGCATGTGATGGAGAATGTGATTTTGAAACGGTCGTCGAAAGTGATATTGAGGATGACATTTATAATGATTACATTGATCGTAAAATATATGTATATAAGTGATGTTATTAACCACGTACGTAATTGTTGCAAAATATTTAATAAATCTAATGTTAAACAAAATATTGCAAACTAAAATTTTGTTGCAACTCCATCGTCTTCTACATAATTTTGTACAGCGTTGAACATCTTTGTCTAACATGAAAATAAACTTTTTTGTATTTGTAAATGCGTCAACTGACTTCAAATTAGCCACGTTCACTGACAATGATATCAAAATTTGGACAGATTTCCTTTATTGTGCAATCCCCCAAGACCACTTTATTAAGCAAAGATTCGGCAACGTTGATAGATCTTGATGTATAATACAATTTGTTATAAATAATTTAGAAATAGTGAATAATTCATTTACTAAAGAATTAGTTACTCAATTTAAACCCCAAATTAATGAACGACATACAAAATTCTTAATGCGTTTATATTGTAAAAAGCATAGCTCCAAAACGGAAACTGAAGGGTCAATTGTTTTGTAGATTGTTCGGGAGTTAATCTGATCAGAATATTTCTGTTGAAAATTTAATGATGGACTTTGTTTTCAAATGTTTTTTAACATTATCAATACTTGAATTTTTAACTTTAACGTTATTTTTTGTTTTTCTTTAACAACAAAATATTAAAAAACCAACATCAAAACTTCATTCTTTACTTTTTTAAAAAAATTTTAATTATTCGAATAATTAGATTAATTTTAAACGTGTGATCGAATTATTCGAACAAGTTAAAATCTCTTATTCGAATTATTCGTTTTATTCGAACAAGAGAAAAATCGAATAATTCGAATACCCTAGTACTTACTCTTGTATTCCTCCAACCTAGAACCCAGATGCAGTAAATAATTTATCTTGGGTGGCCCGGTAGTCTAGTTGTTGGTGAGCTAGTATGTCAGTCTGGGGGTTGCGGGTTCGATTTAGGCTTACTGTCAGCACAGATTCGGATATTCACACCAAAAAACCTATAGTACTTCATCCAGTGTACCGCCCTTTTAATCGCTGAAATTTCTGCTTGAATTACACTACATTGATCCTGTAGCCTGAAACACATCCCCTTCTGAAAATGGGGAATATAGAAGCCAACATCCACCCCAACCGCAGACTAACAGCCATCTGTATGGATTGCAAACGTGTCCCTAGAAGAAGGTAACTCACCCAACAACGATACAGAAAAGCGTCTGTCGATAAAGGGTAAGGGAGTGCAGTAGTTAATGTTAAAAGGGAGATAAGTTACACATCCCAAAATATACGAATGACTGGTACCAGGTACCATGCATCCTAACGAACAGAGCACGAGATGGAGTGCTCCGTTGCGCTCCCGTAATCATTAGTGCAGAGATTCGCAGGATTCTCTCGATCATCTCACAGTAGGTGCTCCATACATTAGTATGGGCTTTACCACCATTTCGCATTCCTAGGGCTAATTCCCCAGGTCTTCAATGGCCTTTCTGCAGGCAGAAATAGCGATTACCGCTTTGGACGCTCTCACATGGATATTTCGGCTCCAGGATAGCTTAGAGTATAGAATAATTTCCAGATACTTAGCACTTTCCGAGAGCTTAAATTCCACTCCGAGGGAATTTTGTACCTTCATGAGAAAAGCTCAAGCTCCGTTTTCCCAGGATTCACACCAAGTCCACTAGCTGTGCTCCACTGGATGAGTGTACTAAGTGAAGTTTCCCAGAAATGCAAACAGCAACATCATCAGCATATGCGGTATTTTTTCACAAATCCCACAAGCGAATGCAAAGCCGTCTCAACAGATCTGTCCTTCATGTAGGCATGATAAGACAAAGAAAGTCGGTTCGGGTCAATCGATGAACGAAGGTGCAGATCGATCAACCTATCCATGGTTTTGAAGAGGAATGACGATGGACTAATAGGCCTAAAGTCCTTGGGTCTAGTATGAGAATCCTTCCCTCCCTTAGGAATGAAGGCTACAGTACATCTGGTCCAGGACTCCGAAATATATGACCAAGCTAAGCAGGCCGAATATATACGAGTCAACCAGGGTATGATTAAATCCTCATTCCATTGCAGATCAGCCGGAATGATGCCATCAGGACCCGGAGATTTGTATGGGTCAAAGCTACGCAGGGCCCATTTCAGTATGTCCTCGCTATGGACTATCAAATATTGTAAAAATTGGATAAACAGACAAAAGGTTATATAAAATTTGCTATTTGAATCTCGATAAAAGACAATCCAAACCTTAAATTCTGTATGACCATAAAGACTCGTGTACTGAGTTTTATCAAATGTGGAGCGGACAAGGTCCGCTGTCTTGTAGAAAATTATTGATTCCTCGTTATACTAAACTGTGTGTAGTTATCGGATCGATATGATTTCTTGTTTATGACAAATAATTTAAAGGATTTATTTACAACGTCCGAATATGAACGGAGAATATTGCATTAATTTGGAATTAGTTTCCAAGATTTACATTACATTTTGAAACTAATAGTATGAATTATGTAAATATGTAAT
Organism: Calliphora vicina; assembly: GCF_958450345.1. Classification (NCBI taxonomy): domain Eukaryota; kingdom Metazoa; phylum Arthropoda; class Insecta; order Diptera; family Calliphoridae; genus Calliphora; species Calliphora vicina. Next base: position 39,963,433 of record NC_088780.1, on the reverse strand, counting down.
ACAAATTTCCCAAAATGATCGTACATAATTAAAAATACTCGTACTTTTTCATAAATGAAACAACCAGCATGACGAACAATGAACTTAAACGGGTAATGTAACAATTGGAGTGTATAGAACGAGGAATATAAGGCAAGGAATTTGTTCCAACTTAATACACTAATCGAACTGCACAACTAGTCTTTAACAAAAAAAAAATTAAAAAATTACAATTCCGTCCAGTTACTAACAACCATATCCATGGTGTACAAGTTTTTTTTTATATTTTTTGTTATATATATTAAACGACCCTTAGTTTTAAAAAGACGAAGCAACAAAAAATATTCCATATAAAATGCAAAAAAACACTTGTTGTTGAAAAATTGTTGTTTATATACTAAAATAATGTACAATGTACATTAGTACTTATTTTTTCATTTTGTATTTAAAAAAAAGAAAAATATGTGGAATAAGTGTAAATGTTTCGTATGTGGCGCGACTTGAACCCAAAAGACTTGAAATGGAAAATAAAAAATAAAAAACTCATATGCAGTATTAAACAACAACGAGTTCATTTTGTTCCTTATCAGCAGCTACCAACGGTTTCTCTATACAACGAAAAAAAATAATGAAAATAATATAATAAAATAAAACAAGCTTCAAAATATATATTCAGGCTGACACTCACTGTACAGGCTTTAGCACAAAGTTTTGAAAACCAACTTTTAATTACTTAATTGTAGCGGAAGGCATATTGAATTTGTTAATTTAGTTGTAATAGGTGTCCCCAATAAACAAAATTCTGAGTTTTACATCAACAAGAATTTAAATCATGAGATTCTAGCTCGATTAATTAAGCTTTTCGGGAACAGCAACAGTATTAGAAATATTACTAATGAAATATTTAATGACCCAACAAAACTTTTGTAAATGCAAACGAATACTTCTGTTTCCAAAACGTAACAGTTTTCTTAACAACAAAGTTAACTGTTTCAACGAAACAGCTTTGTCGGTGTAGGGTACAGATTTTCTTCGACTTGACCGCTTTAATATATTTGTTTAACATTCACACTTGTTTTTCATTTTATTCATATGAAATTCTCGATATTTATGTTCTTCATGAGCTGTGCTGAAACAAAAGAATCCCATTTTTTTTATTATTTGTTGTTGTCGTCTATACACTTCCTGTCAAAGTTCAGTTTTTTTTTGTATTTTAACAAAATATGTATGCCTTATATTAATTTATTTATTACAATAATTTTGTTTTTATAATAATGAGCTGTTAAAAAATAATAAATATAAATAAATTCATTTCTGATTTCTGTTTAATTTGATACATGTTTAAAGTAAGTAAATGGTTGGATGAACATTTCACTTACTTTTCCCAGCAAATTGTTTAGTTTTAATTTAATTACGAAGGATTTTAACTTAAAATTTTTAAGTAATCCCTGGTTTTTAAAATTATTGCAACTAATTGTAAATCCCGTTTAATGAAACTGAAGATAAATATCGCCAATGAACCTTTTAATCAAACTTACATAGGGCCCTAAACAAACGCATAGAACGGAAGGAGAGAGTAAAGAATTACTCTCTTTTCACACATACCGGTGATACAAAAACAAAATACATTCTCATGAATTAGGTTTTTGACAACAGAATTAGGTTTTTGGATCTCAGTTACCTATCTAGTTGTTGTCTATGGCCCTAAACATTGTGAGGGTGTGCTTCATTATAAGTTATTATAACTCTATATTAAATGTTGGATATGTAAGATTCATATTAATTGATGACAGGTCTATTACACAATTCTACAAATTTTGATATTAATTATGCTTATTTTATTAAGTTTCAGTTTCTTTAGAAAAAATTACAAGTTATTGAAATATTTCATACCGTTCTTCTCTACACATGCAGAATTCTTCTTCTGAAACATGTTGACAAAAAGTCCAGAAATACTCCGCCTACATTCACAACGGTCCACTTATCCTATTTTAATTAGTCCATGTTGGCAATATTCTCCTTCTGGAACATCTCGACAAGTAGCCCAGCAAAACTCTGCCAACATTAAAAATGTGAACTTTCTTTAATATTGTTTGCCCAAGTTTGCAATGTCCTAGAGGAAGCATTTAACATAACCATCGCTAAATTCCCCACAGTTCAAAGAAATCCACTTGATAATGTAAAGTGAATTTTAAAGGATATTTTACAACCCAGTTCTCGGTATGGTGATAACATATTTCCTATAAGCTGTGTATAGTTGTCCCCCCAAATATTTTCCAAGAAATTGGAAAATTACTTTGTTTACCTTCTAAAGCAAATTCAAAGTTATCATCTTTAAAAAAATTGTCGCAATATTTATTATGAACCAAATTAGCAAAATCTGACATTAAAATGGTCTATTGGGAAGTTCCAATTATAGAGCACTTTTGCTACATGTATCTCACGAATTACGTGAGTAATGTTGGCTTCCAAGTCTTGAATCGTAGCTGGCTTATCGACAAAGCCTTTTGACTTTACATAACTCTTCGAAGAGGATCGCAGAAATCGAAACTATATTGAAAGTTTAACCAGTACCAAGCCACCGGTAGAAAGTCAAAGTCCGATAAGAAAATCTAATGGTACCAGGGCACGTAATGCATTTCTGAAATGTGTTTCAACCAAACCCCCCAACAAATAATTTTGTACTAGGGGAATAAACTATTTGAGAAAATAATCCAAAGAAAAGTTTTAATATTCTTAAATAATCAAAACATTATCCCAGATCATCCATTCGGATTCTGTGAGCATCACGGAACAATTGAGCAGGTTAACTGCCTAACTGGAGAGATAAGAAAATCTTTCGAATTAAAAAAGTACTGTTTGGCAATATTTCTAGATGTTGTCCATGCTTTTGAGAGGGTTTGACATAAAGGTCTAATACACAAGATAAAATGCATACTGCCTTCTAGTACACACAAAACACTAGAGTCAATGCTGGTGTATCTCTTATGGAAGAGTTCTAGGACCAACCATGTACTTATTACACACCTCTGATTTGCCCGAATCCGAAGAATTTACAATTTCCACCTTTGCAGATGACTCTACAATTCTTAGTTCTGATATGAAATCAAATGTAGCATCTACTACTGCTAAATAATAAAGATTTTACTGAATAGTATTTAAATTTCGTTGGTAAATTGTCAAAATTTAGCCATTATAGGAAAAGTCTAGTGATATATCTTGCTTTCACAAGCTGTTCGAAACAATTGGCACACAGTTTTCGCTGGTTATATTTAAGGAGATCGAAAAAAAATAACTTAACGCAACTATCCCTCCCTCGAAACGGGCGCTGTACTTTTGTTGTAATTTTATTATAAATAAATTATTTTAGTCCAAAAAATAATTGGCCAATGAAACAAATCAATATCAGGAGGCCTTGACCCGTGACTTGCTGGTTCCGGAAGTAAGAAAGGTCCACATGATATTTGTAACGCTAAGAAAATAAAAAGTATACTCAACAGAGATCTCAACAACTCTGATATAAAAGCAGATAGAAGCGCAGCAAAGAATTGAGAAGCACAGAAATTGTGTTCAAGTTTAATAAACAAATTCTGCTGAAGATTTTGTACAGGACTAAGGTCAACAAAGTACCAGGTAGGAAAGTTGTAAAGAAGTTAGATGACAAAAGCTGATTCAATATTTTAAGAAGAGGCAAATATACCTCAAAGTTTTTATATTGCTGATGCTCTAGAAAATGTTAAATAAAAGTAACGAACCAAAAAGCATACTAATTTTCCCAACAAGTTTCTGGTATGCGAAGCGGTTGTGACAAAATAAGCCAAAAGGAATGTTTGCAAAAAAGTCTTCTTAATTTCATAAGCCAATACAATATGTCAAGAGACTTATGTCAGATTTTTACCAAACAATCAAACCCGGATTATCTAAACAATCGAACATTTACGAAATTACGAGTAATTGAAAAATTCTCCAACAGAAATGTTCGTAAAATGATCGAGAATTTTTCAAAATATGAATGTTTACAATACCGACTAATTCTTAATAATTTAAATTCGAGAAATTGTGGATGATTTCCATAAGAACGAATCTTTATAATAGTAAACAAATATCGATTGATAACGACTCGTTGTTGAAACCATTCTCAAGCCTTTGAGAATGAAGGATTTCCTATATTGGATTTTTTCAATCGTTTGCTATAGTCGTTCTCAAATATTTGAAAGAGAAGAATTCGCATACAATTTGATGGTGATATAATTTTCGAATACTCTGGTCAGATGGGAAGAGATCTTTTGAGTGCAAAAATACTTCAAATGAAGAGTACCGAGAGAGCGAAATCTTCCAAAAACACCGGATAGTGGAAAAATATTGTGCTCTTATTAAAAGAAAACTGAAGACCACACAAAAGTTGCCCATGATATGCTAATATTTGAATGTTTTATAAAAAGCATATAAAATAATTTCCTTAAGAGCCCTATTATCATTCATACATACTAAAGATTCAAATGTCTTAGCCATTTATGGACCTATTGGACTAAATTTTTCTATGAAGGATCTAGAGGGTATACATTAGAGTGACAATCAGTTGTATGGGAAAAAAAATTGTTAAAATTCTGAAGAGTGCCGGGTGGAATATTGTGACACTAGGCCTAAAAGTTAAGTGCTGAAAATTTGAGCCAAATCGGACAACGATTTCTGGACGCGCATCGAGGTCAAAGTTCAGATATATGCAAAATTTTACTATTTATATGAAATAAATAGGTGAAACTCGTTAACTTTCTGCATTGTTTCCTATAAATATGTAGATTTATTTATACTAATGAATATAACATTAACCCTGTATCTCCTTTGGGTCAAAATGAGCCAAATACTGTATTATCGTCAAAATTCGGAAACAATTTTTCAGTTTTTGTAAAAATTTTGCTACTAAATAAATACTTTTGAATGCAAAAGAATCGAAATGTGTACGTAATTATCGTTGTCATGAGATATAAATGACAAAATTTGGTTAAAAAAATGTTAAAGTTATTAAAAATTCGCCAGACCTTTAACGTGTCTCAGGCCACTTGAATAAGAAATTTAGGAAAAAAAATTAACATACATATTTCAAGAAAAATTAAAATAAAAGCTAATTTTATTTAAAATATATCCGTATCTACTTGTGCATGAATTCTATTATTATTATTATTATTATTCTCACTTTATGTATAACATTTTCAGCATAATGGAATAGTACTTCTAAGGGTACCACAATGGGCCGCAAGGCCTCCGAGTGAACTCGCTAACTTGCGAGCAACCCACGTAACCTAACCTACTTGTGCATGAGTTTTTGTCTTCGTAGGATAACGTTAACCTATTCACAGGTATGGTCAAATAAATTATTTTTTTTAACGGCTGTTTCGAATCTCCATTTTCAAATTTTTAAAATTTTTTATTGGGGTTTATTGAGATCATAATAGGGAATACAAATATGAAAAAATTATGTCAATACCTCTTACAGTTTTTCCGTACATTTAAATTTTGAAATTTTCAAGAAAAACTAATTTTTTGTCCATATTTTGGGGAGAGCCCAATTTCCGTACTGTTATAAATTTTAAATAAAACCTATTCACAATATTATTGTCCTGGTAATTTTAAATATGGTCGGAAAGTTTTACTAAAATCGGAAAACGTTAACCTTTAAATCGTGAAGGTCAAAGGTCAAATTTTTCAATATCTATGATTTCTAATGAAAAGATAACCAAATGTTATATATTTTGGGCCGATTTTAATGAAACTTGAGAAAAATAGTATACATATAATACATGATAAACAAATCCATAATTAAAACAAGTAAGAGAGCAATATTCGACTGTGCCGCATGTTATATACCATTCACCAAATTTTACCCTAAAAAAAAATGTTAAATATTTTTAAGTAAACAAAATTTATTTTTTTTCCAAAGTTGTTTTTTTAATTTTTTGGAAAAAAATTTTTTCAAATTGTTTTTTTTCTTCTTTTTAAAATTTTTTTTTTAATATTTAGCGAAAAAAAACTTTTGGTGAAAAAAAAAATTCGGATTAAAAAATATTTTGTCCGATTTTGACCCATTGTAGGTCCAACTTACTATGGTCGTATATCATTGCAGAGGTCTTTGAAATATCTATCATTAGATATCCATATTGTCTATATTAATGACTTAGTAATCCAGATATACATAGGTCGAAAAATAGTTCAAATATCGAGGTTGTCCTGGTTTTTTCCTTATAGCTCAGCCATTTGTGGACCGATTTTCTCGAGCCGGAAGAATTCCGGAGATATTGATGTATGAATCGTGTATGTAAGTTATTTGGGGGCTTCGGAAAGTTTATTTCAACGGACAGACAGACGGACATGGCTTAATTGACTCCGCTATCTATAAGGATCCAGAATATATATACTTTATAGGGTCGGAAATGAAAAATTGTAGTTATATATACCCTTATCACGAAGGTGAAGGGTATAAAAAGGTTTTTGTTAAAATGTTTGGTCGAATTTTTATTTATAAAATTACTTTAAGTATATTTGTGCACAAAATAAATGTCTCGAATATGTCTTAATAAATATTAGATTTTTTTAATTCAAACATCTATAAAATGTAATACAAATTAAATAGGCGATATGATATTACTTTCTTACCTGCTCAGGGGATCTTATTGTTGTCTTAACCTTTTACAGCTTAGAAATTGTCAGTCAATGTTTTCAATTTCTAAATTAAATCTCTCAAGAGTACGAGACTTAAAACTTTTTCCGCATTTTAATCGCTACTTACACATATAATTTTCAAAACAGATTTTGACTTTGAAACAAAAAAAATATCAAAATAGATCTCTTGGGATTTTTGTCATAATCACAACAAATATGATGTGAAATTTGCAATTTACTCTGCCGCACACAATGAATGGGAAATAATAAAGAGATCAATTTTTATGGCAATGATTACTGGTGGTGATCATACAAAAGGCAGTCATAATCGATAGATAAATTGATCACACTCTAAAATATATTTACATATGTATGGAAGTGTGTGTGTGTGTTGTCAAGAGTGTACTGATTAAAGGGGCGTTTGACAGTTGAGTTTACGGTTTTAAAATTTGTGTTTTTCAAAAAATTTTTTGTCTTTTGAAATCCCATATGTATTGGCAGAGTATTGAGGATCGTCCAAATAATGATCACTTTCATTGGAATTTATTTATGGGCCAGAGCCATGTGTGTTTTTTTTGTCGAGTATAGAGTAGAATAGTGTGTTTGTGTATATTTCGTAAGAGATTTTGTTTTCATTTCGTAGGCGTTTACAGTGTTTATGAGCCATAAATGTCAACTCTTTCATTGCTCGCTTCGCTAGTAACGGCGATGATGATGATGATTTGACACATGACACTGTTGTTGGCTAAACTAAGCAGCATGTTAGGAGCCTGCCTATTTATGCGAACGACGTATCAATAAATTCCAACTGGCCAGTGTTTTTCCAACTTACAATTAGTCATATTGGATAAGCTAAATAGTAAATAGGGGAAAGGGTTTCTTTAGCCACCAACACGTCCGACATATTTGCGCCGGCGCAAAATTCTCCATCCATATGGTAAAAAATATTTCCAAGTTGCGTTAGAGGTTTTTTTGCACTTATTCTTAAGGGTTTACGTTCGATTTGATTTGGTTTGGGGGGAGTAAACCGCAAAACCAATGACCACCTCTGGTTTTTTAAGTCACCAAAGAGATAACTTTGGATGTGTATGGTATAAATGCCAATTCGACAGCTGTTGTCGATTATTTGTAGTTTTATATGCTGCAACATCGTACGTGCAGCCTAACTAACATATGTATGACGTATTCCTTCAAACATGTAACGACACCCGCATACCGCTTTAACTTTAATTTTACATTCACTAACGCTAACGGTTATTTTGTATATTTTTTTATGCGTCGCGTTAGAAAAATTCCGTGTTTTTTTTTAAATTTATGCTCGTTAATTGTGTAGCTCAATGAGTTCGCGACTTTAAACTAAATGGAACGGTGTGTTCCCATAACAATTTATCAACTCATTTGACTACAATATGTATACCGTTGTATTTTGTATTTGTAAAAATAAAATATAAATAAATATTATATTCATGATTATAACTTACTTATCACAAACAAAAAAAAAAGTAAAATACAAAATAATACATTTCATATCACCACCTTTTCAAAAAAATAATAAATAAAAGCGAGGTTGTCGAACAGATTTTTGTTTCACATTAAATTATCAACCAACTATTAATGCAGTCAGTCAATAGTCTTCCGTCCGTCCGTCAGGCAGTCAATCCAATCAAACAATTCTACTATCCAAACCACTCACATTCATTCTTCTGAATCTCGTGCTTTCATTTTCACGAGATAAAAATAATCAAGTGGATTTTGAGATGGTGTGTTGCCAGATAATAGAATTCGGGAGGGAATGTTTGGGTATTTTAAATATAATTTTTCAATATAGAGCAGGGTATTACAGTTCCAATCTGATATCCGAGGGTTTCTCTACTGGATAAGTCCATCAGTTAAGGTAGTAAATAAAATGGAGTTTTTCGGACTACTGAGAGATTATTATGGCAATCCTGACCTAATCAATTTTAGAAACGAGCGGTTATGCGAACCCAAAAAACCTTGTTTTCGCTATGTGAACTATAGCAGAAAGGAAACAGACACAGAACTAGCTATGTGACCGAGAGTGGAGACCGGTTTCAGTTTCAACACTGTATATTAAAGGGGACCGTCACATTGGATTCTTGGTATAATAATGTCCGTCTATCTGCCAGTGTGTTGGATATCTTACGGACCCTAGATGTGGATAAATATTTAAGAATTTTTGTAAATGACATAAAAGCTGAAAACCATGACTACTTCGATTTGAGGAAATACTTTTGTTTATATCTTAATTACTGTGTTCTGTATAGAGACAATATGTATTCCAATGAAACTTCCAAATCAAACGATTGAGTTTTTCACTAAGGTGTACCCTTAATGTTCGGACCACCGAATATAGCACTCTTTCTTGTTTTTAGATCATTTAGATTTTTGGTTCTTTATAATATTCTTTCATGCGGAGTTCCCATCTTAGAACTTATTATAAGTGATCTCAGAATTCAAAAGAACCTATGGTCATCATTCAATCGTCTTCCCGCAAATCCGGTGCAGTGACATATGAATTGTTCTAAACTTTCCTCTTCATCTGCTGCAACTACAATAACAAAAAATAAGTAAAAGGGTTATATTCGGCTGTGCCGAATCTTCTATACCCACCATCAATATGTAGTTTTGGCCTTCTATGGTCCAAATCTGTACAGAATTTGATAGAGTGATTAATTTCTTAAAACTTTAAATGACTTACATATATCGAAATTTATGTTAATATAATTTTATATAAACTAGCTGAACCCGGTACGCGTTGCTGGTCCTTAGAAAACATCTGTTTTATATTGCATCTCGATTTTTATATACAGTGTCGGAAAAAAATTAACAAACGGACTCCCCGACCTGACTTCGCACCTTAAACAGTTATTATATGTAGCCTGATGACGGCGGATGAGGTGGTCATATGACATTTTGTAACAAATACTCCAAATTAACTAAGTAAGCTTTTTGTTTTTGGTAAATATTTAATTCCTTTTGACAACACGCAGTCAATCACTTAATACATTTTGTTGAAAAGCCTGTATTGCTTTCAAATATTCAATTGCTTGTTTAATGATTTCGCCAGTTATAAAGAAAAAAGTGAAAATGGAGAACAATAAATTAAGTTCATGTTTTTTGTTAAAAAATGTGATAAATTTGTTTGACTTGCTTGAAATAAAGCCACTTTCACATAGTGCTGTATTTTTTAGGTTATTGCGTTTTTAAAAAAGCAAAAAAAGAAAAATTTGATGCCGTTTTCAAACATGCAGTTGACAAATAACGCAAACAATACATTTTTATACCCTACACCACCATAGTGGGGAGGGCACAATGCGTTTGTGCAGGTGCTTGTAATGTTCAAGAATATTATCCTTAATTTGGTACATATAATTTTTGCGGCCCAAGGACGAAGCCTATTGAAACTGGCTGAAATCGATCCATTATTCCATCTAGCCCCCATACAAATGTCCTCCCGAAATTGGATTTTATTGGTCATAAATGTTTAATTATATAGGTATCTACACAAATTTCTCTTCAAATAAGTTTTATATATACGGAATTCATGTCGCCTAATTTTATGATGATCGGTCCATAATTAGTCATAGCTCCCATATAAGACCCGCTTCCGAAAATCACTTTAACGTGCATAAATCTCTTAAAAATGTGGGTACACACATAGAATTCAACAGAAATATCTTTCATATAAAAATTAATCACAATTGGTCATAGCTTCCAAGTAACCCCACTTCCGAAAATTACTCACGAATATAAATTATTGAAATTTTAAAAGAAAAATTATAAAATCAAATGAGACCCTTGCCAAAGTTTCGTTGCAATATATTTTACTGCATATTGCTGAAAGAATTGTTGAGATGCAAAAATACATTTTTCTAGCTGTAATGGAAGCGGAGAAGATGATTTTTTAAGCTGTCGACACATTAGATCCATCAATTCCCACATAATTTTTAAATATACGCTTACAATAGCGGAAACGTACCACACTTCTACCTGAAATAATTCAACTTTTATGTTGCAGGGAACCCATGGAAGAATTTCACTTTAGGACCTTTATTACAAAATGAATTAGATTTAAGCAATTACTAAATATTTTAGTATAATTAAAATATTTGAATGAATACAATGTATTATGTTTGCATTAATGGTTGTAAAAGGGTTAATTTTTGGTCGTTAGTGGGTTAAATTCAATTTTTTTAATACTTACTTATGAAATTCTTTAAGGTTTTGGTTTGAAATGATTTTGTAGTCGTTATTAATTTTGCACAGAAAAAGTGATCATTTGACCTATAGTGCAACGGCTTGAATATTAATTTGCATATGGCAGAAGTTTGGCGGGATCGAAATCTCATTTGTGGCGGTATCAACTGGAATTTTTCCATTTCCGATGTCCTACAATTCTTTTGAGAATGTTTCTACAGAAGGGTCTTGCAGCAAATACACAGTCATGTTCGTCGATAGCGTTCGGCTTCTGCAGCTCATTTCCAGTGAAATAAATTTAAACGGGAGCAATGATCCAATTCTGTGGTACATTTGGCCTTGAACTTTAAAGGTGAATTAAAATCATTTTAGAATGATGTTATTGAATGAAAAAAATATTTTTTTTGGACTACAATCGCTGACCTTTAAAGCCTGTATATAGGAAACTATATAAACTATCTATACGAATTGAAGAAAAGATCGATCAACAATTATACATAAAATCTTTTTTTTAACACAATATTTTTTTTTGATGTCACCCTCCTCCGCCCACATACCGAAAATCAAAAATCTGATCTGATTTCATCAAAATCGGTCCAGCCGTTTTTGTGTCCATTTATTGAGGGGGACTTAATGTGTTGCCCAATTTTATCCATACTTTACAGTATAAGTTCACAGTACTTACAACTAATTTGTGCAAAATTTTATCAGAATTGCCACTTAATCAGCAAGTTTATAACTGCTAAAACAGTATTCCGTGGGGACATTTATATAAGGGCTAGGTTAAGTCATGGGCCGATACTGCTCATTTTCAATACCAAACAAACTTAACAACTGATAGTATTTGTGGAAAATTTCAGCCAGCTAGGTTCTTTCGTTTGGGACCTATCGTGATTTCAACAGACAGACCGAGAAACAAATGGACATAGCTAGATCGTCTTAGAATCTTATGACGACCCAGGATAACCGGCTTGTTGAAAATTTGCGTTTTTTGCAATTTAAACGGATTTTAAAACAATAATCCTTTACACTGAGGGAAAAATGACGTTGCAAAATCGACAACGGTTGGTGTCATTTTGGCACCATACGATGTCACTTTTTTTCGACACCGTACGTTTACAATTTGTAAAGAAATGGGTACGAATCGACAACGCAATGTTGTTATATTAAACGCCGACGGATCTCAACGTGAGTTGCTGACAAGTTATTGTCAAAGTGTTGCGGCGAAGCTTTTTGCTCTGCTTTGTTTTTATAAGTGAATTTTAAATTTTATTTACATTAAAAAAGTGAAAATATTTAAAAATGAAAATATGTATAAAAGAAAGTGTAATTGTGTTTAATAGTGAATTTGTGTTGATGCAGATGAAGATCCAGGCAGTGCAAGAAATTAGAAGATCCCCGAATCCACTGACGACATACAACTCCAAAAATTCCTGGAAACAATAAACATACAGTTTTTGTACATTTAAAAGGAAAGTAGAGCTATATATATAATTATCAGCAATGTAGAATACAATAAGTATTTGTTTTATTTTTTAGAATGATGACTTGTGGAAGCAGTGCCACAATTAGGGATGTTATATGAAATTTCACATACAGGAACTCCGACAATTGCCACCAATGTTTTGCCAAATTTAAACATGAAATTTATATGTATTTTATATTTAAGTATTTATTCGTATTGTATTTAAAAATAAATGTAAAACATAAAGGAATTATTATTTATTTCAATTACCAAATCGTACACGAACGGTATAAAATCCCCAACATATGGTTTCAAATTGACAACGGTGCGGTATCAAATTGACAACGGTCTGGTGTCAAATCGTACACGAACGGTGTCAAATCGACAACGGATGGTGTCAATTCGGCAACTGAATGGTGTAATTTTTTCGTTGTCAAATTGACACCGTTCGTGTACAATTTGTGCACATACGGGGTTGATACACTATTGACACCGAATGGTGTCAAATCGTACACGGATGTGTTCATTTTTTCTCTGGGTGTAGGAATAACGTTATTTCACTACCTTTACTAATAAAAAATAATAATAAAAAAGTACTAAACGAAATGATCGAGAAACTATAAGTATTTCCGAACTCCAATACAACATAATTGCTATATGAGAACCACTGCATATTTTTGGTGTATATTCCTTTCTGTGTGTTTATGTTTTTTTGTGTCATCAACCACTGTATGTGTCATTGTATACTCTTCTCGTACACACTATTGGTTTCTGGATGAGTTTGTTTATGACAGAAGGATATCTTTCGAAAAGGACATTCATATCATATTTGAATTTTTATTTGTGATCCTTTGTATAGATTTTTGAATTTTTTTTTTAATTTAAATTAATCTTTGTTGCGTATCTCAATAAAACTTTAAAAACATAATACAGGATCACCACAATATGTTTTTTTTCAACAGAAATATACATTTAGGATCCCAGGCTCAATTTGTTTACATTTCAAAAATGTTCAAAAAAATCTGGCAACATGAATTACCATATATTCAATACGTCATAAATACTTTTCTTTAAGATATTGTTATCTGGTTTTATTTAATATTTTTTTTTATGCGATACGACAAATGTCTACGAAAATATTAATAATAATAATACAGTTTACTACTGCTTGTACCCACACATTTAAAAGTTATTTGAATTTTGGTTGGTTGTACTCGTACATTTACTACGAGTAGATAATACAAGTACCAGCAGCAGCTACAGTAGTAGTACTGGCGGCAGCAAACAGCTATAAATGGTTTTTGGTGTTCCGATAATCCTCGTCGTTATCGTTAGAGTCCTTATCACGTTTTCATTTCATTTTGTTGTGTTTTGATTTTCGTTTTGTTTTCATATTTTGGGGGTGTGGTTGGTTGGTCGGTCGGTTGGTTGGTTAGTTGTTTTGGTTTTGACAGTTTTGTTTTAGTTGCTGCTGTTATTATTAATTTCCAATTGCGCCTGATTAGCACCACTATCTTGAAAAATAGTACATACAAATAATGTCTATGACTTACCCACATAATTTACATTTTGTTGCCGTTTTTTGTTTTGTTTTTGTTATTTTATTTTATTTGTATTATCATCGCATTTATTCAGTTCGGAAAAAGGGGTTTCCTAGTGGGCCCTCTTATCATATCATATGGGAGACTGTTCTATTGTTGCATTTAAAATGTCTGGCTTGAAATTCATATTGTTTGCTTTTTGTGAATAATTTAGGTAGAAACTATGGATAACTATTAATCGGACATTTAACAAAATAAAAAATAGTAAAATATTGTAATTTCGGCAAACTACTGCGATCTAAAGTCTATATTTGAAATTGACAGGATCTAGCCACAAATCAAATACTGTTTTAGACCCAACTTTACGATCATAAGCTATTTTTCAAATTAACACAAATTGCTTAACCATTTTTAATAATTCGTAACAGTTTTTTGAACACTTCGATACTGTCTAATTTGAATTGCCCACATCTGGATAGATTGCGGAATCATCTACCTTTTATTCAAGCTATTAACTGATAAATCATCTTCGTTCGTTTATTATTAAAAACCTGAGTCCAACTTCATAGCAACCACATTATAATAATTTATTTTCTCTCAAGATAAACATTCAATGTAAAAAAGTTAACAGTCATATGTATTTACTTCTAGTTACAACAAAGATCGTATATCAGAAGATTAAAAACAAACGACCTTCAACTACTGATAAAAAAGCAATTTTATATTTAATCATTTTGAGCTAAACGCCAGCATGTCTGGCTGGTCTGGTAGCGCCTGCAAAAAAAAGAAGAAAGAAAAAACTTAAATATAAACAAAAACAAACGATAACAAGAAATTGTATGCGATAAAAAAAATATTTTTAATCACGTGACGAAGTAATCAACAGTTTTCCGACGGCTTTTGCTGAATGGATGTTTAAAAGATTTGTTATTTTGTAGGAAATATTGTTTTGAAAATATAAATTATTAGAAAACATGTATGCTTGCAAAATGTTTTAAGTTTATCCTTCCCAGTGCCATACATTAATCAAGTATGTTAATAAATATATATTTCAATGCTACTTCGATATTTCATAAGAAATAAGAAGACAGTGATCAGAAACTTGGTATCGATTATGAGGTTTATGCTTTAAATATCGTGTTAAAAGACACGGCTATGCGAAATAACGGCAGTTAAAGGTCGCGAACATTTACTCATATCATTAACGAGATTTGAGCTACAGTGATCAATACTTGCAACATATTTCTTTCTCCATTACCACTCTTGAGAGCATATGGCTTCCACAAAGCATCTCCATCTTACATGATTTGTTTTCTCCATCTTACATCAGGGAATGACCCCTACGCATGCAAAGCATTGTGTTGGAACTAGGAAAGTAGGATAGAGGGAGTAGTGTTTGTGTACATTTGATTTGAATTTTCCTATATTGAAAGTGACAGGAAAGACTTCAGGAGGAAGCTTATTCCACATTCGCACAGTACGGCTAAAGACAAATTTTCCCTGTAATGTGTTGTGCGATCCACTGTCCAGTCGACAACGAATTGATGTGCACTTGCCGAAGAGCGTGTGTTGCGTTAAAAAGCTACGGGTTTCGGGAACAAGTTCCCTAATTTCAGCAGAGAACATCCCATTGTAGTATCTGTAGAACAGTAAAACGCAACCCACATTGCGACGATGTTCCAGTGAGTCAATAGAGCTGGATACCCTACTGTCACCGATAAGCATCTTCGCTCTCTCCTGTACGCGGTCGAGTAACTCCAAAATAGATTTCGAAGCAGCGGCCCACACATGAGAGTTGTATTCCATTTTAGGGCGGATATATGTAAGTAGTATAAATAGTACGGAGATCAGATGGAGTGAAGTATTTCTTACACCGTTTTAGAAAACCAAGGCACTTCTTTCTACACTCGAAAAATGTGTTTTGTCCATCGGACATCGCACTGAATACTCATGCCTAGAACATCAAGAGCTTCTGATTCCTTAATATTTACACCACCCATAAAAACAGATCGAGCAATATGATATGTTGTGCGTTTGTGAGTTAACATACAACATTGAGTCTTGCGTGCATTGAAATCGACTCTATTCGCACAACCCCATTCAAAGTTTGTCACAAGATCTTGCACAATATTTTGCCTCATTGTCCCAATCTCCGACAGGCTTGGTCTATAATTGAATGCATATAAATGGCAAATGTTGTTGTCATCTAGATAGGGTTTGAAGTTTGACATAGAAACCCCTGAATTGATCTTGAACTCGTTTGATGAAATTCCATCTATAACAACTCGTATAGTGCGATCTCTGAGAAAGCTCGATATAAATCGAAAGAAGTTATTACCGACACCAAAAGCAATAAGTTTTGCTAAAAGCGCACCATACCATACTCTATCAAACGCTTTAGAAATATCTATAGCCACAACTTTACTTTCGCCAAAACGGTGTACGGAACGACACCATTTTTCCGATAGGAAGGCTAGCAAGTCTCCCGTAGAGCGTCCTCTACGAAAGCCATACTGCCGGTCGCTGAGTAAATTGTCTTCCCATGTAAGATTGCATGTCCTAGATCTTGTAGTATCGTGCGTCTCCACGTATTCTTTGGCCGACCACGGCTTCTTGAACCACTCTAGCGCCATCCTTGTTACACTGTCAGGATTCTTTCTGATAGTACCTATTGCCGATCCACCTCAATTTCCTACGTTTTATTTGCGTATGGGATGCTCGTTGGTGAGGTTCCAGAGATCCATATTGCTGATGTTGTCCAGAATATTCTGCATATGATTCTGAAGCACTTGTTAATGAATACCTGTAGTTTTTGCGTGATGGTGTTCGGTACTAACCAAGTTTCACTTCCGTACAACAGAGTAGACTTTACACATGCGTTGAATATTCTAAGATTGCTTCGTCTGGATATTTCTGAGTTTCTCCATATTGGTTGTAGTCATCCTAATTACGTCTATTTCAGGGATGGCAGATGCATTCTACGTATTCAACTGGTTGGCCTTGTAGCACAATGTTATCGGTGCTAACGTTGTTGATTCTCATAGCTTTGGTTATCTTGATATTTATCTCAAGTCCAACAAGCAACAAACATAATCCAAATCCTCGAGTTGGTGTGAAAGGCTCCATGTTATTCATCTTCTCTCTGAACAGACTTCGCTTATGATGTCATCATGCACTATATTGAATACCAGAGGTGATCTTTGTGATCTTTATTCCAGTGTTTGTGTGAAATGGTTGACTTATAATCCCGTTGTGAAGAACTGATAATTCTGTATCATCTGATGATTCGAGTTATTTTCTGGGGTACTCCTTTTCTTCTCAATGCTTACCATATGGCAGTCCGTCTGATGGTATCGAAGGCTTTCTTGAAATCTACGAACAGTAGGTGCGTGTTCATCACGTAGAATGTTCTCCATTTTAATTTGAAGCCTTCCCTGTATTATGACTGCTAGTATCTTGCATATGGTGTTAAGAAGAGTAATTCCTCTCCATTTGTTGCAATCTTTGAAGTCACCACTTTTAGGTAACTTTACGATGATGCCATTCTTCCAAGTTGGATGTAGCCTCTCCTCCTCCCAGACTGTTATGATGTGTGGTCGTAGAAGTTCCATCTTTGCCTGCTGCCCTTTTATTTCTTAACTTCCCGATGGCCTCCTTAATCTCACTTATACTGGGGGATGCTTGGTACTCTTAGTATTCCATCTTCGCCTGCTGCCTGTTATTTCTTAACTTCCCGATGGCCTCCTTAATCTCACTTATACTGAGGGATGCTTGACATTCTTAGGATATTTTCTGCAGGACTGTTGTTTTCAATTTCTTTGTCATTAGTAGTTGCATACGAGGTTACTAATTTCTTCGAAATGTTCTCCCCATCTTTGTGTATGTGCATCATTTTTCGTTAATAGCGCACCACTGCGATAAGCGACTGGTTGCTTCCTGTTACATTTGCGATTGGTGAGACAGTTTATAGTCTGGTGTAGTTTTCTCATATTGTTCTGGCTAGCCGCATCTTCTGCCGACATTTTATGGCGGGTGAAGCCACTTAATTTTTAAAATTCGAAAAATGAATGGTGAAAATTTGTCGTCCTCTGCCAGGAATCGAACCTGGGGGCATGGTTTTGTAGGCAATCACATTAACCACTACGCCACGTCACCACACATGCAACTTATACTAATCAGTTATAATTCTGCCTATTATGTCTAATTCTCATTATCCATAACGCGATGTCCGTCCTCGACTTTGAATATATGCATATATTTCATTTTATCATCTATGTAGACTACAATATGAGCCAGGGCGATTGGACTATCTTCGTTATAGAGGACAGTATGAGGCAGTGATATTCGTCCATCCTAGGTAGAGAACACAGCATGAGTCCGTGAGATTTGACTATCCTCATTGTAGTGGACATATATTAAATTATCCTTGGAATAGAGGACAGAATGAGCTAAGGCGATTGAACTATCATCTGTGCCAATGGCAGCTTGAGTCAGTCCTTTCGGACTGTCCTTTTGGACATCATGAGCCAGAACAACTGAACAACAGTGATATTATCTTAGGTTTCAATACTTTCAACATATACTAGCCGGTAATAATTCTACCTATGATCTCTAATTCTCATTATCCACAACGATATGTCTGTTCTCGAATATATTGTAATAAGGTTACAGAAAGCAACTTTGAATATATGTACATTAGAGTGAGTAAATTTGTATGAATCAAAAAAATGCACCAAGCGTTTATCAAAATCGTAATCTACTATGAATTCTAAGAAGGTTTGCCGAAGAAACCATGGCTCTAAAATCAAATTCGAACTTAAATTTTTCACGCGAAACTTTTCCTTTCGACTATGTTTGGGCTTATTCGAAATAAAAAAAAGGCAGAAAAGAAGAATCTTTGCAAATGGAGAACCGCTTGGCGAAAAAAAAATTGAACCACTCTAATGTACATATTTCATTTTATCATCTGTGTAGACGACAGTATGAGCCAGGGCGATTGCACTATCCTCGGTAGAGAGCTCTGCATGAGTCAGTGAGATTGGACTATCCTCGTTATAGAGGACATAGGTTGTAACAGAATACAGGGTGAGCTAGGGCGATTGTGTACATGGCAGCATAAGTCAGTCCATTTTGTAGAGGACATCATGAGCCATGGCAACAGAACTATCCTCGGTTTAGAATAAAGCATGAGCCAGGGCGATTATACTATCCTCGGTATAGAGGACCGCATGTACCAGAGCAATTGGATTATCCTCAGTATAGATGATACGAGGCTGGGTCAAAAAGTCCATGCTTTTTCGAATGAAACACAGGTTTTATTTTTTAACATAGACTCCTTTGAACTCTATGCACTTTGTCCAACGTATCTCCAATTTTGTTTATGCCTTCCAAAAAATAAGATTTTTCGTGGCCATCAAAATATTTTATTCAAGCGTTGATTTGCTTTTCATAATTTGAAAATTTTGTATATAATTTTTAAAATTTTGTTTTTGATTTCCACATAAATATCACTTTGGTGACGTAATTTACAAAATTAATTTTGATTTCTTAACCATTAAATTATTCATTACAAATTAGCTTAATAAAATATATTAAATCTATATTTTATCGTTCTTTATTGAATCTTTATTTCAAAAAGTTTACAATAAGTATTAAATATTTACCTAAAATATAAATAACGTTGTTATTGCCACGGCAATATTCAATAGAAGTATATAAATAATCCCCATATATACTAAAATCGCTGTACCTAATTTTATGAAGATCGGCCGATAATTGGTTATAGCACCCATATAAGGACTACTTCCGAAGAACACAATAACCTACATAAATATCTAAAAAATATTAATATCAAAACAAAATTTCACACAGATCCGTAATTTATATTTAGAAATCATACTACAGGATTTTGTGAATATCGATCCATATTTAACCATAGCTCCCATATAAGGTCCACTTCCAAAAATCAGTTAAGTACTCATAAATCTCTTATAAATTCCTTTATCATGCTAAAATTCGATGCAGATTGGCCGATAATTGGTTATAGCTCCCCTATAAAGATATTCACCTTAAAAAATATCGATATCAAAATTAAATTACACACAGATCAGTAATTTGTATCCAGTAATCATACTTCTGGATTTTGTGAATATCGGTCCATATTTAACCATAGCTCCCATATAAGGTCCACTCCCGAAAATCACTAAAATCCTCATATATTTATTACAAATATAGTTACCAGGTTGAAATTCGAAACAAATTTATTCAATATATACAAAAATCGATGTACCAAATCGATTATGATTGTAGATTATGATCCATATAAGAACCAGTTCAGAAAAACACATTAACCTGCACAAATATCCAAAAAAAATCTATACTGAACCAAAATTTTACACCGATCAGTAATTTGTATCCAAGAATCGTACTACAAGATTTTTTAAATATTGGTCCATAATTCGGCATAGCTCCCATATAAGGTCCACTCTTGTTAATAGCGTTGTTTATATGAAATTCTACTAAATTAGCCCTCAAATACTTAGGACAATAATAGGTCATACCATCCATATATTAAACCAAAATAGTACACAGATCAGTAATTTGGATTCAAAAATCATAATGCTGAATTTTGAGAATATTGGTCCATAATTGGCCACAGCTCTCATATAAATACATAAAAATCACATTAAAATATTTTATGACAATCGAATCATAATAGGTCATCATAGCTCCAACTAATTATTAAGTATATAAATTGTTAAATTTCATACGTTCCATTAGGAATTTCAATTGTAAATTGCTGAATTAGATACAATTTTAGTCTTTCTAACAATTGTTATATTATTTCAGTTGTTATACCATTATATTTAGGTGGAGGGTATTTAAGATTCGGCAAGGCCGAATATAGTACTCTTACTTGTTTTTTTTTTGCAGTTTTTTTCAATCTTAAATTTAGATTCTCACACACATAATTGTTTGGAACCCACGGCTGATCCAGGTCCTCAATCTTCATCTTAAAATAATTGATATACATATGTGTTTCTCACTAAGTCTGTTATAAGATTTTTAAACTGAAGTTAATTCGTCTTGACATGTATTATTTTAAAAATTTTAAAAGAGACGATTTTCGAACTTTGTAATTTCAAGAATGGGGAATGGGAAATAAAATAAATAGGTAAGAAATAAAACAAAAAATTATTTATAATGCGCATAAATCGAGTTAGAACTCGTACCAGATCATAAATAATGTAAATTAGTTTTTCTTTCCTGTAACCCTGGTATTTTTTTTGGAATATTACAAATAATAATTAAATAAAATAAAATAAAACAAAAATATTTTTTAAATACATTACAAAACAGTGTCTTTTTCGTATTAATATTATTAAATATTAAATTATTTTAACCACAATATAGAACATTGAAATAATAAAAAAAAATCACAATTCAACCAAAAGTCTCTTATCAACATTTAGTTTTAATAAACATTTATGTGACCTTTTCGAAAACCATTTAATGTACATACATAGACATAAATTTATATATTTTTTTTAAAATAAAAACACAAATTAAATGTTTCACTTTGAATATTAAAAAGAATATTAAATATAAGTAGAAATGTATTTCTGTGGTGAACGAATAATACGAGTATTTTGTTTCTATTTGAAACATACGACTGGATGACTTAGTGTTCGTACTAAATATTCTTATCTCTAGTTTAAGCGATGATCAGAGTATTTTTTACAAATACTGAACGTCCAAGTTTTATTTTGATGGTGTTAAAGATTAAAAATTATGTGGTGTAAAAATCTAGACATCATAAAAAAAGACAAAACAAAAATGATGCTTCTCGTTTATATTTCAAATCGAAAACTATTGAACGAATAACATAACATTTCGATCGAAATGTGTACAATTTACGTCAAAGAAATTGAATCTAGTCGACAAATATAAAATGAAGAAATCAGTGATGGCTGCAGAGTGACCAGATGATGTTCAAACATGGTTTCACAACAATATAAAATGTATTTACTAAAACTCAAACATACCTAAAGATATAGAACCTATTTTAGAAGGCACTGAGACAATGTTTTTTGGAATCAAATGTTGAAATACATAGTCATTCCCTCTTTGCCTCGGAGGCTAATTGTGATATACTTTAATACATGTATAATTTTTTCGAAATTCATTTGACCATCCGGTTCTTCTTACGAATATATTAGATCCATCAGCGACATTTCCCAGAAACAGTCCAGATCATGATATCTAAGTCTTCCGATATATCTGTGTTTGCGCTTCTGTAGATTCTACCATCGTGTCATCCTATTAACTTCTGCAGAAGTGATTACGTAAGTAAACTATACGTTCCGACATATTTACGTCCAATTATACAGTAAGTATACATAAAGAAGCCTGATCGAGTCTGATAAGACTGATATTCGTCCAAATACAGACATTCTTCAGCATGTTCATTCACATCTTATATCCCGGGAACCATGTTGACATGGTAAAGTCCAAGCAGGCGTCTGATCGAGTCCATACTAAGAGCCAAACAATAATTTGAATATTCTACAAGTGGTAATTATAGACCACCGGTGTGTGCCGACTCTTTAGGTAACCATTCATCGATCATTTTAAAGATCGCAACCAAAGGGATGCAACAGTGGCTTCGCGCTATAGATTCGTCTAAAAACGAACATTCGTCAGTATTTTCGTTCACAACTCATATCCCAGCACATATCTTGACGTGATAGAGAATGTGTACAATCCATTAGATATTTTTACTTCAAAATGTTGAAACTTAGATTTTTGGTTTGCTGCATGACTGTTTACGTATATATCAACGGTCGACGTCTCCAGATTGAATTCCTGTATAAATTTTCGCAGCCGAAGCTATAGCGTAAATTTAAATTTGGAAAATGGATAGTCTGAAAAGATACTCGACAGTCAAGATCATGAGAGAAAATTCCCGAACCAGTGTCAAAGGGAAATATGTTCATCATCATCTTCAGTGATCGCAAGACAGGGTAGTATCTGCTCTTTGTATAGAGGAAAGAAGTATGTTTTGATATCCAACACTGAAGTTTATAAAAGGTAAGGATAAGTCTAATAATCCCATTGATTCCTTACATTTACGTATTATGCTTCACCAAGATATCTATATTCCTTCGAGAATTACAAACATATATCTCATAATCGAGGAGTTTCAGTCCTCCCACAATTTTTTAGTTCCATGTAAGATTTACTAGTTCTGTCAGCAGAATATTATTCTTGATAGTAACATGCTCAAAGCTGATTTTATGTGTACATCTTGGAAAGAAATATTACTTTTATAAGGGAATATTCCTAGTACTGGCCAAACTCTTTGATCAAACCCTAAGCTGCTCAGATCTTCGAGTATTGATAATATAAAAAGTGAGTGAGGAAAATCCACCCAACTGTCCAGAACTTCGGCCTGTGGAAAGGTATTGGGCTTTTGTAAAAAAAAGAAATAAAGAACACAAGAAATGTATCCCACAACATGTCCGCTTTTAAGCGTAAGTTAACCTCCTCGTCCAAAAAGGTAACGGAAGCAACTATAAAATCTTTAATCGGAAAAAAGTTGATAAATTTATAAATGCCAATATTTTAATGTTTAATGGATTTGTACAATTTGTACACATTGTTGAAGGCACCTTCAAAATATCTCAAAATGAAGCCGAGCACATACCTTTTCTTGTCAAGGGTACAAACAAAGTCATGAAAGGATGTTTCAACTGACTTTCCCTTCAAGAAAACGTGTTCTTGCTCGGTGATGGGATGGTCATCAACATTACCCTTTAAATAACACTGTAGTCTTCTTCCACTATTTAGTAATATAATTAAGCGGATACAGACAACGCGAGATATTCTGATTATTTTACTTCATTTCTACAACCCGAAAAACGGCATCAGTTTCATTTAGATATTATATTTCTTACCCCCATTAACACGAACTCTGGTTATGCCTTAACTAATAGTTATACTGTCGGTTAAAATTATGTTTGTATGAAAACTGTCAGTATAACTATTGGTTAAAACATAACCAGACTTCGTGTTACTGGGGGTTAGACGTGATACTGCAATGTTACTCTCTAAATCTCCGCAGAAACGTCTCCATGATTCAAAATCTAATATTTTTCTAAGTAAATTTGAAAATGTTTAAATTCCCTTTAATATGGTCACTCTAATATTAAAAGATGATCTAGTAGTAGTCTCAGAGTGTTAACTTTAATGTCATTTCTTATCTTCAAATAGTTCAACATCAATTACACATCGTCTTTTTTTAAATTTCAATATACAGTTTATTTTTTATTTTTTTGTTATTTAATAATAAAAAAAAAAGAATTTCTTAAGTAGTCATTTTTATTATTTATTATCGCCTTAAAAAACTCGTCGCCGCTACTCAGTCTCAAACTTAAACTTAGGTTTAAGTTGTTGTCCGTCTGTCTTTCCGTCCGTCATCGGCTCTTCATCCATTTGCCTTGTTCATGCAAGCACACAAGTACATTTAAAAATGCATGCATAGTTTAATTCAAGCAAGTAAATGCAATAACAACAAAACCATAACGGTTATTTTATGTCAGCCATATTTGCTGATAACGGAATGTCTATGTATGTATGTAAGTAAGTGTACAAGTAAGTATGTTCGTAATTACAATTACATTATTCATGTTATTTTGTATCTACAACATGCTTTTAATGTTGTACGAATATAAAACTGTTTTGTTCTTTTGTTGTTGTTATTTTATGTTGGTACCAGTAGTCAACTTCAACAACAATCGGTCGTATTTGTCACATTGTTTTTTCTCCATGACTTAAAGAGTTTTCTTTTAAATCGAAATTCACTTATTGTTGTTAACATTGTGGATGTCGTCCCTTTTTTATCTAAAACGAATACTTTGTTCCATTGGATACAATAAGGTTTTAGTATGAAAGTCATGTGGAAGCGGGTATTTTAAATTACATATGTTTTTAAAAAATATAAGCTAAATAGGAGTGATAACTTTAAGTGTATAAATAAACGTCTTTTTTTTGCTTGGACCAGCACTCAGAGGATGACCTCTACTCATGCAATGCATTGTGTTGGAACTAGTAAAATAGGTTATGGGAGGGAGGATAGAGGGTGTTTGTGGACATTTGATTTGAATTTTCCTATATTTAAAGTGACAGGAAAAACTTCAGGACGACGCTTATTCCACAATGTAATGTATTGTGCTGTCCACTGCCCAGTCAACGATGAATTGTGTTGTGTAAAAAACTACGGTTTTCAGGAACAAGTTCCCATGAAAGGCTGTTTCCACTGACTTTCCCTTCAAATAAACGTGTCCTTGATAGCCCAAAAATGAATTCTGAGCCCCCCGAATTTCATTATGAGAAAGTCAAATATTTGTAAATTTTCACAACAATGTCGTAAATTTTCAAAAATTGCGAAAGCTGCACGCAAAAATAGAATACCCACATACACGCAGGAATTACAATTTTCTTTTAGCTCGATTCTAGAATATTTTGGAAAAATACCTATTTTAAAAAATCCGGGGGCTTGAAATTCCAAAGCCATCAATCAAATAAAGCTTGATAAGTACTATTTTGGAACTCTGCACCATCAATTTCAATGGCAATGATCACCCGAAACAATGATCGAAGATTGAAAGTGCGAGAGAATGTCAAAACCATCAGCATTTCACCGGGCTCAGTGATTTCAATTTTGAATGATCACTTGGGTATGAGAAAGCTTTCTCCAAGATGGCTGCTGCGTTTGCTCACAATCGCGTACACTAATGGATACACTTAGGTGCAGTTTCCATGGCAAAACTCCATGAATTAGACTACGAAATGCTCCCTCTTCCACCATATTCTCCAGATTAGCTTCGAATGAGTATTTCTTGTTTCCAAACCTGAAGAAATGAGTCTCGGAGGAATGAGATTTGACTCCAACGATGAAATCATCTCACAAAAAATACCTATTTTGATGACTTCGACAAATCTTATTTTTTTGGAAGGAGAAACGTTGGACAAAATGCATAGAGCTCAATGAAGACTATGTTGAAAAATAAAATAATTTGTTATTAAAAAAAAACTGTGATTCATTCAAAAATAAGCGGACTTTTTGAACCTTCGTACGTGAAATATTATTCTGTGAGTTTCTATATCAATGTCTCTTATATTGACTTAAGGGAAATTTTTTGCATTTTTGTTTTGCTAATTTCAAAAAAGTGCAATATATAACTGTACTTGCGAGCAGTACATCACACTGTGGGGGAATTGAATAGTGTTTATAAACCGGTTAACCGAAAAACCGGGTTTTCTTCGAAATCTCGGTTTTTTGCGAAACGGTTAATTTAAAATGTTGATTTTCGGTTAACCGGTTTACCCGGTTTTTATCTCTCGGTTAACCGGTTTTTAAAATTAACGTCTAAAATTATGAAATCTCATGGTTTTGTGCATTTTTTATATTCATTGTACTCACATTATTGGTCTGCTTTGAAACCTAAACTGCTAATTTAAAATACAAGCCTATTTATGTTGATATTTTTATGAATTACAATGATTCTAAATAGTAGAGGATCATGAGTTTGTTAAAAACTTGTTTAGTGTGTTTTGTTCTTAAAATTTTATTTTATTAATCATTTCGTTAGCTTAGTGTACAAATTCCTTTTCAGAAATATTACTGGAGAGACAAAAAACGTTCTAAAATCCATGATTTTAAATATTTATGAAATCTGATAATGGAGTTTTATTACTTACATGCATATTTGGTATGATTTATAATGACAAATAAGCACAACTATGATGAAGTGCGTCTGCATCTTATAGGTCCTTTTTTGGGAATTGTAACATTTTCTGTTTCATATCAGGAAGTCGAGGTGATAATAAATTTCAAAATTGTCAAATATTTATTAAAAAATTTATTTACATTTTTTAGTTGAAATTTAATTAGCACTTTTTATATTTATATGTAGTTATTTAATATTAACCATTTCTGACTACTAAAAACTACAAATTTTAAAGCTGTATATACTTTATTGGACATTTTATGTTTTCTACACATATATGACGGTTAACCGTTTTAGCCGGGCTAAAAATTCCATTTGCAAAATATTTAGGAACATATTGGGTCATACAAAAGAGCTTTAAATTATTTGAAAGCAGCTATGCGATTAAATAAAATCTATATAAAAATGGTATAAAAAATGTATAGTAATTCATAAAATAATAACGGCTGGGCCGATTTCTGTAAAATTTTGGTCGGAAAAGTCGGAAAATTGGAAAAATCGGAAATCAAGTTTTTGTATGAAATTTTGAATTTATTAATTACACTGTCCAACAAATTGAAACTTTTTGATTGGAACAGAACAGCGACCCGATAATTCTGAAAGGGCATTTTGAGTAGATAATTTTTGTAGAATAAACTTATAGTCCAGCTGGCCTGAATTTTTTTTACAGTGGGTCAAAGTTTAAATTTTTTATCGAAGGGAGCAATACACTAACTGACAAAATGTTGTAAGTTAATACTGAGAAAATTCTTATGGTCAGAGTTATATTATGGAATTTTATGGTGTTGATTTGTGTGGAAGATCTTAACCAGCTAGCTCTTCTCTTAAGAGGTCAATTTGACACTTTTTTCGAGAAAATCAAAAAAGTCCTTTCAAAAAGGATTCAAATATTGTACGAAAATTTTTGCAGGAAAATTTCAGTAGGGGTCATAACTATACCAAAGTTGTAAATAAAGCTCTTTACGCTTAATTAGCAAAATTACACGCTACATTGGGTTTCACATTTTTTTTAAAAAATTTCGGTTGAAATAACCAAAATTTTGTTACCCCTTCACTAATCTGTTTTCTCTGTATATAAATAAAAATCAAATTCGTTCGTTGGTAATTGCATCAGTAGAGAACGGTCGGACCGATTTAGACAAATTTTTTTTAAAATGTTGTTCATAACCCAACATAGGTTTTTACGGAATGAAAAACTGACAACACCCACTTTTACGACCACTTTTTCGATTTATCTAAAATCGGAAAACGGCTACATAGATTTGGATAATTTTTTGTTTAAATCATCATAGTAATCCAATTTAAGTTTTTACTGAAAGAAAAATTGACAACGCCAATTTTTTTCGATATATCTAAAATCTCAGGTCTCCTGGACCGATTTAACTTTTTTTTAATGTTCGCAATACATAGTCCGCAAAAGTTTTTACATAAATAAAAATTGTCCACGTCCACAATACGCCCACTTATTAAATA
The DNA here is from genome assembly GCF_958450345.1 of Calliphora vicina. NCBI lineage: Eukaryota > Metazoa > Arthropoda > Insecta > Diptera > Calliphoridae > Calliphora > Calliphora vicina. Next base: position 39,935,309 of record NC_088780.1, on the reverse strand, counting down.
CACCTACAAAATACATTGGTCTGTGATCACTCATATTTCTGACCAAAATTCGATTTTTTATATAAAAACTCAAAATATCTAAATTCGCTAATAACTTAGCCAATAAGCGTTTAATCAAGAAAAGGAGCGAATTTAAATATTATGAGTTTTTATATAAAAAATTGGTTTTTGGTCAGAAATATGAGTGATCACAGATCGAGCTCCTTTTCATGATTAAACGCTATTTAGATATTTTGAGTTTTTATATAAAAAATAGATTTTTGGTCAAAAATATGAGTGATCACAGACCGATGTATTTTGTAGATGTATTTAATAAGTGGGCGTATTGTGGACGTGGGCAATTTTTATTTGTGTAACAACTTTTGCGGACTATGTATTGCGAACATTAAAAAAAAATAGTTAAATCGGTCCAGGAGACCTGAGATTTTAGATATATCAAAAAAAAAATGGCGAGCTCTTTTCACGATTAAACGCTTATTCGCCAAGTTATTAGCGAATTTTGATTTTTTAAGTTTTTATATAAAAAATCGATTTTTGTCTGAAAAATGCGTGATCACATATCCTTTTCTTGATTAAACGCTTATTGGCCAAGTTATTAGCGAATTTAGATGATTTGAGTTTTTATATAAAAAAATCGATTTTTGGTCAGAAATATGAATGATCACAGATCGAGTTCCTTTTCTTGATTAAAAGCTTATTGCCCAAGTTGTTATCGATTTAAGCTATTGTGAGTTTTTATATAAGTTATCGAATTTTGAACTGAAATATGATTGATCACAGACCGATGTATTTAATAAGTGGGCGTATTAGTGGACGTGGACAATTTTTATTTATGTAAAAACTTTTGCGGACTATGTATTGCGAACATTAAAAAAAAATTAGTTAAATCGGTCCAGGCGTCCTGAGATTTTAGATATATCGAAAAAAAAAATTGTCGTGGTCAATTTTTCTTTCAGTAAAAACTTAAATTGGATTACTATGATCATTTAAACAAAAAATTAGCCAAATTGATGTAGCTGTTTTCCGATTTTAGATAAATCGAAAGAAGTGGGCGTAAAAGTGGGCGTGGCCAATTTTTCATTCCGTAAAAACCTATGTTGGGCTATGACCAACATTTAAAAAAACAAATTTGTTTAAATCGGGTCGGCCGTTCTCTACTGATGCAATTACCAGCGAACGACATTTGATTTTTATTTATATAAAAATATTAAAGCTATTTAATTTGTTGGTAAAATAGTCATTCAATGTTGTTCAAAGTTTTTTCCAAAGTTTGTATGAAATCCTGATTATAAAGTTATAAAGATGCAATCAATCCAGATTATAGAGTACACAATGTAATGAAAACTGATGTCCGGATTACCGGATAATCCGGATTAACGCCGTCCGGATTATCAAGGTTTTACTGTAATGCGCTTAAAGGGTAAACAATTTTGTTTAACCTTTTTTTGCAAAAATGCTGTGTTTTTATGCGCTTATAATAACTCATCAATAAAAAAATATTATATTTTAATACTACGGCTTCTATGAATTAATCGCCACTTTGGGTACCATCGAACCCACTGTGCGACTGTTTGGTATAACCGTTATAATACATGATTTATCTATAAAATTGGTCAGCATTTTTAAATGGTGACTTTAAAAAAGATCGCAAAACCTGGTTTCACCTTATGAAACATATTTAACTATAAATTGGTATTTTAAGTTAAAATTTGTAACTAAGAAAATCTCGTACCAAAAAAATACGTAGGGTATTAGACAATTGACTATATTTGTATTATGTTTATTTCTTCGTTTTCTCTTATTAAAGTGCGAAAATGAAAGATAAGAGAACAATCGAACTGATCGTATTAAAAACATACAGAACAAAATGTTCTGAACACAAAACAATTCACAAGAGAATGAGAATATCGTATTTTAGTTTAGCGTTAGTTAATTTTTTTGCTGATAAATTAAATGGAGAGCGTTTATATTAAACTAAATTAGTTGATGTTTGATCGTTCGCATTTACAATAACCAGGTGTTTGAGTAAATAAGTGTTTATTTTTTCAAAATATTTAAAAACATGGCTACAAAAAAACAATTTAATTTTCGCAAAGCCCAACTAAATGATATTAAAATTGTAAAAGAAATGATACAGGTATGTAAGGAATCGTATTGATTTATTATATGAAATTGGCGTTTCATACAAATATTCTAATAAGAAGGCGATGGCATGCCATTAAAACAGCTGATTATATACGCGTAAATACTGAAAGAAATTATTATATTGATTTACATTTTTATAGGAATTGGCAGATTTTGAAAAAATGAGCGATGGACCTCAATTAACGGAACAAGGTAGGTTAAGTTGTCAAAATAGATATGGATCTTTATCTAAAATTTTTCGAAATTTACAACAAAAATAAAACAAAAACAAAAAAATTTAATAAACAATTTTAACTTCTAGATCTTATACGCGATTCTGGTCTTGATGGCGGTCAAGAGTATTGTCATATTTATGTTTTGGATTTAGTTGAAGAACAAAAAACGTAAGTATTTTGTAAAATATTGTCACAAAGTATACATACATACATATTTAATATAAATTCTATATGCATTAAGCAAATAAGAAAAAGAAATAATTTCCACAAATTTCTCAAATATTTATTTTGGAAAACAAAAATTTACAAAACAAAAAAATATTGATTTTTAACATTGAAGTGTATGCTTGGTAATCATGTTAAGATAAGAAGGGACATTTTACAAATACGAATATTATGTATTTGATATTGATCAATAAAAGTCTACTTAAGATAGGCAGCATTTTTAAAATTTAAAATCAAAACAAGAGTGGAAATGTACTCGTACCAAATAAGAGTTTTAAACGTGACATTAATGATTTTATATGTACCCTACTGTATTATTTTTTAAATCATAGATTTCTGATTATTTTTTTTTCACTTGCAGTACCGTGATCGGCTATGCTATTTGCTTCTACAACTACTCCACCTGGCAAGGTAAATCGTATTTCCTTGAAGATATTTATGTTCGCCCCGCATATCGTGGCATTGGTGCTGGCGCTCGTATATTCTCTGAAGTTGCTGCCAAAGCTAATGAATATAATTGTAAACGTGTTGATTTTCATGTGTTATCTTGGAATCCCGCTTCGAAGTTCTATAAGAAATTAGGTGCCACCGATTTAACGGAAGCCGAAGAATGGCATTTTTATCGTTTATACGAGAAAGATATTAAAAATTTGGTCGATCAAATGAAAAAGGAATAATTACCTATAAATTAATATTTTTGTAGGTATTTAAACAAGCATTTAAAAAGTAAATTACTTACATACATATATTGTATTCATTTATTTTATAAAAACTTTAAATGAAATTTGTAATTTTAATAAAACAAATTTTATAATTTAAAATGTTGTTTTATTATTTAAAAAAAGCTTTTTGTTTGGACTTTTATGTACAATTTGTTTTTTTAATTTTTGGAAATTTCTTTTTTATACCCTTCACTTTTGTGAGAAGGATATATGTATTTAAGTTTGTCATTCCGTTTGTAATTTCCACAATATAATTTCCCGACCCTATAAAGTATATATATTCTGGATCCTTATAGATAGCGGAGTCGATTAAGCCATATCCGTCTGTATGTCTGTTGAAATCAATTTTCTGAAGACCCCAGATATCTTCGGGATCCAAATCTTCAATAATTCTGTCAGACATGCTTTCAAGAAGAACCTCGATTTTTACCTTTTTTTGGCCTACATATGTATATCTGGATTACTAAGTCATTAATATAGACAATATGGATATCTAATGATAGATATTTCAAAGACCTTTGCAACCATAGTAAGTTGGACCTACAATGGGTCAAAATCGAAAAAAAAAACAAAAAAAAAATTTTAAAATTAAAAAAAAAAAAAATTTTAATTTAAAAAAAATTAAAATAACAATTCGAAAAAATTGTTTTTCCAAAAAATCAAAAAAAAATTTGTTTACCTAAAAATATTTAAAATTTGTATTTTGAAGTATCATTTGGTGAAGGGTATATAATCTCTTACTTGTTTTTATTTACATTCATTGAAAAATATTTTCATTTATTTGAATGTATGTGTTGGAAAAAGTTTTGAAAGTTTTTTTTTATAATACTTCTTATGGTGTGAAAAAAACAAATGTTCTATTTTAAAATAAAGTCGACTTTAACAAAAATTAACTTTCAAATTTATTTCATAGTTAGAGTGAAAATGTAACTTTGGTTATGTATTATTTATTTCATCATTTTTTTACGTTTTAAAAACTGAATTTTCTTTAAAAGTGGCTCCTTAATACCACTATGAAATTCTAGATAAGACTGTTCATGCGGGTTGAAATAGGTACATATGTATTTCGATAGGTATTTATGAGAATTTATGGAAATATTTTTAGCTATATATCGGATAAACAGTTCTATATATTTAACGCGGTATTGTCGTCGGCCGAAGTAGTTCAGTCGAGTCCAGGGTAGACTTACGAATCCATAAACCTTAAGAGATAAAGCAATTGATTTACCCTTTCTGGATTCGATAATATCTTTCTTTATTGATTTAATAGTTAATACAGTTTATATATAACGAATTACGAACAGCTATGATAATACGTTCGGATGCAGATGACCGAAGTCTTTGTCTTGAACAGTCGGCCGAACCCTCTGTATTTTTATAATGTATTCATCGGCCCTAAAACTACGTCCGAAAAGAAAATGGGTTGACCGATTAGTATCAGTCGACTTTGATAATAATTTCTATATATAGACTATGAATATACGCATATAAAATGAAATGTAAGTATAATGAACTGCCTTTCCATCAACGTATACAACAACTTTAAAATTTGAATTGACAACAGGCCAATTATTTTTGGAGAAAATATGAGCGAAACCCCCTTTTAAAGTAAGTATCTTGCTTTAATTTAATGCATAACAAATTGTTCTTTTTATCTGTTTATACTTGTTCTCTTATCTTTCATATTTGCACTTTAGTATGTCGTATTATTAGGAGACAAAAAAAAACCGGAATACCTTTTTGTCATTCTGTTTGTAACACATCTAAATATTGGTCATAGACCCACAAATGTGTATATATAGACTGGATTCTTATACAATTATAAAACGTTCAAGATATGTCCATCTGCCTGTTGAAGGCAAGATATAACCTAGAGGGAAGGAATAAGGGGATGAAATTACGGTACAAACAAAAAACATGTTAGTAAAACTTTTAAAACACAATCAAAAATAATCAAAATAGGTTGAATCAGTAAAAAGTTTTAAATCAAAATATATAATTTATATACATAGATATGTATATATTAATAATAGAAAATATAAAATTATCCAGTTAAAATTCTCATTTTAAAACATTTATATTAAACCCTGATTAATGCAAAATAAATGTCAAATTCCAGGTAAATATGGGGGAATGGGGTAATTAAACGGGGTCTACTGTATTCTCAAACAAGAACTAAGCATGTTAAATTCAACCCTAACTAAGTTGGATACGTTTTAGACTACTTTGGAAACATATTCTGAAAACGGATATGTGTTAAAAGGCCTTGTTCCAAAATAATGACATGTTCCAAATAATATTAAACAACACAATAGGTTTTCTTAGACAACCAACCAGCAGATGGACAGACATAAATATTTGAAACACATTCTAATATATTGCTCCTTAAGATCCATTATTTTTAGCGATACAAATATCAGCAGAAATACTATTTTAAGTTCACGTAGTTACCCAAGAACTACTTTTAGAAATGGAGTTAGTTCTTTAATAACTAGATGTGCGAAAGTATTAGATTTGTAAAATCTAGAAAAATCTGAAAAGTATATTAAGGAAATCGGGTGGTAACAGAAAATCGGTAAATTGGATTATTATCTCAAAACGATGTACAAGTTAAAATTTGGACCTACAAAATGCCACTTTAATGTTTTTATTTTAAAATCCCTCAGATTTGCGCCGTTATAGTGTTGTAATGTTGGCGTATTTTTAATACACTTCTTGAACAACCTGACAATTATAGTGTTTAATAGCAGTGATGGGTTTGTCATTTTCTATTTAGTACATAAATGCGATTTTAAATGTACCAGTACTATATTTAAGGAAGTGAATAATTTTTTTTATTAAAAAAACTAATATGGGAGCTATAACCAATTATTGGCCGATCATCATAGAATTAGGTATATCGATTTTGGTATATATGGGGATTATTTATGACGAAAGTGATTTTCGGAAGTGAACTTTATAAGAGGGCTATGGTCAAATATATATCCACAAAAAATTTAGTGTTGTGATTTCTTTTAGCACGAAACTTATTTTTGCTGAATTTTGTATGGATACTGCAATTCTGATGGCATTTATAGACCATAGAACCATATTTCGGGAAGAAATTTGTATGGGGGCTAGGAAAAATCATGAACCGATTCTTATAGTTTTCACCAGAGTTAGTCGTCTATATATATAAAAATGAAATGGTCCATGTATGTAATGGCATCACGTGAGAACGGCTGGAGCGATTTGACTGATTTTTTTTTATTCGATTCGAAATTTTCAGGAGATGGTTTGTAAAGAAAAAAAATTAAAAAATTTCGGGTAAAACTCGGAAATTTGTTGAGTCCAGTCAACTGTAATAAAAAAGCTCCCTAAAGTATGCAGTACAAATTTAGATATTTTATTTGCAATTAAATAAGAACGGGCAGGTGTGTGTGGGTTGGAGAAACTTGAAGAACTAACATAAGTAAATGCTACCGGGCGAAGCCGGGGCGGCCAACTAGTTTTATTATAAAAATAACGTGTGTAAACAAATAACCAAAAATATGTGAAAATTGTAAATTTTTTTTAGGTTGTCTCACATTTTGGTTCATAGCTCCGATTCTACTGAACCGATTTTGCTGATTTTAATTTTTGGACGTGAGCGAGTTTTACACAGACGGACATGGCTCAATCGACTTAGAATTTCATAAGGATCAAGAAAATATATACTTTGTTTTGTCTCAGATGAATATTTCTCAATGTTACACACGGAATGACAAACTTATATATACCCTCATTCACCACTTGTTGTGGTGAAGGGTATAATTATTATCAAAATGTTTGAAAAAGAAAGTATGTATGTACGAGAATATCAGCCATTTCTTACAGACCTATCAGATTGATTTGAACAGTTGAAGCTTTTTGTCAAAAAAATAACCGTCATGCAAATAATACGACTAGTCTATACACGCATGTAAAATATAGCCCATAAGGGACTAGGACTAGTCCAAAGGTAATCCAAATGTGTTGAAAAAACATGGTATATTTAACATTTAACCATAAAACTCAGCGGAATTATCTTAAAACTACTCCATGGACCAACCCAGTGGATTAATTTTCATGACAGCATTACATTGAACCATGTCGTAATTAATCCATTTTTACACCATTTCATCTAAAATGGATCAAGTAGTCCAATATTATTTGCAAGGTTAATGTACATATATATTTCATTTGCGAGTACTTAATACTACAAACATACACCATTTTTCAGACAGTTTTATCTTTTAACTTAAATGTCCGTTATTTTCCGAAGTGAGTGACACTTGTTGCCATACTACTCTTTTTGATTTATTTTGCTCTTATTACAAGAGCGATATGTATTATGATATTCAAAAAATATAAAAAGTGTACCAAAATAGCATATTTAAATCTCGATAAAAACGGCACAATCGTACCACAATGCTCATCTCTTTTGTATAGACCGCCACTTAAATCAAAATGATAAGTGTAATTGTTTTTATTAGTGCGTTTTTTTAGGGGAAATTCCGTAGAACATTATTAAAACGAATTAGTTGACACTCAGATTTTGTTGAAGGTGTTATTAAATAATCAACAAAAGAAAGCATGACAACAAAGAAGCAATTTCATTTTCGGAAAGCTGAAATAAATGATATTAAAATAGTGAAAGATATGATTCAGGTAGGAATATTATTATATATTCAACTATGTATGTACATATATCGTAAATGTAATGTCAAGGTTAAGGTTTAATCTTTATATATACTCATTTAGGAACTGGCAAATTTACATGATGGAATTGGTAAATCAAACCAAACTGAAGAAGGTAAGTTATAAACAAAAATGATAACAAAATAAACAAAACAAATACATAATAGATAAATGTAAAGATGGTAAAAACCGACCATATTATACCCTATACCATAGTGATTTTGTAAAATTTGTGTGATATTGATTGAGAAACATTTCAAGGCATGATAAAACTTGAAATATAAAGTCAAGGACAAACATTTAAAATTACAAATACATTATTGCGAATCGTATTGAAATTAAAATAGTGATTTTGTTAGTCCTCTCAAAATAAACATATGTAGGATGTTTCCAAAAATAATTTAGGACTAGTGTAGGCTTCCTAATTTCCTGGACTTTTTCCCTTCCCAGGAGAATATTATAAAATCTATTTATTCCCGGGATTTTTTTAATACTAAATTAAACCAAAAATCAATAAAGTTTTTTTCGAAAATGAAATCTTAATACTTTTTATTAAATATGTACTTGGTTGTACAATGTTTTTTTTTTTAAAAAAATCTGTATCTCTGGAACTGTTTGAGATATTGTTACGAAATTTCACATGGTTGGAGCTGAGGTGTTTTCGAATTGATTTATAATAGTTCTGCTTCTTAGAGGTAAAGAGAGCCAGTGCGTGGCCCCTCAAAGTTGGTCACATCGGGTCACATTTTTTTAAAAAAAATCTCTTAAAAATCATTTACGTTCCAAATGAGCTGAAATTTCAAATATAAATAGTCCTTGAGAAGATACATATATAAAAAATACGCTTACGTGTAAGTTATCTCTTTTAGTTGAAGAGATAGTTAATTTATTATACCCTTCACCTTCGTGAGAAGGGTATATATAAGTTTGTCGTTCCGTTTGTAATTTCTACATTTTTCGTATCCGACCCTATAAAATATATATGTTCTGGATCCTTATAGGTAGCGGAGTTGATTAAGCCATGTCCGTCTGTCTGTTGAAATCAACTTTCCGAAGCCCCCAAATAACTTACATTCTCCCGGCTATTTAAAATCGTGAAAATCGGTCTACAAATGGCTGAGATATAAGAAAAAAACCAGGACAACCTCGATTTTTGAATTATTTGTTTACCTATATCTGGATTACTAAGTCATTAATAAAGACAATATGGATATCTAATGGTAGATATTTCAAAGACCTTTGCAATGACGTATATAAGACCATAGTATGTTGGACCTACAATGGGTCAAAATTTGGAAAAAATATTTTTTAACCCGAGTTTTTTTTTTCACCAAAAGTTTTTTTCCGCTAAATATTTAAAAAAATTGAAAAAACAAAAAAAAAATTCGTCCCTATAAAAAGTTACACGCTTTCAATGTTGGAACATGAAAAATGGATATATTTTTTAAGATTTTTCCTAAAAATGTATCTACTTTTGTACTTACTTTTGTAGAAAAAAATTTTCTTCAGGACTATATACAATTTTTATATGAGCCGGAAAGAGCACATAATGCAAAAGCGTGTAAAGTAAAATTTGTCTCACTTAAGCAGACTAGTACCTCCCAGACCTATCCAAACTTGTCCAATTTTCAAGAAAAATTTTAGGTTTGAGTAAAAATTCTAAAAACGCAAATCAGCGATCCTCGAAAAATCTCCATATTTGTATAACCCTATATGTTATTTAAATAAATACAAAGTTTTTTTTACTATCACACGGTAAATAACGTCACAGTAGGCACGTTTCTAAAAAAAAACTCAGTTTTTGGAACACATTTCCCCGTTTTAGGAATTTCAGTATTTTAAAATAAAAAATTTCAAAAATTATAATGCCAATTATACAAGGAAATTTTGATTTATATTTTTCATGGAAAATCAACATATTTTAATTTTTTTAGTTTTTGATGTAAATTACGTCCTACAATTTTTCACCAATATCATCAAATACTTACATACATATATAAAAAGCGTATATTTAATTTTCAGAAGCTTCACAAACCTTGCTCCCTTTGGAACATTTTAACGGTTTTCTAAATCAAACTAAAGCTATAGGAAATATAATAAATAAAAATTAAATAAATATTTGGTACTTCGTAGAAAACAAAAAGTAAAATTCATGCATTAAAGGGTTAAATCTACAATTTGTTTCATAAACCTTTGATAAATTTAAATAAGAACTGTTTATGAATAAAAGCTTATGGGTAAAGCTTTTATTCATAGTACAAATTTTATTTTACAATATCAAAAGTTAATAAAATAAAATTAGTTTAATAAAAATAGCAATTTTATTAATTTGTATTCAAATATTTTAGAAGTATAGGTCCTTATGATATGATACATATTGTATATAATTTATTATTTACAGATCTTTTACGGGATTCTGGACTCACTGGTAGTCGTGAATGTTGTCACATTTATGTTTTGGAAATAATTGAAGAAAATCAAACGTAAGTCTCATATACATACATATAAATTTACATAATATTAAAATAAATATTTTTTATGTCATGTTCTCAATGGAAAGTCAAAATGTCCAAGTTACTAAATACTTGGCAAAAAAATTCATTACATTCATACTAACACGTTAACATTTCAAATCTACTCTTTAAAGACAACAACTTGCCAGAAATCCTTACAAATAAGAAGTTAAGTAATTACTTTGGCATCACCAAAGTAACTAGCTACAAGTAACTACTACAATAACACTTATACATTGGCATTTTAAATTGGAGGCAAGTACACACAAACGCTTACAGATAGGCACTTTAATAAGGCCATTACCTCATTCGCTTACAAATAGTGAATTGAATAATTCATTACCAAGTTCGCTTACAAATAAGGACTTACTATTCATTACAAATTGTGTTAAATTTTTTTTTTCATTTCTAATCCCCATTATCACAATGTCTAGTTGTGTTTTAACCTAAAGTTATACTCACATACAGAAATTATTAAAAAAAAAAAACATTTTAAATCAATTTGTATTAGATTTTAATTAACAAAAATGTACTCATTCAAAGATTGAATGAATTTTTTATTAATTCTGAATTTCGTAAACAAATACATACATACTTATACATATATAAGATTATACATACATATGTCAGACATTACTAAACTACTTCTAAGTAATGCAGAAAGTATGAAGTAGTTATTAAAAAGTAAGTTGTTCAGAAATTCCAAGCCATTACAAAGTTTTGCATAAAATATTTTTAAATAAATGTGAATTATATTGTTACTAGGTTGCATTAAAGATATGAATTTAACGGTCTGTAACTTGCAGTGGTTACAGACCGATAAATTCATATTCAGTGGTTTAGAAACTTTTTTTTTTGGAAATAATTCGGTATCTTGGGAACTATTGGAGATATTGTTACGAAATTTCACATGGTTTGAGCTGAGGTGTTTTCGTGTTTTACGTTTGTTCAGCTTCCTAGCGCTAATGAGGGCAAGTACGTAGCCCCTTAAAGTTGGTCACCTCGGGTAAAATTTTTTTTTAAAAAATCGCCAAGAATCCATTTATGAACCGAATGAGCTTTAATATAAAAAGACCATGAGAAGAGCTATCTCTATTATTTGAAGAGATATTCAGGTTTATTGATTTATTTCTTTTTATGCTTTTTTAGATATGGCGGGCCTACGGAGGGTCGATATTTATTTTTAAAATATCAGCTATATCTCTTCCCTTTAAAAAGTTATACCCATCCAAAGTTTTTTACGTTTTTTCCCAGAAAAGCCCATATTTTTTTTCTTTTATAGAAAACAATTTTCTTTTGGACTATATAGAATTTTTATATGATCCCTAGACCTATCCAAACTTGGCCAATTTTAAACAAATTCGGTTTGAGTAAAAAATTCTAAAAAGGCAAAGCACCGATCCACGAAAATACTCCATATTAGTAATCCCCATATGTTTCTTCAATACTTACTAAGTGTTTTTACTATCATACGGTAAATAACGTCACAGTAGGCACTTTTCTAAAAAAAAAACTCAGCTTTTGGAACACATTTTCCTCTTTTTAGGAATTTCGGTGTTTAAAACTAAAGAATGTCAATATTCTAATGCCATAGATTAAGGGACATTTGAGTCTATATTGGTGCCAAATTTTGTTATGATATCTTTAATTGTTAAAATTTTACATTAATTCAAATATTATATTTTTATTCGTGGAAAATCACCATATTAAATGAAGTCCCAAAATTGTATAAAATTGTTTAGTTTTACTAAATTATCAATCCTCAAGTCATAATGTTTTCAACAATATCAAATACTTATATAAAATGCATTTATTTACTCCCCAGAAGTTCCACAAACCTTGCCCCCTTTGACAAATGTGTACGTATTTTCATATAATGCGTGCAAAATCTGTTACACCATTAGCGCTAGGAAGCTAAACAACCGTAAATCAACTCGAAAACACCTAAGCTCAAACCATATGAAATTTCATAACAATATCTCCAATAGTTATCAAATTATTTTCAAAAAGAAAAGTTTCTAAACCACTGTGCACTGCTTGCAACATTCATCATGTTTATAAACATTTCCGGTGCTCGAAACTTCTACTTATCAACAATGTTGATAACACGCTGTTATTAACATTATAGCTGCTAAAAGCTCTATAAATAGAACATTCTAGTTTTATCCGTTATATAGATAATTCATGAAATTGCTGGAAGATGGCACTGTGTATATAAATAGTAGACACAGGTTGCAGTATGTTAGTTGATCATAGGCGCTGTTAGAAGTAACATCAACTGCATTACCAGTGTACGTTATAATGTAAATTTAAATAAATAGAAAGTTGTAACAATTTTAAACTACTTTTATTTGCAATCAAAATAATTAGGTTTATTTAAAAGAAAATAAACCACCATTTCTAAAAGGTAAAAACCTAACAATATTAAGTATGACAGATTACAATTAATTGCATTTACATTTTGCTTATGTAAATGTCGAATAAATAAGAACATACTTACATATATATCAGCATGTCATTATTAGACTACAGCTAAGTAATGCAGGCGATATGTTGTAGTCATTAAAAAGTAATTGAAAGTCATTACGAAATTGTTGCTGTTTACATATTAAACATTTTTATTTGAAAGTACTAAAATTATTTTTCTTTTTTTTCCAGCACTATTATTGGCTATGCCATATGTTTCTTTGGCTACTCAACCTGGCAAGGTAGAACATACTTCCTTGAAGATATTTATGTTCGTCCAGCCTATCGTGGCATTGGTGCAGGTGCACGAATATTCTGCGAAGTTGCGGCCAAAGCTAATGAATTTAAATGCAAACGTTTAGATTTTCATGTTTTAGCGTCCAATCCCGCCACGAAATTCTATAAGAAATTAGGTGCCATCGATTTAACCGAATCTGAGGAATGGCATTATTATCGTTTAAATAATGAGAAAATCGAAAAATTAATACAACAGTTGAAGGATCAATAATACTAAAATGAATTTTTAAAATATCAGGAATGTAGAAACATTTTATGAAATTGTTTAAATACTGCCACTTTTTATTTATTTATATACTACTAAAGGTACGTTCACATTGTTCAAATAAATAAATGCACTTTTGTAAGTGCTAACAATGTCAAATAGTTTACTATGAATTTTTCTAAATAAAAACGTTATTTATAAAATAAATAAATTTTCAAATATTTGAGCAAAGTGAACTGAACATACATACTACCTTAAGTAATATTTAATTTTTCAGTTGTAGTGCTTTATAATGTAGTATTACCTCTCCTACGAATTTTGTAGCTGGTATTAGTTAATTTATTAATCAAAATTTTTAAAATAAAATAAAAATTTAATAAATTACAATATATGGTGCATCTTTTAAAAAATGAGAGATTTCAGATTTGAGTGAATACTTTGGTGAATATTTTATGCGATATATGTTGAAAAAAATTGTTTACCATGCATACAATTTCAAACTTCTCACCACAGAAAAAAGAAATTCATAATTGGAATAAATTGTATAATAAATATTAAGTGTGTTCGTTAACACAATATTTTTTACTACATAGTTTTACTGGGGGGTTACTGCGTAACTCAATCCGAAAACGAAAATGTGTGCTAAATACATTGTAATTCGAAAAGATTTCCTTTCGAATCGAATTAGGGAGTAACAACCCTGTTTACATACAAAATGACATTATAACTATTAGTTACATAACACAAAACCAGACTTTCAGCCCAATTATGAAAAAAATTCCCCGGGAGTTTTTTCCCTTTTCTCATTTTTCCTATTCAAATTCCATGGGAAAAAAACTCCCGGGGAACAAACTCCCGCGGAATTTTTTATTCTTAATTGGGCTGTTTGTGTTAATGGGGGTAAGTATTTTAAAACATAAAATATAAAAAAATTATTTAATAAATAATTTGTAAATATTGTTACGAAGTTACATTAACGATTTGAATTTAACGGTCTAACGGCTGCTTGCAACATTCATCATGTTTGTTAACATTTCCATCAGTAGAAACTTCTACATATCATCAAATTGATATTACGCTGTTATATTAACATTGCTTATAAGTATGACAACATTAACTGTTTAAGCTGCTAACATTAACCTTAAAGCTGCTAAAAGCTTAACCCTTTGTCGACCGACGGTACTTATAAGTACCATAACAGTAATAAGCTTACCAAATGGAAACAAAACATAATTTGACCCTTTTTGCCCAAAAGTACTTTGTAGTACACTATCGTCTTTGGAATAATATATTTTTTTGACTATTGGCAAACTCACTTCCCAGAATAACGGTGAATTATTTCATGTTCTCATTGTGGTGTTTATTTATGTTGTAATGATAAAAATACTGTTTCGTAAGATACCATAAAATAGAATTGTAATAGAAAATGTTATAAAAGTTAGAAAACTAATCAATATATTAATAAAATTTAAAAAAAATTCTATGAGTTTTTTTTATCTTTTGGCTAACGCTGACCCAACGGTACCAGATTCCTTTCGGATCCTTGCAGGTCCTCCACAAAGTTAAAAATTTGTAAATAATTTTCATAAAAAAATAAAACTTTTTCAACGATTTAAAGTCTTGGTCCACAAGGGGTTAAGAAATAGAACATTCTAGTTTTGTCCGTTAGATAGATTATTCATGAAACTACAGAAGATGGCACTGTGTATATAAATAGTAACTGGCAGTAAGCAGTTAGTCAGTTAGACATTATAAAGTGTGTGATATACACATCTGCTCAAAATAATAGATACACCAAAATTTATTTTTTAAAAACGAAAAAAAATAATGGTATATTGTAAAATTATAAAAAAAATTCAGTCGATTTTTATTTATAGTTAAAAGGAGAGTAAAAACAAAAACAAAATATTTCATAATTAATAATAAATATTATAAAGTAAATTAAATTTCTTAAATTTCGAAAAATTTGGTGCTCATAATAATAGATACATTTTTAAAAATTATTATTAAACAAAAGCTAATAAATTTTATCTTAAAAAAATTAGTTTATTATTAAAGTAAAGCTAGTATCCAGTATATCCACCTTTGTTTTGTAAAACTTTCTCCACTCTTCTGGGCATACTGGATATCAAGTTCTGACACTTCTCCAATGGAATCTCGTACCATATTTTTTGCGTTTTCTCCCATAAATCGTCTTTATTTTTGAAAACTTCCTTCGAAAGCCTTATCTTTAATTCACTCCACAAGTTTTCTATTGGGTTTAAATCAGGGGATTGGCTGGGCCAGCTTAAAACAGGTACGTTATTCTCCAAGAACCAGTTTTTAACTAATCTTGAACTATGTTTTGGGTCGTTGTCCTGCTGGAATGTCCATATTAATGGCATATTTTCCGATGCATATGGAAGCATTACGTTTTCCAATATGTCTCTATACCCACTAGCATTCATGGTATCTTCTATTCGGAATATCGGACCAACACCATTCCATGAAAAGCAACCCCAAACCATTATGTTTCCCCCGCCATGTTTTACCGTCTTTTTTGTAAATTTAACGTGGAATTCTTTTGCTTTTGGTCGGCGTACATTTCTTTGGCAGTCGTTTCCAAACAAATTTATTTTTGTTTCGTCGCTCCATAAAATATTTCTCCATTTTTTTTCGCCTTCACACCCGGACCATTGTAAGTGCTCTTTAGCAAATTCTAATCTTGTCTTGATATTTTTTTGGCGCATTAGTGGCACTTTTCTGGCAATTCTTCCCGGCAATTTAGCTTGTAAAAGACGACGACGAACTGTTTGTGGACTGATTTCGTTACATAGCTCCGCAGAAATAGCTTTCGATGATATGAAAGGGTCTTTTTTAACCATAAGGACGATCCGCCTATCTGTTTCTGGACTGGTTTTCTTTGGTCTACCGCGAATTTCTCTTTTTTGTTTTTTAGATAAAGCATTTTGGACAAAATGTAAAGATCTTCCTATGGTCTTTGCTATTTCCCGTAATGATTTTCCTTGATTTCTCATCGTTTGAACAATTTTTTTCTCATCTTCGGTACAATGATGATTTCGTCCCATTTTCTTCAAAAGAGTCCTATTTTTTATAAAATTGTTGCTAAAATTTAAATTATACTTACTGTTTCACGTAAATAGGAACAAAAAATTGCACAAAAAAAAAATTTTATATAAACAAATTACAAATTACTGATGTGTATCTATTTTTATGAGCAAATAATTTTTTGTAATTCAAATAAATTCGTTTTTAAAAATCAACATGAAAGCAAATAGTTGCCAGATTTTTGACTGACATGACATTGCCAGATAGAAATTTTAATAATATGATGTATTCTTAACGCTTGCGAGGAAATTTTCAATGTTACCGCCATTTAATTTTTTTCCAATTAGGTGTATCTATTATTTTGAGCAGATGTGTAAGTGTGTGTATTAAAAGAGCGTGACTTTTTAAATTGTTGTTGTGTAAATTTTAATAAATAAACAGTTGTTACAATTTTAAACTACTAAACTGCTTTTATTTGCAATCAGAAGATTACGTTTTATTTAAAGGAAATAAACCAGCGTTTTTAAAAGGTAAAAACGCAACAATATTATGAATTGACTTTTTTCTATATATCAAAATAATAGGACCATAGAACCTTAACGAATTAACATACATACAGTTAGGCCTCCATTTACGAGGTTTGTTGGGCCCAAAAAAATAGCGTGTAAATCACATTCGCGTAAAACGAGGTTCTAATTTAGAACGAAATGCTTTTGTGGGGCCAATCATATATCATTTAACAACACACTATTTGAGCTTAGCACGTTTGCACATTGCATTTTCGATAGGTTAGTTGGGAAATTTGCTTACAAAACATTACGTTCAAATATGTTTTTATATATTTATATAATTTATTTATAATGACCTCTAATATATGTATGTAAATGATTAACAATAATACTTTTTGTCTAAATAAAAAGTAGAATTAAATAAATAAATTCTCTTAGAAATTATTAATTATAGTAATAAAAATACAAAAAAAAAAATAAACATAATTATTGTTCGCCTGCGGTGGCTATAACATGTATTTGAATTGATTTCGTAGAATTATATAACTGGCCGGGTGGAAACGGATGAACTTTGGAGTGAGTATCGGTTTTGCTTTTACCGCCAGCGGTATATTTTGATAAACGTATGCTAGGCATAGGTAAGAAACCGGTACACAGGGGCATGACGTCCAAACAAATGGAATGACTTTCAACGTCCTTCATGGAAATGACACCTGGAAGGTGGAAGTAGAAAGCGTAGAAATAAACAAATTTAAATACATTTGTAACACTCAATAACTTACCGGATGATCTACCGCAAACAGCCCAGGAATTTTGATCTGTCAATACCTCATACATTAGATCGACAAATGGATTTTCATGGATTTTTGTAATTTTTATATTTAAATTGCACACAGACTTCAGACGACACAACTCATTGGGTTCCAGTTGAGCCTGAACCTTAAACAAGGTAACATAATCGACCAAATCGAAGGCACAACCAAAATTGCGCAGTAAATAAGGTTTCTCTACGCTGGAGTACTTGGTAACAAAATGCACTTTGATGACGGGAAATTCTACTTCAGCATTTAAGGGCTCCACTTGGATTTCATACAGGAAATAAACCGTTAAAGATTTATAGATTTCCTTGTGTGAAAAATTAAGAAAATTTTAAAAAAATTCATTAAGTGAAAGAATATACAAAATGTGTAATAATAAACAAATAATAGAAGTTTAAAGTAATATAAAGATTACACACAATTCTCTGTTGTGTTGGAGGATTCAAATCGATCAAACGTACACCTGGCACATCACAACGCACCCGTGCCTCGGTCAAGTACAGATGCGCCTCTAAACCCCGAACAATCACTTGCAAAAACTTTTGCGTACCACAGGTGTGCAAGTGGCATGATGCCTCTATGGCCGGTTGGAATTCAATGGGTATCTGTAGTTCATTGCGTGACCAGGGGCAACTCAATGTAATGTGATGTTCTAGGTGTTTGGTCAATTTGCGTCCCGGCATATCCGTCAACACTTCCAATGGTATATCACGTTCCTCAAACGATTTGAAATTCATCAGCGGCACATTTAAATTACTCTCAAATGTGGCATCTTCATCGGGATTCTCTTTATTGGTGTCGGAATCATCTTCTATAGTTTGATTTTGCATACGAATGCGTAGATTTTTGGAACATTTTAATGTTATTTTGGCATCTGGTGGAAATATGAAACTGCCACCGGAGACATGAAGACGTATGGGTTGTTCAATGCCAGCGATTAAAGTTTTGAAATTTAAAACCGCTGTAGCTGGCTTTGTTGTAATCTCAAAGGGTGAACATTTAACTGGCAGTTGTTCGGAAAGAAATTCTAATTGTGACATGCGTATGCAAAGCTGGAATGTAATAAGAATCATTAATGAATTAAAAATGTATAACAACAACAACATAAAAACATATTAGATCTGCCCTATAAGAACTGTGAATTGTTAGTTCTTTTAATTTATTTTATTATACAAACGTAATTACAAAGAGTATAATAGTGTAAAGATCCTATCTTAAGATTTCACGGATATTCAAACCATTCATGGGCCGATTTGTATATTTTTTTTTTGGAAATTACAAAATATCAATGCCAAAGCAAAGATTTTACAAACTTTTCTCTCACCTGCTTAAATTCCCACTGACCAACTCGTGTACCTTTAGTCTTCAGCTCCACCATTTCGAGGCCAGGATGTATGACTATATTTTCGGCCGCTACAAAATTTGTAAAGTCCGATTGAACACTTGGTGATAGTTTACGCTTAGTGCTACTAGTACGCCGTACTGGCTGCTTAGGTTTCGGTATATCACAGGCCACCGAAGCACACGCTAGAGTATTATCTTGTTTACGATCCAAAAGTAAAGAAAATTTCAAACGATTCTCTTTATTAGCTACCACTGATTTGTTTGGGCCCACACTGGCCACGTTCTGTTGAGTGGGCAGGGGTGTCACGTAACGTTCAAACGATAGTTTAATCTCATCTACTAGCACATCCCGGGGATACAGACTTTCGAACTGCAACTGAACACAAACATATTCGTCCTGTATAATGGGTTTATCGTTGAGCACTTGTATGTGAAGAATACGAAAGTGATCTTCCAATACACAAAAATTGGCATTTTCCAAAGAAGGTTGAGCAGACAGTGCCGATTTAAGCGATTTTAGGGATTTTAGAAATTCATCAAAATAAAATGATCTTACTAGAGTTTCCAACTCAGGACAACACGAAATGGCGCTACAGGTCTTTGTGTAAGCCATGGCATCACCCATTTTGCGATAACAATTCGATAACTCCAATAGAGTCTGAGAGCAGAGAGCAGGCCAATTTTCAGCTTTAAGTTCTCTTAAAAGATCTGTAAAAAATCCCACCGCCTTATGAGGCTCATTTAGGGCACAATAGAAATTACCTAAATCCAAACCCACCAAACGAGCTGATCTCAAACGTGATACATGTTTATAAGTGCTGATAGCTAATTCAGCCAATTCTAAGTAGAGTTTCTGGAAAGCTTGATTTGAACCCAAAGCCTCTTTTAGTTGTTCTGGTGCCGATTTGCGAGGCCTTCTGGCTGGGGATCGTTCTCTTTGCTGGGGTGTGGGATTTAAAAATTGTTGCTGATCCATAGGCGTATCCCCAATACCCGCTGAAAGTTGTACTACAATGTGCAGTTGAGCCGAAGTGGGAGTACAACCCGGCAATAAACCACACAGTTTGCCCAATTCATACAGCTTATCTTTAGCTAAATTCCATATAGGAGCACAGTGTTGAAAGCATGTCACTTCTTGCGGTTCCATGGACAATTCACACACTTGCAACACCTCTAAAGCACACACAAACTCCCAGCATGCCAAGGCGCCCTCTTGGCATTCCAACTTAATCAGTTCGACTTCTCTTAAAGTAGAAAACAAAAATCCCAATAATCTCTTAGCTATACAGGGTGTGTCATTACTTTGCTGCAACAAATATGCCTGTCTCTCAAAAAGATAATTTCGAAATTCCAGCAATGACACCCCATCGCTTCTAATTTTTTCTCGCCACTCGAAGCGATCTTTACGTCGCAGGCATATGCCATGAAATGAGGTTAAGGGTCGACGAAAATATTCCAACCATTTTTGTTTTTCACCAAAACTAGAATTTGTTATGAACTGTGAAAATATGGCATCTAGTTCGTCGTATTGTATTAATGCTTCGGTATATAGTTCGAGATTTTCAAAGACCAAGGCTAAATCTTCCTGCAGAAAAAAATATTGACGAAAATCCCAACCATCATGATTTCGTTTTTCACGCTTCGAACGTATTAGCTCCTCATATTTGCCAATATTGCGATTATAACTGGTGAGCATAAGGAATCTGAGGAAATATAAAAAATAATCTAGATTAGCTTAGAGTTTATAGTAGATAGTCCCTTTTTACAAATTTTACAAAAAACGTACTAAAATCCTTTGTTTTAAGTACAGGAGAAAAAACACCAACAATAAGTTGGTGTATTTTCTCCTGTAAAAGTTGTGAAAAAGGACATGTTTCCAACCTAAGCTAACGGTATGATAACAACTTTTAGAGGAAAAACTAAAATCTAATGTTTATTTTAACTATTTAACAAGAATTATCACCGAAATATTCGAAATCACTAATAACACTCACCTTATCCTCTGCACTAGACAGCGAAAGCTTTCCGTTGACTTTTGTTCAAATTTCGCAGGATTCAATACAGAAATGCAACGATCATCATTTTTGGCACCAAAATCTAAACGTATTTTATCCAGAACCGTAGTTCTTTGCAATAAGTTTTTAGTTTTTCTTACATCTATAGTTTCCACCAATAAAATCATCCAATCGGAAACATCATAACTAGTCAATACTTTTAACCAATTATCGATTTCTTCATGTGTAGTCTTCTTATAACTATCCAAATCCTATAAAAAATAAATAAAAACAAATATTAACTATACGCCTACATTTCCACACATTGGAATCCAGAAACTAAGTACTACAACACTTATTACATACATTACATTCCGTCACATAAATGTGCAGTATCGGATGTTCAACTATACTCCATTCACCATTTTTATACTTTTCCAAAATCTTTTCATTGAGTGGATGAAATTGAGCATCTAAGCGTACGTGTTTTGTGGGTCGATGTAAAGTGCGACGCCATTCACAAGTATCCAGTGGTATAGCATTTGATATTTGTGACTCCAATGAACGAAATAATGGAGCAGCACCCGTATCTAGTTTAAATAAAGCAAATATTTTATTGAGTTGTTAATTCAGTGTAAAAATATTTTAACGTACATGTTATTGTGGGCTTAAAATTCATTATTCTTTTAAAGAATTATAAGAATTTTTATTGGATTTTTATCACAAACAATATTTTTTCACGTAAACAAATAAATTCGACCAGCTGATCAGCATATACCTTCTTCTTCTAGGCATATTATGCACTCACATGAAATTGAGGACACAAATTGATTAAAAAATATGTTTTACAACACTTGAATGTGTTAGACGTCGTCCAATTAGTACACATCTGGCATCTCTATCAGCTGCCACAAGTGTCAAAATTTATTTGAGAGAAAATATTTTAATTTTTCTTGCAAAAGTGGTAGAAAAAATGAAATTCATGTAAAATATTGGGTTTTATAGTTTTAAATTAATTAAAACAAATAAACAGCAACTAAATAAAGAAAATAAAAGTGTTAACATTAAAGAGTATTAGAAATACTAACAAAAAACTATAACATTACCATGGAAATGGCTAAAAGTTTATTTGGCCGAGATCATGACGGCTATGTTGGCAGAGATGAACATACGGTAAGAATTCATAATGAGATAAACAATTCGATAATTATTAATATGTCATCAAAATGTTGCAGAAAAAACTACAAACATTAAGTTCAGAAGATGACGTTATTGATGAGTTGCCCAATATGATGGAGGAGTTAAGTGTGGTGGATGGTTTAAGACCCAATCCGGGAGGTCCATTTTCAGCATTAACGCCTTCGATGTGGCCACAAGAAATCTTAGCTAAACTGGGACAACCCGAAGCGGAGACTTCCGCAGGGCCCAATGATCAACCAGACTATAGATTTGATGAATTTGGTTTCCGGGTGGAGGAAGAAGATGGTCCTGAACAAAATTCAAATAAATTATTAAGCATACCCTTTGTAGAGGAAGCTCAGCATCGTTTGCAATGGATTGCCCATTTGGAATTTTCCCACAATAAAGAGGCTACTGAATTGACCTGGGAACATGTCGATGTTATGCTACCACGCACTGAAAAATTGAGGAATATGGTAAGGGAGGGCATACCCCATTCGCTGAGAGCTCAAATGTGGATGCGTTTATCGGGTGCTCTGGCCAAGAAACAAAAATGTGAAACTAGCTATCAGGATATAATTAAGGCTTCAGCAAATGATCAATTAATGACTTCAAAACAAATCGAAAAAGATTTATTGCGTATATTACCCACTAACGCGTGTTTTAGTAATCCCAATGGTACTGGTATACCACGACTAAGGCGCATTTTGCGTGGTATTGCATGGTTGTATCCGGACATTGGCTACTGCCAAGGGACGGGTGTCATAGCAGCCTGTTTACTTTTGTTTATGGAAGAAGAAAATGCTTTCTGGATGATGGCTACTGTAGTAGAAGATCTCTTGCCAGCTTCGTACTACTCTTCAACTTTGTTGGGCATACAGGCCGATCAACGTGTCATGCAAACACTTATTGCTAATTATCTTTCAGCTGTGGATGATTCACTAAAGAAACACGACATAGAATTATCCTTAATAACATTGCACTGGTTTTTGACACTGTTTGCCAATGTGGTGCACATGAAGATATTGGTACGCATCTGGGATTGGTTTTTCTATGAAGGCAGTATTGTGCTCTTTCAACTGACTTTGGGTATGTTGAAGATGAAGGAGAAAGATTTACACAATCTTGAGAATTCGGCTCAAATATTTAATTCATTGTCGGATATACCGGGTGAAGTGGATGATGTGGAGGTGAGTAGAGTATAGCTGCTAATAGAAAATTTCAGTTGCGAAATGTAATTTTTTATGAAATTATTTCTCAGTTTAATTTAACTAAAGGTAGGGTCACACATGACAAATATTTGCTCAAAAAAGCTTAACCACTTTTTTTAGCACAAATTTGTTTCACGTGTTTACTCTTACAAGTGTTTTGTAAGATCAATCATTATCAAATAAAACAAAACAATTTTTTTTTGTTTTGAATCATACTAAGTAAAATAAAATTTTTGAAATAAATAAATGAATTCAAATGTATTTTATTTAGTGGTTACGTCTTTTTCGTCAAATATTTGTCATGTGTGACCCTACCTTAAAAACTTTACTACCAGATTTTATTAGTTTAACATGGATTCTGGGATTAGGATGCTCTAGTGAGCGATATTTTGGTTTGTTGAATGGGATATAGCTTTTTAAACAGTTTTTTTAAAGTATTTATTTGAGAAACAAATTTATTTCAAACATAGTACATGGAAAATGTCATTGAAAAACTTTTTCGTACTTTTTTTAGTCTAAGATAAATAAAAACTCCGCTCTTATATACCTAACTCAATTGTAAAAAAACCTAAGTGGAGCATGTATTAATAAGAAACTATGATAAAACAAAAAAAACTCGTATGTGTGATTATTTTGAGTAATAGGTTTTTTGTCTCAATAACTCTTCTGTGTATATTTTATTCTATGGTTTTACTATTTGTCGACAGGAAAAAACCACAAATGAAAACTAATCAAACAAAAAAGTGTGTATGTTTATATATACAATGATATAATTTAACTTAGCATTGATTAATGGTAATGAATCCACATTTTTAAATAATTAGTAATGAAAACAGTTTGTTAAACAGCATTAAATTAAGGAAACCAGTGGTAATGTAAACAAATTATTGAAATCATTTTTAATCTAATGCTAATGAAATCGTCAATTAAACACTCACATGTATTTTATCTCCTTTCCATAACTTCATTTCTGTAACTTTTAACCTTTTATTTTAGGATCTTTTTAAACTCGCCCTAGAAGTTGGAGGCTCTTTGAGTCAAACGGTTATTGACACACATCGTCGTCGTCACTTGGCCTACTTAATGGCCGATCAGGGAGGTTTGGTTGGCAATCCCGAAGCTGTACCCAATTTACCCAAACAACATTTGGCACGACGACAGGTGCGCAAATCAAAGTCAATACTCGAAACTTTACTATTCCGTGGCGAGAACGCCGGTGATGAGATTAAAAATAAAAATATCAGACAGACAGAGATTTTGGTTGATTTACGTGAAGCAATACTGAAAGTAGCTAGGCATTTTATAACGATTGAGCCCAAATTGGCCAATCACATTCAATTGACAGCCGATTATAGTACACAGTCGCATGCTAAAGACCATGAGAACTTCATAAATGTAGCCAGGACACGTAAGAGAAGAGCCAAGGCTCTGCATGACTTTGAAAGGCATGACGATGATGAATTGGGCTTTAGAAAGAACGATATAATAACTATTGTAAGTCAAAAGGATGAACACTGCTGGGTTGGAGAACTAAACGGTTTAAGAGGTTGGTTTCCGGCTAAATTTGTTGAACTTTTGGATGAACGTAGTAAACAGTATACTTCGGCGGGAGATGATGCTATATCAGAGACTGTAACTGATTTGGTAAGAGGAACATTGGCGCCAGCTGTTAAGGCTTTTCTAGAGCATGGTATGAAAAGGCCCTCTTTCTTAGGAGGACCCATACATCCCTGGTTATTTATAGAAGAGGCAGCCTCCAGAGAGGTTGAAAAAGACTTTGAATCTGTTTATAGCCGTTTGGTATTGTGCAAAACTTATCGTTTAGATGAAGATGGAAAAGTTCTCACACCCGAGGAACTTTTATATCGCTGTGTACAATCAATTAATCAATCTCATGATGAAGCTCACGCTCAAATGGACGTTAAATTAAGGTCGTTAATTTGTTTGGGTCTTAACGAGCAGGTCTTGCATTTATGGCTAGAAGTATTATGTTCTTGTATAGAGGTGGTGCAAAAATGGTATCATTCCTGGTCATTTATTGATTCTCCCGGCTGGGTGCAAATAAAATGCGAACTACGTATATTGGCTCAGTTTGCATTTAATCTAAATCCCGACTGGGAGTTACCACCCAAGCGTGGCAAGGAATCGCAACCTCTTAAAGATGGTGTACGTGATATGTTGGTCAAACACCATTTATTCTCTTGGGATTTGTGAAAGGTTTCATCTTCTATTAATAATTTTTGTCATAATATACGGATTTTCTTATTATAGATTTAAGTACAAAATTACAACAAACCAATCAATCAATTTATCTACTTATATATTGTATAATTACTATACTATAAGCTTTAGCTTAGTTTTATTTTTGATTTAAAACATAAAAGCAACCTTCCATTATATTTTACATATTATGTATTCCTATTAAGTTTTTGTTTTAGTTATTTTTAATTTTTTAATTTTTAGTATCAAAATAAAACGAAAAAATGTGCATTTAATGTTAGAGTACAGTTTAATGAAAACATTATTATTATTTATTGTTTGTTACCGGTTTTCAATACCTCTTTGTTTTCTTCAACAACTAAATATTATGCAGCTTTATATGTCTATTATTATATAGAATTTTTCTTATCAATCTAGCTAAATCTTTTATAAATTATACATTTTAAATCTCATCGTTTTATTTATGGCTTTATATTCGGTAAACTCTAGCTATTCAATATTGTTATTATTTGTTATATATATACATATTTGTCTGTCCACTTAAGTGCTTATACAAAATTACTAAAAAAAAACCAATTTTCCTAAACCTTAAACTGTCATAAGAAAAATTTTATAACATGTATGTACCTTAAACAAATATTTGAAAATTATATTAATTTAAAATATATTAAATAGCTATATATATACTTATAAATAAATAAATAAAAATTATAAATATTAAAAAAATTATGATATTTTGTTTAACATTTTAGGTGTAGGGTATTATATGGTCGGGCTTGACCGACCATACTTTCTTACTTGTTTTATTGTTCTTATTTCTTAACCAAAAAATATATCAAATGGAAATTTAAGTAACGTGAAGGCATTTGACATCACATCAGATAACAAGGCTAACAATATAAAACGAGGAATGATTTTTAAAATTTATAATTTGGAAAATAAATGTATATTATTCCAAATCCTATTACAAAAGGTCTTATACAAAAAGTCTTGCTCTTCCCTTTTGGTAACGTCACGCAATCGCATAATTTTGCTAATGTCTTCAACTCCTTAAGGTCAATTGATGCAATATTTTTTCTGAATAAAGTGGTACTTTATTTGCAAATATAAAAAACCTTTTTACAAATTTGACTTTTTTATTATTTTTTTAACATTTTATCTTACAAATTTCACGTCACGCCATAATGGAAATTCATGTTCAATACATAGTATCAGAATATAATTTTTCAAAATATGTTCGAAAATTCAAAATGTCCATGGTGCTTAAAAAAAAATATAATAATCACTCTTATTCTACTTGGCGTCGTCGACATCGCCGAAATCGATAACTTTTGACAGAATTTTATACTTTTATAATTCGGGTTAAAGTACAAAACGCTGTCAAAAGTAACCAATATTTATCGATATCGGCGTAACATATACCATTTTTTGACTCAATATTGACGACGATGTCGACGACGCCAAGTAGAATAAGGGTGAATAAAAAACCATCTTATAAAAAACTCTAAAAAGAAGAAAATAAAATTTCATTTAAATCAAAATAAAGAGTGTTTTTTAAGCCTGATGAATCGATGATAATTTTCAAATGTTAATATATACCAAGTATATATAGATATATGTTGATTTAAAATTTTTTTATTAAAATTTACTTTTTTTGTTATTTTTTACAATTTCATGCTCTATCGGGCTTAACAAGAACACCCTTTATTATTATTTATCATTATATAAATTTATATGAAAGCTTGACTGGCATGCCGGGGCGTATAACCGCATATAATTTCGGTAAAAAATTATAATATGTACCTATGTGGATTCTTAATTTTTGCTCATTTTTATATTTCATTAAATAAAAACACAATTTTTAATGTTTGTATTAAATCTATTACCATAATATAAATTAATGTTAAAATATGTTCACTTTTCGTCAAGACTATATAAAATTAACTGCCAACTAAACCCAAATAATCATCCATCAAAGTACCAATTGCAAACTGAAAATCATAAAAAAAAAATACGTCAACAAATGTAAAGCACCAAACAAATAAAAATCAAAAACTTACAATGCCTGTTGCATCCACACGAGTACCAACAATTTTTAAGCGGATTTTATCTTCGCCCGATATAACCACATCTTCATCTTTGGATTTATAGCAAGGCGGATTTCCATTGGGGCAAAATTGCATATCAGCGGGAATGGACTAAAATGTAAACAACAAACACAATATTCACAAATATTAATATTTATTAACTACGATAATGATTACTTACATGATGTGATATGAAACATGATAGAGGTCCGATTTCAGCAAACATGCCAACTTTGTTGATTTGTTTGACGACCGCATCTAAAACCTCACCCTTGAATGGTCGAAATACAATGGCTTTGTATTTCACCGGATACACTACAAATCCCTGGCCAGGTTGTATCACGCCAGCGCCAATTTGATCAATTGTTGTGACTGCTATAACGAAACCATACTTTCCCGTACAAGTACCCTCAACTTCAGTATATAATTTTTGTTTAACAGTCTCCAATAGCTGGGGTCCGAAGTAACGTGGATGCAATAAAATCTCATGTTCAAGAGAGATCTTCAAAGAAATATGTTTATAGTTGATTTTATTTATATTACAGTATTATTTTAGCGTAACTTACGTGGTAAAACATTTTTAAATTTTATTTAAATGGATAAATTTATAAAAAACTTTATTGTTTACAAACAAAATTGCAATTTCCCAAGTGAAAATTCCGGTATCAATGAAAAAAAAAAGAAAACGCGCTGTTAATGTGTCAAACCAAAAATATAAACATACAGAGTTGTATTTTACTGTTGCATAGATAATGTTGCCACATGGTCAATATGTTATAAAATTTACTTACCTGGTAATAGGGTACTGAAAAAAGTCGATCAATCGATTGTGTTATCCCAAAACAGTCGATTTTACTATTAAATAAGAACGCAGCTGAAGAAAACAAACAGGCCTATTTGGCAAACTTTTTTTACAGAGTTGCAAAGAAAGTACTATTTATAAACGTAAGAAAAAATGTAAACAAAAGCATGACAAAAATATTGCTATATTTGTGGAATCATTAGCTGGTCATTTTAAAAGATATTTTAATTTTAAAAACTGGAATAAATTACTGAATGACCGTAGAATCAGATTTCGTGGTTGTCATTTTAGTACACCACGTGTTATTCAAATTTCAATTTAATCATCTACATTGGTGTTTCGTAGCAGACTTTTGCTCCTAAAAACGAAAATATTCGTTAAGCACCAATATGGAAAAAAGTTCTGAATAGAGGACCAAAATATCTATTAAATGATGTATCGATCATTATCCTAAGTGCTTTCATTCAGATGTAATATGACAGCAAACTTTTGAAAAGTAGAAAAATAAGTAAATTTTGATTTTTTTTCCCTAAAAATTAAAATATTCGTTGAGCACCATTATGGATAGGGGACAGAAATACCTATTTATTGATGTATTGAACACTTTTCCAAGTACTTTCAGTCAGAAGTTATAGGTCAGCAAACTTTTGAAAAGTAGAAAAATAAGCAAAAAGTAAGTTTTTTCGTTCTAAAAAATAAAATATTCGTTGAGCACGAATATGGAAATGAGTTCTGCATAGGGGACAAAAATACCTATTTATTGAGGTATTGAACATTTTTCTAAGTACTTTCAATCAGAAGTTATCACTTTCTAAACATTGAAAAAATCTAATGTGATTATGTGTGTGCACACATGTGTAAGCATAGCGGCAAACCGTATATAAAAAATGTAAACAAAAAATTAACAAAATGTAGCATTATTCATTTAATCACCAACAGGTCGTTCTAGGAGCTATTTTAATTTTAAAAACAGGAATTAATTACTGGATGATCCTAGTATCAGATTTCGTGGTTGTCACTTGCGCCATTTTAGTACACCACGTGTTATTCAAATTTCAATTTAATCATCTACATTGTTGCTTCGTAGCAGACTTTTGCTCCTAAAAACGAAAATATTCGTTGAGCACCAATATGGAAATAATTTCTGAATAGAATTCCGGCCATCAACCACATCAGATTCCTATAACAAAACAAAAAGATATTTTTAAATGACATTAAAATGTTGCCACTTTTGTTTCTGAAATGAATTAATTCATGATTAATATGAACGCTATTATCGACCTATTAAAAAAATTTTATTAATAAAAATAACATTTTGTTTGTAAATAATTTAGTGTATATATATAAGAATAAATTAATATATACATATATATATTTAAATATTTTATATACGGTTGCCGCTATGCTTAGTCACATTGAGATAAGACGTATATTTAATTCGATTTTTTCAAAGATTAGAAAGTGATAACTTCTGATTGAAAGTAATTAGAAAAATATTCAATCAATAAATAGGTATTTTTGTCCCCTATTTAGAACTCATTTCTATATTGGTGCTCAACGAATATTTTAATTTTTAGAACAAAAAAACTTTTTACTTACTTTTCTACTTTTAAAAAGTTTGAGGACCTATAACTTCTGACTGAAAGTACTTGGACAAATTTTCAATACATCAATAAATAGGTATTTGTGTCGCCTATTCGGAACTCATTTCCATATTGGTGCTCAACGAATATTTTAATTTTTAGGGAAAAAATAAAAATTTATTAATTTTTATACTTTTCAAAAGTTTCCTGTCATATTACTTTTGAATGAGAGTACTTAGAAAAATGTTCAATACCTCAATAAATAGGTATTTTTGTCCCCTATGCAGAACTCATTTCCATATTCGTGCTCAACGAATATTTTATTTTTTAGAACGAAAAAACTTTTTACTTATTTTTCTACTTTTCAAAAGTTTGCTGACCTATAACTTCTGACTGAAAGTACTTGGAAAAGTGTTCAATACATCAATAAATAGGTATTTCTATCCCCTATTCGGAACTCATTTCCATAATGGTGCTCAACGAATATTTTAATTTTTAGGAAAAAAAAACAAAATTTACTTATTTTTTTATTTTTCAAAAGTTTGCTGATCTATCATTTCTGAGTGAAAGCACTTGGAAAAATGATTGATACACCAGTAAATAGGTATTTTCGTCCTCTATTCAGAAATTATTTCCATATTGGTGCTCAACGAATATTTTCGTTTTGAGGAGCAAAAGTCTGCTACGAAGCAACAATGTAGATGATTAAATTTAAATTTGAATAATATGTTGTCGAATGAAATGGCGCAAGTGACAACCATGAAATCTGATTCTATAGATTTGCAGTTATTCATTTCCGTTTTTTATTTTAAAATATTCCATAATGGTGCTCAACGAATATTTTAATTTTTAGGAAAAAAAAACAAAATTTACTTATTTTTTTATTTTTCAAAAGTTTGCTGATCTATCATTTCTGAGTGAAAGCACTTGGAAAAATGATTGATACACCAGTAAATAGGTATTTTCGTCCTCTATTCAGAAATTATTTCCATATTGGTGCTCAACGAATATTTTCGTTTTGAGGAGCAAAAGTCTGCTACAAAGCAACAATGTAGATGATTAAATTTAAATTTGAATAATATGTTGTCGAATGAAATGGCGCAAGTGACAACCATGAAATCTGATTCTATAGATTTGCAGTTATTCATTTCCGTTTTTTATTTTAAAATATCGTTTAAAATAACTCTATGATGAGTCCACAAATAAAGCAATATTTTTGCCATGCTTTTATTTACATTTTAATGACACGTGCTCACCCATATATACAAAATACTACCTTTTTATACAACTCTGAAAAAAGTTTGCTAAAAATGAAAAAAGTTTGTTAAAAAGTTTGTTTTCTTCAGCTCGGTTAAATAAGAATAGTTTTTAATTAATAAAATAATGCTCTTTCTACAAAAAATTCTTCCAACATTTTTTTATAAAAACTAAAGTTTTTAGACATATCGTACATAATAGAATTGTAGAAACTGTTAGAAAAGTTTGATAATAAATATGTTAAATCAGTAATGTATACAAAAGTTTGTATGTATAGTATACATACAAACTTTTGCGTCTTTTCTTTTCTTAACTGAAGTTTGTATTCCCATTTTAAAATTTAATATCTTTTCAACTTATTTTTATAAAAATTCTTTAAAAATTACCTTAGCTCAGCGCCTAAACAGAAAAAAATGCATTGCACCGTTATTTCATTATCAGAGAATGTATAAAATACACTGCATCATTTAAGCTGTGAGCTTATTTTAATGAGAAAATTATTTTTTTCATTAATATTTCTTCAACTACCTAGATTGGTATTTTTTCTTCCTCAGCATTATAACAGGACATACAGTGGTGGTCAAAACATATGCAACCAGCAACAGAATTTTACAAAAGTGGTTTAAACTACTTTAAGATGTAAAAAAAAATATTCATTTGCTTATAATATTTTTTAATTAATGCTTTAAAAATAAGAATATGAAATTTAATTCAGAATTTTTTGCATTAAAAAGAAAAAAAATTTAAAAAACTACGTATGGGTTGATATTTCATTGGCCAAAACATATGCAACTAATTGCTTTTAAAACATTTCTGTCTATAAAACTTAATATTTCGTGGCAAATCCTATATTTCCAATGACGGCCTTACATCGGCAAGGCTGTGAAGCTATTAAATTGGCAATAAAATTTGCAGGAATAGCGTTCCAAGCATCTACCAATCCTTGAAACATAATATCTGAATTAGTGCAATTTTCGGTGTCGATTCTTTGATTAACGATTTCCCAAAAGTTCTCAATGGGATTTAGATCTGGTAATTGTGGTGGCCATTCCATTACCGAAACTCTTTCTTGTGCTAACAACGATTTAACAACATGTGAAGAGTGCTTGGGGTCGTTATAGTGCTGAATAACTCATCCAAGAGGCTTATTATCCTCAGAATTTGGAAGCATTACTCTTTCCAATATGTCTCTATAGATAAATCCATCCATTATTTCATTAATTTAGAGCGATGGGCCAACTCCAGCAGCAGAAAAACAACCCCCATACCATTACGTTGCATCCTCCATGTTTCAGTGTCTTTTTGCAGTATGTGCTTGAAGCCGCGTGTTAAGTGGTCGTCTTACGTAACACATGAAATCACTTCCGATGATATTAAATTCGGATTCGTCGCTAAATAGGACAGTCGTCCATTTGTTTTCTGGCCAATTTAAATACTCCATAGCAAACTTCAAACTTTTCTTTTAATATAAGCGGTTTTTGCGCGTAGGGAAATCGTCGGTGAAGCTTGCAGGATGCAACGTAATGGTATGGGGGTTGTTTTTCTGCTGCTGGAGTTGGCCCATCGCTCTAAATTAATGAAATAATGGATGGATTTATCTATAGAGACATCTTGGAAAGAGTAATGCTTCCAAATTCTGAGGATAATAATCCTCTTCGATGAGTTATTCAGCACGATAACGACCCCAAGCACTCTTCACATGTTGTTAAATCGTGGTTAGCACAAGAAACAGTTTCGGTAATGGAATGGCCACCACAATTACCAGATCTAAATCCCATTGAGAACATTTGGGAAATCGTTAATCAAAGAATCGACACCGAAAATTGCACTAATTCAATATTATTAATAATATTATGTTTCAAGGATTGGTAGATGCTTGGAACGCTATTCCTGCAAATTTTATTGCCAATTTGATAGCTTCACAGCCTTGCCGATGTAAGGCCGTCATTGAAAATATAGGATTTGCCACGAAATATTAAGTTTTATAGACAGAAATGTTTTAAAAGCAATTAGTTGCATATGTTTTGGCCAATGAAATATCAACCCATACGTAGTTTTTTAAATTTTTTTTCTTTTCAATGCAAAAAATTCTGAATTAAATTTCATATTCTTATTTTTAAAGCATAAATTAAAAAATATTATAAGCAAATGAATATTTTTGTTTACATCTTAAAGTAGTTTAAACCACTTTTGTAAAATTCTGTTGCTGGTTGCATATGTTTTGACCACCACTGTATATCATTACATTTTATATAAAATTTGTTTGATAAATTGAATGAACATAAATAAGCTGTGAGTCACTGTATACAAATCTTAAAATCTGAATTTGAATATGTAGTTTATTTTTACAAAAATCAAATAATGGTCAGAATAATCGAAATTGCCTGATGTTTGTTTAGACATCTATTAGAAATGTCGTAACAATATTAGAAGTTTTATCAGACTTTTGTTCGATGTCAATTAGAAATGTCTAAAAATCCTTTAGAATTCCCTAGGAATTTACGTCAGAACTCGTATATAATTGTCCGACAAATCTGAAAAATTTGCGAATTTTCCCAGACAAAGAGTTTCTTTCAACCACTCATATATATTTCGGTACAATGTCGCTCAGACATCGGATACGAAATAAGCAACATGTGCAGACTGTTGTTACGGATTCTGACCGAATTCGGCAAAAAATGTTTAGTGTTTTCTCCACACAGAAGAAAATGAACTAAGACCCCTTTCACACTAGGCAATTTAGTTGCGCAAGTCTCTTGAGTTTTTAGATGCCAGAGGTAATGTCGGGTTAAGGAGAAGAAAATTTTACATGCTGTTTTGTTGTTGGGCAAGAGACATGCGCAACTAAATTGTTGAGTATGAAAGGGGTCTAATTTTGTTTGCAATTCTTGTGTGGTTCCAAATTCAAATCTAGCTGGTCAAAATTATGTGGTGGTGTTTTTATACGGATTTGAGGTCTCTGAATCCAAAAATTATGTTTAAAAAGATCTGCATTACGTATTTTTATACTCTAAACCACCATAGTGGGGAGAGTATTATGCTTTTGTGCTGATGTTTGTAACACCCAAAAATATTACTTTCAGGGTCGATTTATCGAAGTCCTACTGTCCGTTTGACTGGCTGCTTGTCCACGAAACGATAAAAGTAGAGGTCGCAATTTTATAGAACATTTCTCGAAAATGGTCTACAAAATCATTTTCGTTAACATTGATTATAAAAGGATGTACGAGTTTGGATTAGATTTTTATAGAGACACATTCCCTATAAGTTGACTTATTATTATCTTTTTGGTAAGTTCAAAAATTTAAGAAATTTTAATTAAAAAATTCTGTTTTGAAAAAGTATCATACTGTAAAACCTAAAATGGACCTATCAACCTTCGTATTCGATTATAAAACCAAATAAAACCCTGAGTTATTTTTTTAAATTTCATTAATATTGAGTCAATGATCTATATAAATAAAAATCAAATGTCTTTCGTTGGTAATTGCATCAGTTGTGAACGGCCTAACCGATTTAGACAATTTTTTTTATGTTGGGCATAGTCCAACTTAGGTTTTTACGGAATTTACTACGCCCACTTTTTTCGATTTATCCAAAATCGGAAAACGGCTGAACCGATTTGTTAATTTTTTTTTTAATGTTCGCAATTGTCCGCAAAAGTTTTTACAGAAATAAAATTTGTCCACGTCCACTTATTAAATACATCTGCAAAATACACTGATCTGTGATAACTCATATTTCTGACCAAAATTTAATTTTTATATAAAAACTGAAAATATCTAAATTCGCTAATAACTTGGCCAATAAGCGTTCAATCAAGAAAAGTAGCTCGATCTGTGATCACTCATATTGTGATCACTCATATTGTGATCACTCATATTGACAGCTAGTATTCACTAAATTTGATAGAAAGATATCTTTATACATAGAAATAAGATGAACTATTTCTCGATATTAATTTTAATCTCACAAAATCTGTTCTAAATTTTACATCGGTATGTATTTGTGTTAATGTTTTTTTTTTTTTTTTTGGAAGAGGCCACATTTGACCAATTATGAGACGATTGTCATAAAATACATCTGTTAATGGGGCTTACTTCATCTCAATGCCGAAACATATTAGCACATTTATGCTTTTGCGATTCTCGGAAATTACCTTATATTAGAGTTGTGGATCGATCAGCCAAAAAGTGGGTCTAGGGATTTATTTATTTATGAATACCAAACGTATATACATAAATACAATAACGCTATAAACACGGCATGACCAAGTTCCATTCCCAATTTTATCACTTTTTTTGTTGGAGGGTATAATTTGAAATAATGTTTTCTATTATTTCCAACAGCACTGTATTTAGTATTTCAAGTTTACTCAGTTGTAGCAAAAATGATCTACATTTCTCGCATACACGTTTTGCTATTTTTTGTCTATCGATTTCTCTATTTCACGGTGATGCTTCGATGTGAATTTATAATTGAGGTTTTACATAAATTATAATCCAACGATTTGAAAAAAAAACAAATCAGACCAAGCTACTTTATTTTCAAGATTTACTTACACAGTGTCTTATTACGAAAATTCTTTGTCGCACTGTGTCTTAAGAATAGGAAGTTCTAACTAGGACTCATTTCTATGCAAATAGACGTTGTAATAAAATGTAACAAATGTAAACGCACTTAGAGAGATAATATTGAAATATGTAAATAAATTACTTTAAGTTCTCTCTTACACACAGTTCAGAGTGAAGTGTTATTGTTTGTGTTTTGATTTTGCCTTATTGACATGACGTAGATACATTTAAAACTAGTTTTTGTTGTTTATGAAGACGCTTAAATGTATCTCACAAATAAATATACAAATACTCGTATTGGTATTATATTCTGAGATAGTCAGTTATTGATAACTTGATTTAATTATTTTTCTGAGTTTATTTTAAAATAACGAACAAATGGACGGATGACTGGTTAGCTTGGCTGGTTTTGAGATTGAGAATTCAGTCAAACAAAAGCAGCGGCTGTGAATAGAGGTTTTCAATTAAGAAAAGTGATCGTAAAAAAAATAAAAAAAACTAAAGTTTTTGTTTAAAAAAAGGTACAAAACATATTTAAATTGTATATTTAGTTGCAAAAAAATCAAAAGAATCATCTTCTTTTTTACAAAAGAAATTAAGTCAAGGTAGTGGGAATAATGGAATACATTTAAAATGGAAAAATGTGTTAAAAAATCTAGATTTTATTTGAAGTGGGATTTTTTTGTGCTAAATACATTTTACACGGAATTGTTATTAATTTGTATTTTTTTTTATTGTTGTTGCTTTTAATCGTATTCCCTGTGGGTATTCCCTGTACCCCTGAGAAGGTCATTGGTCGTTGTATTTTATGCGTACATTTGTTAATCATAAAATAGTTTAGTATTGGAAAATTTTATATGATCATCCACTAAATTCTCAGATAAATGAAATACATGAATAATTTCTTTCTTCCCTATACATACATACTATTTTATTAATAACCAAAATGTTTAATAAATTATTTTAACAATGCACAAAATTAATACGAAAGTGAAGAACCAGTTTCGTGCAAAAATCTGTTTTTTCTGTGAATTTCACGATTTCAAGTTAATATTTCTTAAAATGATTCAAGGTTATTAGCAAAAAAAAAAATTAGGGTTTGTTTATATAATTATACATTCAAATACTATTTTATACAAAATAATAAACAATTGGCAATCAAAACTTAAAACTTAACATTTTATATACATAAAAAAGCAATTACTACAAGACAATATACGACAAAGGTCAATAATGTTATCAATATCAAATGCTTATGTACACATTAGAAAATACTAATGTGTACGGTTGGTTCATGCCTTCTCATCTTTGATTAACCTAAATTTAAAAATACATATATTTTATTTTATTTGTACCAAATTGTTTGAATGTAATTAGGTTATTTGTTATAGATAAAGTACAGTGCAATTCATAGTTAGAACATGATTATTTAATGCGGTACACTTAGTCCCAATCATCGATCCCAATATACATATGTACATATCTCGATTGAATTGTTTACATGTATATATTCAGTAGATAAATACACATAGATCGGAAACTCTCCAGTCAAAGACCTAACTCAGTTGTCATAAACCTAAGTGGTGAGAATGCTTTAGTAATAAAAACTATGTGAAAACAAAAACAACACTCGTATGTGTGATTATTTTGAATAATTTTTTTGTTTGAGTTTTTTTCTAGTTTCCGCTCTATGTTTCTCTATTGTTGATATATCCCTTATTCTGAAAAATTAAAACCGTAACAACAATTTTGAGTAAAATTTGTTTAATTTTATTGCTAAGTTTAGAATCATAGTTGTGTATTAAACAAGTAAGAGAGCTATATTCGGCTGTGCCGAATCGTATATACCATTCACCAAATTATACTTAAAAATACAAATTTTAAATATTTATAGGTAAACAAAATTTAATTTTTTTTCCAGTTGTTTTTTTTCATTTTTTGAAAAAAAAAATTTTCGAATTGTAATTTAACATTTTTTTTTAAAATTTAAAATTTTTTTTTTTAATTTATTTTTTTAAATATCTATCATTAGATATCCATATTGTCTATATTAATGACTTAGTAATCCAGATATACATAGGTCAAAAATAGGTAAAAAAGGTTGTCCTGGTTTTTTCCTCATATCTTAGACATTTGTGGACCGATTTTAAATAGGAAACTTATCGAAAGCATGTCTGACAGAATTAATGAAGATTTGGATCCCGAAGATATCTGATTGAATATCTATCATTAGATATCCATATTGTCTATATTAATGACTTAGTAATCCAGATATACATAGGTCAAAAATAGGTAAAAAAGGTTGTCCTCGTTTTTTCCTCATATCTCAGCCATTTGTGGACCGATTTTGCTGATTTTAAATAGGAAACTTCTCGAAAGCATGTCTGACAGAATTATTGAAGATTTGGATCCCGAAGATATCTGGGGTCTTCATAAAATTTATTTCAACAGACGGACGGTCATGGCTTAATCGACTCCGCTATCTATAAGGATCCAGAATATATATACTTTATAGGGTCGGAAAATTATATTGTGGAAATTACAAACGGAATGACAAACTTATATATTATTTTCTTTTTACATATGGGCATTTCCTCCGATTAGTAAACCAGGATCGAAAAATAAAATGTTGCTAATCATCGTGTTTTATTGAAGATATTTCGATATAATTTGGTTCTATATTCTTTGGACATCAAAAGCGTACGAACGTACGTTCGTGACCCCAGGAAATGCCCATATATCAGAAACTCTCCTGTCAAATATCTAACTCAGTTGTCAAAAACTTAAGTGAAGCGAATGCATTTGTAAAAAAACAATGTGAAAACAAAAATGGGTGATTTTTTGAGTTTTTTTTTGAAGTTTCCGCTCTATGTGAATTTCTCTAGGGTTTTAATTTTATACGTAAGTTTTAATTTTGTTACAAAGTTCAGAATAAGGAA
This sequence comes from Calliphora vicina, assembly GCF_958450345.1. Lineage (NCBI taxonomy): Eukaryota > Metazoa > Arthropoda > Insecta > Diptera > Calliphoridae > Calliphora > Calliphora vicina. Next base: position 39,896,258 of record NC_088780.1, on the reverse strand, counting down.
GGTAATTATAGTTCTGTTAATATGTATTAAAAAATAACAAGTTTCCTTAATAAATTGTTTTTTTTTTACATGTTGTCTTTATTGTATCTTAACTTTTTAATGATTTAACAATAACAATTTAATATTTTAATAAAATAAAATATATAATATAAATATTATTTATAAAGTCCAGTCAGTGTCTGACAAAAAATGTGTATCCTTAGTTCTAATGAGCAGTTAAAAAAAAATTCGGCTTTTTAAATTGTTTAAATATATTCTATCCAATGTAAATTTGTACGCCTAAAACGATGGCGATATCATTTCGAAAAAAAAAATTGTTTCTACCAAAACTCGCTCATTGAGAAAAAAATTAAATATGGGCGCTTAGAGTGTATATTAAATTTTTGATATATCTTAGAGCAAATCTGATTATACGTAAACATTAATTGTCTTCGAATTCTGTCTAAATTTAAAGCTGAGACCATGGCCCATATTTGAATAACATAATAAGGTTAGTTTAAAAGAAATTACGCGTAGATTATTATTTGCTTTTAATTTTGATCGAGATGTATACCGAGGAGTTTGCAAATAGAACTATGAATTAAATATTTGTTAAGAGAGAACTTAATCTTAATAAATTCCAATGAATATAAAAGGACATACAAAATCATGAAATGAACTTTTTATAAATACAACCATAAAACCTATTAATTCTTTTATTAAATCACAATTTGTTTCCTCTTTTCTAGCATCTTCAAAATGTTCCGTCAACGTTTATCACTTTTAGCGTTGTCAGTACTTCTAGTCTCTGTCACTGCATTGCCGCAGCGACAACAATCACAACAGACTGTAGATCCATCAATTGTCACTCTAGTCGACAATGTGTTTGGTCAAAATACTGGTCAACAACAGCCTACTAGTGGATTTGGAGTGGTAGTGACACCTGTTCCCATAGATCCTTCAGCACCTTCGGATGAATTTACCTCCATCAGTGGCCGTGCACAATGTAATTGTGTGCCCTATCATCAGTGTGATCCAAATACTCAAACTACCACTCCGGTGGATGATGGAGCTTTTGATGGTTTTGGATTGATTGATATTCGTTTCAATAGAGATTCAGATGATAATGCTCCATCTTGCGAACATTTCTTGGATGTGTGCTGTGATGGTGGCCATACACGTAATGTCAGCTTAACACCCACCCCACAAGAGGAAAGACCAAATCGTCCTAAAGGCTGTGGTGTCCGTAATGTGGGTGGTATTGACTTTAATATAACTGGGGCAAATGATAATGAAGCTGGTTTTGGTGAATTCCCTTGGACCGTGGCTTTGTTGCACTCCACAAATGCCAGTTACTTCTGCGCTGGTTCCTTGATTCATCCCAGAGTCGTTTTAACTGCTGTTCATTGTGTGTTGGATCGTCCCTTGAATAGTTTTGTTATACGTGCCGGTGAATGGGATACACAAACTATTAAGGAACGTCTGCCTTTTGAGGAAAGAGGTGTAGCAAGGGTAGTGACACATCCTCAATACAATTACCGTAATGTGGCCAATGACTTTGCTTTGGTTATATTGAATACACCTTTTACTTTGGGCGATCACATCAATGTGGTGTGTTTGCCACCAGCGAATAGTTCGCCTACTCCCCGTACCACTTGCTACTCTACTGGCTGGGGCAAAGATATATTTGGTGCTGCCGGTCGTTATAGTGCCATCATGAAACGTGTTCCATTGCCAATTGTCGATTACACTACATGTCAAAACCAATTGCGTAGTACTCGTTTGGGACCAAGATTTGCCTTGGATCGTTCTTTCATCTGTGCTGGTGGTCAACGTGGTATTGATACTTGTCAGGGTGATGGTGGTGCTCCTTTAGTATGTCCTATTGGCTTGGAATCAAGTCAACGCTATCAACAGAATGGTATTGTAGCTTGGGGTATTGGCTGTAATGAAGAAATACCGGCTGCCTATGCCCATGTCGGTTTGGCCCGCGACTGGATAGATAACCAGATGTATGCTAATGGTTTCGATACTACATCGTATTCTGCAAACTAAACGAGAGAGATTGTCTTTAAATGCTAAAAAGTTAAAAGTAATAAATAATTCATAATAAATAAATATTAAATTATAACGTATGCAATGCATGTATGGATTTTAATTGTTGGATAAAAGCATTGGACTTTAGTAAAAGGGCAGGTGAAAGTAGAAAACCTTCTCATTTTAAGTTTAGAAAATTTAATTGAGGCCTTAATATAATAAAATATATAAAGAATATAGTAACGTCTAGTCTATGTATAAAACAAGTTAGAGAACTATATTCGGCTGTGCCGAATCTTATATACTCTCCAAAGAGTAGAATATCCATATTCAGTATTTCTTATTCATGGAAGGATAAACAAATATTTAGACAAACTTCATCATTTTGCATCTGAAAATTAATTATATCAGAGCTTTTCGTGCTTTAACAGTAAAAAATTACAGAATTTTGCGAATGTGGGCATTAAATAGGAGCTATGTACTAGGGGTTTCTGGTTTAATCGGTTAATCGGGGTTTAGATTTGATCGGTTAATTTTAAATTATTCGATTAACCGAATAATAAAACCACGAATTTTGAGTATTTTATTAATAAAAGAACAAAAACTTTAAAAAAATAACAATTCAACCAAAAAAGAAATTTAATAAAAATTGACTTGGAAAAAACTCTCTCGCTGATTGTAGATGCTGGAGAAATTGAATATCTCAGTTCTTTTTTTAGTTTTTTCTAAGCATATGAAATCCTCCATTATATCATTGGAGTCCTTTTTGGATTGTTTTTAGATTTTGAATACTTTTAATAATTTCAATAAGTTCTGATAAAATACTCGTTTCAATAATATCTCCTGTTTGGTCTATTATCATGTCCTCCTCCGACAAATACATGTAAATTAAATATGTCAGTTGTTATACTCACTAAACATGTTTCTTAGATGTTCGAAAAATATGTAATTTAACATATTACAAAAAATATGTTAAAGTGCAAAAAAGAAATTTCGGTTAACCTTCGCTTTACCAAAGGTTTTTTATGTACATGGTTTACCAATACCCACCCGGGTGACACTACACTTCTATAAATATATGCGACGAACGAAATTTTAAAAAATTGAAAAAACCTTATAAAAAGTTTAAAATGGTTCTACTAAATTCTATAGAACTCTAGAATTTGTTCAGTGAGTACAAATTTCATTTAAATCGAAACAAAATTAAAAAAAATATTAAACCAATAAAATCGATGTGGTCACCCGGGTGGGTATTGGTAAAGCGAAGGTTAATCGGTTAATCGAAACAAATTAATCAGTTTATTTGTTATTTGAAAATCACCACAATTAATCGGTTAACCGATTAACGGTTAACCTGAATTCGGAATGAGAATATCCTTTAGACTCCCAAATGGATGCAGCATCCTTCAGGCCAAGATATCGGCCATAAGAAGAGCGGCAAACTGGCTCAGATATTACAGTGTATCTAGTAGAGATATCCGTATATATAAAGACAGTAAATCCGCAATTAAGTCCCTGGTAGGTGTTTATACAACATCGAACATGGTCCAGGAATGCCGGACAGTTGTATTCACATGGGTACGTGGACACAGGGAAAATGAGGGCAATTGTATTGCTGATTACTTGGCGGGAAGAGGAGACTTGATGTCGGACGACGAAATAGACTTCCTCTGTGGAATCCCGCTGTCAACCTGCAAGGAACTGATACATGACGCATATTACGAACTTGCCCAAGCAAGGTGGGGAAATGAATCCACCTGTGCCACCACGTAACGTATCTACTTCGGTTAAAACGAATACGACTGAGCAACATGGTGGCAATGATCACTTTGGTTACCTTACCACGACTACTGTAGAAGTTGTCAGAATGAGGAAGAGGAAGAGACCATCCTACACTTCTTCTGTAATTGCCAGGCACTGGGTGATCTACGTGCCAGGCATTTAGGTGAATGATGCTTTAGTACCCTCTCCGGGTTATCTGTGAAGGATTTAAGGTGTATAGATTAGGTAAAGCGGATGGTTGATAAGACCAGACATGCAAATTATGCCTCTTAGGGACCCAACAACCATCCCATGATGGTTGAATTCTCTACCCCTCTCCTACTTCTTTTCTCTTTTTTATATACACTCTATTCTTGAAATTTCACTATAACTAATGGTGTTTTCTTTTCTGACACAAAATATAGCCTATATATTTTGTACCATTTATTAAATGTTACCCATACCCTCATAATGTGTTGCATTTTTAACGATCACAATAGAACAAAAATCTTTGCCATTTATGCAATTTTCTTTTATGTAGCTTCGAAATATTATAAAACTATACTTTTTGCTTACATAAAAAGTGGTGCATTTCTAACCCTTTGATAAAATTGAGGGTGAAACATTCAGGGTTTTAGGGTAACATTTTTAGAAAAGAACATGACCATACTACATTTTTTTCAGAAAAGAACACAAAGAAGGGTAAAAGGCAGAAAAATGCATCATTTATGCCAGAAAAGAAAACACCATTAATCTATAAATTTCCCTTTTCTTTAACTTCTATTTCCCTTTTCCTTCTTTCTGTTCTAATTTTTCTTCTTCAGGTATCACAAAGGGAACGTTTATTGGACCCAAGTGAGCTGTACGCGACGAAGATTTTAGACGACTGCCTGAATACCATACCATTGGAGATATGGTCGAATATGAACTGATGTTCAGAAAGTCCAGTAGTCTGATTTTTGGATTCAAATTACTGATCTGTGTGAAATTTTGGTTCGATATCAAAATTTTTTTTTAGGTATTTTCAATGTGATCCTTATATGGGACATATGAACGATTATGGTCCGATCTTAATAAAATTCGGTATAACAAACCTTTATATACCACTTTTGTAGGTGGATGGTATAAAAATATGCTGGGGTTTTCATATAACAATTAAGTTTTATTGTTGTCGTACGGAAATACTTTTAATATTTCTCGATCCCTTGGTTTTAGTGAAATATCGGTAAACTTAAAGTTACAAATTCAAAACAACATAAATAATTTAAAATTTTTTTTTTTGCTTGAAAGATATGAGCATAATACTAGCGGCTGTGTTATTTAAAAAAAGAACATAACAACAAAAAACCGAAATAGTTGAAAAACATGTTATCATAAATTTTTTAATTAATTTTTATTCACATACGTGTTTTGGAAAGCTACTTGTGTTAGCTTTTTTACTAAAATAAGAAAAAAATAATTTACTGATTTACGATCATCTTAGAGCGTGAATAAAATGATTTTTTTTTTGAAAAAAATACGTTTTTTGGAACTTAATTAAAGAAACAATTTTAAAATCAATTTCAAAACAACATACTTGTGATATTTTGAAGTTTTAACTTTTAGATTTAGAAAAAGAGGAAAATAAATCTGTTAGTCCTTCGAGTTTAATTTTTGAATTAGGTCTTCATGGGCCCACAAGGGGCGCGGCAAGGGACCCCCAAATCGGTAATGTTATATTTTTAAAACGATCCCATTTCTTTGTTTGTGTTCTGATTTCCAAAAAATTACCAGGAATCCAGCGATTCCCAAAAAAGTTTCGATAAATCCCAAATCGGAACACAGACGAAGAAATAGGATCGGTTTTAAAATTTATCATACCTGAGGTGTCCTATTTTGGGGTCCCTGGCCGCTCCCCTGGTGGCCCATGATGTCCAAATCCAAAACTTAAAATCGACAACACTTCCTCTTTGTGCATGTGAAATTTCATTCAAACCGAACTTACAACAACAAATTTGTTACAAATTTGTTTTCCCCTTTTTTTATACCAATTGCCAGATCTCAATCCATAGAAAGAAGTAATAAAAAACAAGGGATAACCAACAAAATACCGAGTCACTAAAAGGCCCAAACAATTTTTGTAAACGTGAATTTGGTATAATTTAAGATGGGTATGGGTAAGCATGGGTATGACCATGTATAAATACACAAATTCAGAGAAGATTTTACCACAATAACGTAAATTTTGTCATACGTAAAACTATATATATGTATGTACAGTATTGGCCATAACTAAAGCACCCCTTCAATGAATTTTTTTCATTTTTGTATAAAATCAAAGTTTTAAATATCTATTATGTATTATTTTCATTTGTTAATATGTTTAGTATTGATAAACAAATACTTTCAAAGTTAACCTTTCTATAAGAGGTAACTTAATATCAAAAAATATTTTAAGGTAGAAAATGAAACGGACAAAACTAAAGCACCCCTTCAAGGATATACTATAAAAAAAATTTTAATTAATTTTTTTGTTGCAAATCCTTTGTTTTGGATGAGCCAAGAACATCTCTTGGCATAGAAAATAATATGTTTTTATGGCGTTTTTCGATATTCCTTCCCAGGCTATTTTAACGGCATGAAATAAATCGTGAAAATTTCCGATCCTTATTTCAGCAATTTTCACGATTTACTTTCATATTAACAATGTGCCACAAGTTCTCAATAGGATTGAGATCGGGAGATTGACCAGGCCAATGAAGAACTTTAATATTATTGCTCTGTAGCCAAGTCTTACAAACTTTGGAGGGGTGCTTAGGATCGTTATCCTGTTGAAAGCTCCCTATAACTGGCATCTCTTCACTGGCAAAAGGCAACATTACAGCTTTCAATACATCACGGTACATGAACCGATCCATAATCCCATAAATTTTATGATTTGGCCCAAATCCTTGACCAGAAAAGCTACCCCAGACATTGCCTCCTCCATGTTTAATTGTTCCTTTGCAATACTTAGGATTCAGTCTTCCTCCTTTTGGTCTGCATACACGCCTTATTCCAGCGGGACTTTTTAAATTGTATTTGGATTCGTCAGGGAACAGTACTGACTTTCATTTTTGGACACTCCAGTCGATGTGGGCTTTGGCAAATTTCAGTCTAGCTTTCTTGTTCTTAGCTGATAGAAATGTTTTTTTTGCTGATCATCAGCTGAATAATCGGGCTTCTACTACTCTTTTACGGATTGTTATTTCGACAACGCATAATCTTAAACTTGTTCTTACTTGAATAGCTGATGCTGTAGGATATTTTTGTATTGCTCTTTTGATCAAGGAATCATAATATCGTGTTTTTTTCGCAAACGACCTCCAGAATTAAAAAATTTTGAAACAAGCCTGGAAATAACTGATCTGTTAATTGAATATTTTTTACTCAATTCATGTAGTGATAAGCCCGTCGTCCAGTCTTCAATAACTTTAATTTTAAATTCACTGGAGTACTTCTTCCTTGTCATTATTTTTTTTTTCACAATAAACTGTATAAAACTTAAATTTTGCACACGTTTTGCTTTAAATTTATCTTTTGGAATTTTTAAGTCCATTCATTGTGATTCCCGATAACTCACATTGCAAATATGCAGTACCGAGTCAAATTTTTAAACATCTTATAAGAGTGTGCTTTTGTTTTGTCCGTTGCATTTTGAGTTTTTATATGATTTATCATTTTAAATTAATTTTTAATAAAATTATCTTTCACTAAATGAATATTAAATGAACATTAACAATATTAGTTAATAAAATATATACAAACTACTTCCCAAAAAAACCGTTTTTATCAAAAAAATTATGATTTGAAAAAATCCATTGAGGGGGTGCTTTAGTTATGGCCTATACTGTATATTGAAATATGTACTTAATTGAAAAATCAAATGGGGATTTTTCTCAATATTTTGCAGAATCGTTAACCTAATAATTAATGTAATTCATTTGGGTTATTTAGTTTAAGTTACATGTTGTAATCTTGTAAATTTTTTATAGATTGTTTCTATATTAGATTGCGTAAATAGTTTTTAATCACAATACTTGGGAAATTTTCAAGGATTTTATATATACATAGATTACTATTGCTTTTTTAAAATGATCACATTCACTAATTTACTTTAATTAATAATGAGTTGCTAAAACGCCTAAAAAAGAATACATATCGTTAGCTTAGTGAGCACATGAGCTAAGTCCACATTTTATGAATATTGAGATTTTTATACAAAACGTTAGAATAAGTAAAAATAAACTGCTAAAAAAACGTTTACTATTATTCCATTTATTTGTGAAAATTGTAAAACTACGTTCTTAATTATATAATAGCGACAAACTTGATTTAATTATTAGTTTATTCAATTAATGTTAACCAAAAAACGTTTATCATAAAATATTAAAGGAAATATGGGATAATTTGGAAATTTATTATCATCTTGACTCCATTGCCCTTTAAGAGCAGCTTTAGTGACAATAGAGACTATAAATGCAATAAAGAAAATCCCGAACCCCGGGATTTTCAAAAATCAGTCCCGATTTGCATCTCTAATTATAAATCATACCAAATCTATATATGTATATATTTTTTTCATCTCTATCTGCCATCTTTTATTTTCTATTTTCATGTAACACAAAGGGATCTACTGTTTGAACCCAAATAAGCTGCTCTCTTTCCTGTCTCTAATATGCGGCTGCTTGTTAATCTAACCTCTCACTGATGGACTATATACATTCACTAAGAAGGGATTTTTGGAAATTCGAAGAATTAGAATTAAATTCTTCTTCATAAAAAAGTGGACTGGTGTTTGGTAGTTTTTTGAAAGTCGTAAATTTTGGAGGAGGAAATGAGTAAAAACTATATTTTGGTACTTTTTTTGGAAACCTATGTATCTTTTGAACCAATAAACATAGACATTAATTTTAAATCGTATTCGTTACTTATCAAAAAGTACCAAATATAACTTTGGTACTTTTTAAATTCTAACCCTTAAGGGATAAAAATTGTGTTTGTTTTGGTACTTTCTCTAAAATACAACATTTTCTATTAATTGACATACTTTTAAGAATATCTTATTGTGAGTTCACACTACGATACTAAAATGTTTTTGAATAAAATTTGTATCATCTCAATGCGGACAAAAAAGTACCACAAAAGTTTAAAACGGGTAAATACATTTTATCCACAATTATTAAGCCAATTTTGATAAAATTTTAAATATTGGTTCTTTAGTCATACAAAAATTAACTAAAAGGTTGTTATATGGAACTCGAGTGAATATAAAGTTTCAGCTAACGAAATTCTAAATCAAACTAAAGCTAAATGAAATATACTAAATAAAAATCAACTAAATATTTGATACTTTATAGAAAAATAAAAGTTAAAATCATGCGTTTAAGGATTAAACTTTGTTCTGTGTTCAAGAGAAAAAGAAAAGAGAAATTGTTATTTTTTTACTTCTAATGGTACTTTTTTAATATTTTAAATTCTTTAATTTATCTACATAAAAGTTAACTGATATGCTTCGGACTGATGTAGGAATTAAGGATAGAGTACGTAAATAATTGATCTAGAAATATGAAATTAAGCATATGGGGCATTTCACGTCAAGTGAACCAACTTTTGAAATCGATGTCTTCCGATCGCGATGAAATTTGTTAGTTCTATTGGATAGTAATTCGGACACCATTTTTCAACAAGATCGGTCAAGAACTCTCTGAGTTATAGGAGGTCAAAATTTGACATTTTGGCCAAACAGGTGTTTTTTTTTATCCATATAACTTATTACCTATTGTTCTTAGCAAAATGTGTCCCAAATAGTTTAGATAGCTATTTATGCAATCTTTCGAAAAAAAAATTAAAAAAATTTAATAAAATATTTTTGATTTTTTTTTTTTAAATCAAAAATATTTTTGACTTTTTTTTTCAAAATGGGCCCTTTTTATTTATTTTTTTATTTTTTTTAAGAAAGCTTAGGTCTTTTCCTAAGCGACCTATATGGTCGCTTAGTGGGATGCGAGTGGGATATCTATCAAAAAAAAATATTTTGTAACTCAAGATTTAAATTTTTTGAATTTTTTTGCAAAATCAAAAACTTTGTTGACTTTTTTTTAAAAAAATGGACCCATTTTTTAATTTTTTTTTTGCTCAGAAGAAAGCTTATGTGTTTTCCTTTAACACTCTTTTTGTCGCTTAGTGGGATGCGAGTGGGATATCTATAAAAATAATGTTTTGTAACTCAAGACATACAATTTTTTACTTTTTTTTGAAAAATCAAAAACCTTTTTGACTTTTTTTTTCCAAAATGGACTCTTTTTTTATTTATTTTTTTTTCTCAAAAGAAAGCTTAGGTCTTTTCCTTTAAAACCTTTTTGGTCGCTTAGTGGGATGCGAGTGGGATATCTATCAAAATAAATGTTTTGTAACTCAAGACAAATGTTTTTAAATGAATTTTTTCATATTTGTGTGATTTCCGTATGTCTTCAGAATGACAATAAATAGTTTTTTAAGATCATATAGGTAGTACGTTTTAATGAATGAGTCTAAAATTACATACTAAAGTACCTAGTTTAACCAAATGTTACAAATAATAATAAAAATAAACCACCATATAAATAACCTACCTGTCAACTTCTACCTCTCCACCCACTTCTTAAAGTCAAATGTCATAAAATAAAAAATAAACTGGTACTTCGGAGAAGGGCCATAAAATATTTCCACTTGATTCCAAAAATTTGTTTCTGGGGCACCTGATATTTTAACAATGAAAATCACGTGCGCTGAAAACTACCTCTAGGATTGACTAAAAAAGCCGCAAGATACAAAACTCAGACAAATTTTGGGGGTGGAAAATTAATAGCGGTCGGCCTCATATTGCACCCCTCCAGTGGCTATTATCGGTCAGTTGTTGTGGTTTTTATTTTTAAGGTTTTAGAAACACTTACACACAAATATGAAAAAAATCCATTTAAAAACATTTGTCTTGAGTTACAAAACATTTATTTTGATAGATATCCCACTCGCATCCCACTAAGCGACCAAAAAGGTTTTAAAGGAAAAGACCTAAGCTTTCTTTTGAGAAAAATAAATAAATAAAAAAAGAGTCCATTTTGGAAAAAAAAAGTCAAAAAGGTTTTTGATTTTTCAAAAAAAAGTAAAAAATTGTATGTCTTGAGTTACAAAACATTATTTTTATAGATATCCCACTAAGCGACAAAAAGGGTGTTAAAGGAAAACACATAAGCTTTCTTCTGAGCAAAAAAAAAATTAAAAAATGGGTCCATTTTTTTAAAAAAAGTCAACAAAGTTTTTGATTTTGCAAAAAAATTCAAAAATTTTAAATCTTGAGTTACAAAATATTTTTTTTTGATAGATATCCCACCCGCATCCCACTAAGCGACCATATAGGTCGCTTAGGAAAAGACCTAAGGTTTCTTAAAAAAAATAAAAAAAAAAATAAAAAGGGCCCATTTTGAAAAAAAAGTCAAAAATATTTTTGATTTAAAAAAAAAAATCAAAAATATTTTATTAAATTTTTTTAATTTTTTTTTTCGAAAGATTGCATAAATAGCTATCTAAACTATTTGGGACACATTTTGCTAAGAACAATAGGTAATAAGTTATATGGATAAAAAAAAACACCTGTTTGGCCAAAATGTCAAATTTTGACCTCCTATAACTCAGAGAGTTCTTGACCGATCTTATTGAAAAATGGTGTCCGAATTACTATCCAATAGAACTAACATTGGTGCAAATTTCATCGCGATCGGAAGACATCGATTTCAAAAGTTGGTTCACTTGACGTGAAATGCCCCATATAAAACTGAGTGAGTTAGAATCCATGGAGGAACCTTTACGGACCTTTTTTATTTTTATTGTACTTTCTAAATATTTTATAATAATGAGCCTATAATTATTAAATTATATATACTTAATCCGAAATTAATTAGAATACACAAAGGGGGACTTAATGATACGAGTACTTTTTGATTTTTCCAATACAAATAACCAATAAATAAGAAATCCGAAATGAGTGAGAATTCACAAAAGGAGTCTTAATAGTACTTTTTCTTCCTCCTAATAGTACCTTTTGAATTTTATATAATAATGCTTCTAAGAACACAAACTTAATTAAGCACACACGAAGCGAAAACTCAAAAATGTGGATTAAATGCTGTATTTATGCTTTGTCACTGGTACCTTTAGAATTCTTTATTATGAAGAACCGATATTAATGTTGGAACTTTTTTTTATACTTAATGGCACTTTTTGAATTTTCTATATTTATAAATGTAGAAACATGTAATTAGGTACTTATGAAGTTGAGTAAAATTGAAACTTTCAAAAGGGAATTAATGACACTTTTTTTTAATCTAATATTACTTTTTCAATTCTGTATATTAGAAACTCGTCTTTTTTGCATTTTGATCACTATAATTTTCTTGTTAAAAATCAATATTTGTTTGCGAATTTTTCCATTTGGGTCACTATTTTCCGACGTACAGCCACGTATATGTTTTAGTATATTTACATATAACATCAATAACAAACTTACAAAATATTTAAAACAAAGGATTTTAGAACGTAACATTTGTGAAAAGGGACTTATCACATTTGTACACTAAGGTAAGTAAGGACTAGGGTGATCGGCCCGGTTTTTAATAACCGGTTATAACCGGTTTTTTTGGTTAAGTCGGTTTCGGTTTTTTTGAAAAGCTCACATTTCTAATATCTAAACGTGTATTTTTATGAGTTTTAGTGTATTAAAATCTTTAAAAAATATTCAAAATCCAAAAAACTTAAAAAAAATACTCCAACTGTTTTAGAAGACTTTTTATATTTTGAAAAATGTCACAAGCTATCTACATATATTATATTCTATATATTTTTTCCATTTTTTTAAACCTAACGTAGTTGTTGACTTTTGAAATTAAATAAAAGTCGTAAAATATCAACCACTCATTTTAGAAAAAACTCAATTTTAATTTCAAAATGTGTCAAATTTGAACCGAATATCTTAAGAAAACAATAGCTTTGGTATTTACAAGGGGAATCCCAGTTTTCATACAAATATAATGTTCAGCAAGTATGATGAAAAGATACGGATATATGTTAGCCAAAGCTCTGAAAACATTCAACTTAATTGTGCGTAACAAAAATTTAAGATTTTAGCTCCAGGTCAAATTTAACCAATGATCTTAAGTGCAAAAAATTTTATATACGTAGTTGTTGATATTTGAAATTAAATAAAATTCATAAAATATCAAATATAGAAAAATTTAATTTTAATATCAAAATGGGTCGAATTTGACCCGAAGACATTGTGAACGTTTTAAAAAGACTTATTTTTTGTAATTAGAATACATGTATATTCTTTATCATAAGTATAAGATCTTTAATATAAAATAAAACTTAGTTTCTTCTTATTTCTTGGCGTTTTAATATTTTGCCAAAAAATCGGTTAACCGGTTATTATTAAAAAACCGAAACCGGTTTATATTAAATTGCAATTTTTCGAAGAAACCGAAATCTGGTTTCTAAAAAATGTCGAAGAATCGATCACCCTAGTAAGGACATAACTATTAGCGGTATTCACAATGTAGAGTACTTTCTCTAGCAAAGTAACAAAATACATTAGAAATAGATCTTATGCTTTTTTACTAGGGCAAGAATTCGACTTCATGAATCCGCTATTTTTTTCAAAAATTTTAATTAGTAATCTTATTTATAAATAAATACATACATATATGTATGTAAATAACACTATCCATTTTTTTTTAAATAAAATTTAAAAACTAAATTTCTTTATTAATCATATTCTACTTATATAATTTATAAAAATATTACTTAAATTAATCTTCGTTCAAACGGAGATCAAGTGAATTTACTCCATTGCGGGCATGTACATTTGATTCCATATTTAAAGAAGGTAATATAAGGCAAATAATACATAATTCGTTCATTTTAACAGACATTTCTGCAAATATTTTATGACAATTATTTCATAAAAATCATTTACATACTTTCTTTCATATGTTGATTCATATACATATATTTTTCAAAAAATTATAACAATATTATCAACTTAAAAACATATTTAAAATTAATCATCTTTAAAATTAATATTCTTCTTTCAAATGGAAATCAAAAGGTTTTACTTCGCTACCTTTAAAGACACGCACATAAGCCCATTTGATTCCAAATTTAAAGACGGCAATATAAGGCAAATAATACAATGATTTTTCATTAACCCAAATACCGAAATTCAGAAACCAACGTACAATATTATATTTGTGTAAATAGGTCAGCACAAGTAAGCCCCAGAATACCACAACTCGATCCCACCAACTTAAATCTTTGTAGTAGCGATATTGATTTGGATCAGGTTTTGTACCTGGACGATAATCAAAATCGTAATATTCATAGCCCTTAACATAAGCCAGACGTTTGGTCATATAGAGAAATGAACCCGCAGTCAAACTGATATTTACCGGCCATAGACCATCTAATAAAGCTTTACACATTTTCTCGAAATCTTTGCTGGTATTCTCCAAAGCCGGTTCATACACCTTGCGCATTACAATGTCCAGCCTCAGTTTAGTTTCAGACCAATTTTCACCGCAAATATTATATTCATCTTTAATACCCAGCAGATAGCCTATAACCCGCCACATATGCGAAGTAGCTTCTAAGAATTCTTCATCATATAGTTGTATGCGATGAGCACCCAATGTTAGAAATCCTATGAAACCAAATTGTGTTAAAGCTAAATCTTTTTGCGATATTTGACCAGCACCCAATTTAGCACAGGCTCGACTAGAACGCGAATGAGCATTTCGTACACCTTCCAAACTAATCCAGAATTTAGATGTTCTCGGTGTGGGTGAATAATTATACCAGGCTAATGTGTGCAATATTGTGCGAACATATCTTCTATATGCCGCTTTAGGCGATCCGGATTGGCGTGTGCAAATGAGCACTTTTAATATGGAGGGTATGGCTAAGACTCCAACTAAACCGGACAACATGCCAATTAGTAATACAAAGCGATATTTTGCCAAATAGCTTTGGCCTCTGAAATTATACAATAAATGTAAACAAAATTTAATAAAGTTGAATCATTAGAAAAACTCATAGTTGCAAAATAAATAAATATGTAATTTTTTAATTTGTCAAAATCAATTACCCAAGTAAATATTAAGTATTAGTACCGACATATGTCTTATTTCATGTTAAATAGTATTTAATAAATACCCAACGGCAGCTGCGATTAACAAATTACTACCAACTTTTATCTATAAATTATAATAATAAATGTGTATAAAGTGTTTACAATTTATTTAAATAACTTTGGGTTTATATTTATTTTGATTTTCGTTTAGGAATAATTTGAAATGAAAAATATCACATATACAGCATATAAATAATGATGTATTTATCTATAGATATAAAAATGAAATGGTCCATATGTAATGTAATGGCATCACGTGAGAACGACTGGAGAGATTTGGTTGATTTTTTTTATTCGATTTGAAATTTTCATGGTAAAACTCGGAAATTTTAAGTTTTTATATCCCATTTTTCATAATAAAAAATCTTTTTTGGAGAAACTTTAAAAACTAACAACACTGCCTCCTTTTCACTTCTCATTTTTTAAGTATGAGACAATTTTAGGAAAACTCAAGTATGAGACAATTTTAGGAAAACTCAAAGAACTAAATTTTTACTGCCTCACTTTCACTTCTCATTTTTATTAATAAGATACATTTTATGGAGAAACTTGAAGAGCTAACAACACTACGTCCTTTTCACTGCTCAAGTAATTCCGGTATTAATTATATTCATTTATTGTACCCTTCACCTTCGTGAGAAGGGTACAAACGGTTTGTCATTCCGTTTGTAATTTCCACAATATAATTTTCCGACCCTATAAAGTATATATATTCTGGATCGTTATAGACAGCGGAGTCGATTAAGCCATGTCCGTCTGTCTGTCTTTTGAAATCAATTTTCTGAAGACCCCAGATGTCTTCGGGAACCAAATCTTCAATAATTCTGTCAGACATGCTTTCGAAAGTTTCCTATTTAAAATCAGCAAAATCGGACCACAAATGGCTGAGATATGAGGGAAAAACCAGGACAACCTCGATTTTTTACCTATATCTGGATTACTAAGTCATTAATGATAGATATTTCAAAGACCTTTGCAACGACGCATATAAGTTGGACCAACAATGGGTCAAAATCGGAAAAATAACTTTTAAACCGAATTTTTATCACAAAAAAAAAAAAATTTAAAATTTATTTAAACAAAAATTTTTTAAAAAAAAAAATTTAAAAAATTTTAAAATAACAATTCGAAAAAAATTTAAAAAAACAACTTTGGAAAAAAAAAATTAATTTTTTTACCTAAAAATATTTAAAATTTGTACACTCAGGTCTCGTTTTATGCGGATTAAAATTTATGCGATTTTTAAATAAATTTTTTTTTTAGAATTTTAGAATTTAAAAGAAAATTTTAGATGATTTTTAAAGCTTTTTTACAATTTTTTTAAATTAAACCAATTTTGCATCACTGATATAATGGTTATAGTTTGTTTTTTACAAAATTAAATTCTTAATATAGATACAGATACGGAAAGAGCATTAAAGATTCATCGCGGACTGACTGATCTGTTTCCCGGATATCAAGAGTTGCATAAGCAACTTAAAAATTCAAAATCGCAGAGTTGAATGACAAATTATTTTGCAAGAAAAGAAGCAACTGAAGCTTCTAAAAATTCTTTGATTTCGTCCCCTATTCGCTAGATTAATTCTAGTGATGAAAATGATATTTTATCATATGATGACAATATGATTATATCATCTAGTGATGAAAGTGACGTTGAACCAATTCCAAAACGATGCAGACAATTGTTCAGTGATTTAGATTAATAATACATATTTACAGAATTTCCTTAACAAATGTGTTAGCTCATTTTTTTTTGATCATTTTCACTTTTTCTGTAATTATAAATATTTGTGTTTAACGTATTTTGTTTTTATTGTTTAAGTAAATTAAATAAATATATTTTTGTTGATTTTTTTATGCGATTTTGTTTGTATTTTTTAATTAAAATTTGAATTTATACGGTTTTTCAGAATTTTGGAACGAATCATTAGTTTTTATATGAAGCTAGAGTATCGTTTTATGCGATTTTTTTTTGGAACGCATCTATCGCATAAAACGAGACCTGAGTGTATTTTGAAGTAAAATTTAGTGAAGGGTATATAAGATTCGGCACAGCCGAATATAGCTCTCTTACTTATTTTTATTCAAAGTGGAATGCGGAGAGTTATTCTAAATATACATATTTTTCATAATAAATTTTTAATTTTAAATTTAAAAAAGAGGAACAACAGTACAAATATTGACTACCATCTATCTATGTACACGAGTTTAAGAAAAATTTGTAATTTAAATTACAATATACAAAACAAATACAATTGTATTAGATACTTACTGTCGAAATAGTTTATCATTGTAGTAATAGGGCAATTCCATTTCATAACCGCTATCGCCTTCATTGCAACCATCATTTAATAAATGATTTAAATAAGCTTGAGCTTTTGGATTTTCTGCAACCGTTTCGCTGGTTTCATCATGATGATTATTATTGAATGCATTAAAATTTCCAGCTAAAAATATAGAAAAACACCAGAACAATAAAATATAATTCGTTACAGAACTACCACTATTTGAAATATTTTTGTTTTAACAGCACTAACAAAATGTTACTACCTCTCTGTTGTAAGGATCAAATTTTTGTCAGGCCATTCGGGTTGGGGTCCTTGTACTGATGGTGTTGAAGGAACAATCTCGCCCATGCAATTAAATTTATGCAAACCATGAATAGTCAAATGGTGATTATTGAATTCCATTTGTTCTTGGTCAAGAAGGTCCATAACTTTGCATTATTTATTTAGATTGATTTCGTTTACCGTTTCCAAGGTAATCAGATAGCAGATCCGGATAACCTAAATTGAAAGATGGCCGGTATGGGTTTCGCTTCTGTTAGTTGAAAGTAATTATAATCTTTATTTGCAACAGGTAAGTTCCAATAAGGTTACGTGGCTCATTGGTAATATAAACAGTGTTATTACATTGATTTAACAGGATTAATCTAGGAGCAATTTCTTCAATAGTGGGTATATGGTTGTTGTTGTTGGTTAACCTACAATTTGCTATATTACCTCGCAATAAATTTGTTACCAAGTATCATTACACAGGGCAACAAAATCGAAAAAATGTTGGAGGCTTTTTAAACCACTACACAATTTTGATGTATTGTGGGTCCAGTAGTACAAAAATGGTAAAATTTTTAAATTCTATGGATAGATTTATTTTTAAACATTTTTTTTCTAAAATTGTGATTTTTTTGCTTTTGTTAAAATTTTTGTTACAATAACAAAACACATGTAAAATTTACACTCAAAGAACACGCTTGTAAGCACATACAATTCTGAATCTGAAAATGAGTGAATTCACATAATTGTGAATAAATTCGAAAATAATCAATCGATTTTTATGATCGATATCTCATTTTATTGCTATTACATGTGGGGTTGTGATAAAATGATAAACCTGAACAATTTCTGTCGTTTTCGATTTTTCATGATTTTTTTAAAACAAAAAAAAAGCAATTTTCACGTAAAAAATATATTTTTTGCTTCAATTTGTTATTATAACTCCGAAACTACTCAGCCGATTAAAACGCAATATATATGTGAAAATTTGTAAATAGCATGGGGAAGATGTTTTAAAAATTCAATCAATCGAAAGAAGATTATTAACTACTCAATTTTATGTATATCAAACAAAAAAGTTAAATTTTGTGAAAATGAGCGAATTCACTTGTGAATAAATTCGAAAATAATCAATCGAGTAATTTTATTATCGATATCTCATTTTGTTGCTATTATATGTGGATTTGTGATAAAGTAATAAACCTAAACCATTTCTGCCGTTTTCGATTTTTCATGAGTTGTTTAAAACAAAAAAATTTTCTATTTTCACATAAAAAATATAGTTTTTGCATCAATTTGTTATTATAACTCCGAAACTACTGAGCCGATTAAAACGCAATATATAAACAGATTAAAGGATAAGTAAATTTGAACTTTTCCAAGTTTATTTCAGTAATATCGGACTAATCCTTTTTGAGTTATCATAAATTATGTGGAGAAACATCTACAAAAATTCGCTATTTAAGAAAAAAAATTAAAAAAAAAACTTTTCCATAGAATTTAAAATTTGGACCATATTTGTACTACTGGAACCACAATACATCAAAATTGTGTAGTGGTTTAACAAGACTGTAAATTTTTTTTTGATTTTGTTGCCCTGTGTAATTAATTTATTATGTGATTTACAAGTATTTTTAATTTTAAATTTATAGGATATTTTATCAAAAAACTTTCCAGATTCTGTGGGTCTTATAAATAGTTTAGAACAAAATAGTTTATCAGTTGTTGGAATGCTTACAATTAGAGTACGGAAATAAACAAATCGAAACGTTTGCTATCGTTTTGTTTGGTTCTTTGCAGTGAGTAAAACAAAAACCAAACATAAACAATGAGAATGATTGTGCCATTTTGTTTTGTATTGTTTTTGCTCGTTAGCGCAAACTAGGGTATTCAATCGATTAACCGTTAATCGGTTAACCGATTAATTTTGGACGGTTAACTGTTCGAATAATTAAAAATTGCTGATTTTCAAATAACAAATAAACCGATTAATTTGTGTCGATTAACCGATTAACCGAAATTCCTTTTTTTTGCACTTTAAAAATTTGTTTTGTATTTATTTTTCCCTTTCATTTCAAATACAGTAGCTCGTTTCTGTATTTCTCGCATCGGAAAACTTCTCACATGAAGTGTGAAACAAAAAATTCCATCGTTTCTCGATGTGCGAGAAAAAAGTGTTTCTGTATTTGAATGCGAAAACAGACAACACAGGTTCTGTTCTTATTGGAATATTTCCAGTAATCAAGTGGCAAATGCAAGACAAACGTCAACGAAAGAAATTATAATAAAACGAAAACAGTGAAAGGCTAAAAAATTTAAAATGCCAAAATATAACAATTGTGTTTTATTGATTGTCAGGATTCGAATATAAAACCAAAAGTATAGTGTGGCGCTTATAACTGCTGAATTAAAAAAAATAATTTTGAAATACATTTTTGTGTACTTACATGTGTATATATAATTATTTTATTCAAACTCTTTGCTACTAACATTTTCGGCTGATTTGGGTTACATATTTATACATACGAATTTAAAAATATCCATATTTTTTAAAATTTAGTTTTTCTCACACCAATTTCAAATGTGACTTGTTTTGACAGTTCTTGTGAGAAACTTTTCGCAAAATATTGTTACAGAAACACTTTTTCTCACATCCTGCCAATCATTGCTGGAAATTTATTAAAATGACAGTTAATTCTCGCAAACTCAAGATACAGAAACACTTGTGCGAGAAAAAATCTATTTTGTTTAATTTTACACTGTTTTTGTTGAGTCTTTTATCATAACTAAACGAAACTATTAAATTAATCAAAATCTAAAAGAGTCCAAAAAGGAATATTCTTTATCATGCTTTTGATTTCTCCAACATATACAATCAGCGAGAGAGTTTTTTCCCAAGAAAAGTTTTATTAAATCTAAAGAAAAAAATCGTTTAAATTATATTCTTTTTGGAAAAGATTATTTCAGAAGATCTCACTAAAACCCTAAAAAACTCACAAATCGCTTATTTGCTGCAACAACCTTAAATAATTCAAAAAAAGTTGTTTCGAGAAAAACGTCTTTGAATGTTTTATGACATTTTACTATTTCTTAAATAAATTTTCATGCGATTTCAGAAATATATATAGTAGATGTTAATATCTTTCTAGTCTGTATTTAACCCAAGTTTTTACTTATCGAATATACGAGAAAACATGAATTTTAATTTTGAAGTTTACAACAAAAAAACACTCTCACACATAAAATAATTGAATTTTTTGAAAACTGATAAAACTATATGAAAGATTATAGAACGGCTCATATTTTGTATTACTCAGTTCCAAAAACGCGGATTTTGAGTTATGACGTTGTTGCAGCAAATAGGCGGTATGTTTACAAAAATGATCTCAAATACCTTATTAGCTGTTTTTTATGTTTTTGTACACAAAATTCGTTGTTGTATTTTCAATTTAAAATTAAAATAGAAATTATTCGGTTAATCGAATAATTTTAAATTAACCGATTATTAACCGAATAAATCTAAACCTCGATTAATTATTTGCTCGATTAACCGATTAAACAAGAAACCCGATTATTGTATACATATTATCGGTCTGATTTGAAACCTATACTGCTGATTTACAATACAAACCTCTTTAGATTAATATTTTTAAGAATTACAATGATTCTAAATAGTAGAGGATGACGAGTTTACTGAAAAACTTTTTCAGAATAACTTACACATAATGAAACTATTAAAAATTAAATTCCACATAATTCTAGAAGTTAAGCTAAATCTTACTAATGATTCATTAAAAACTTAGTGATGATTTTACCAAACGTTAAATTGAATTTGATATACATACATTATTTCAACACTTCATTAGTGTGTTTTGTTCTTAAAATTTTATTTTATTATTCATTTCGTTAGCTTAGTGTACAAAGTCCTTTTCAGAAATATTACAGGAGAGACGAACAACGTTCTTAAATTCATGATTTGAAATATTTTTGAAATCTGATAATGGAGTTTTATTAATTATTTGGTATGATTTATAATGACAAATAATCACACTTAAGAAGAATTGCGTTTGCATCTTATAGGTTCTTTTTTGGGACTTGTAACATTTTCTGTTTCATATCAGAATGTCGTGGTGATAATAAATTTTAAAATTATCAAATATTTAATTAAAAAATTGATTTATAGTTTTTGGTTGAAATTTAATGAATAAACCAATAACACTGTCCAACAAATTGTAGATCATTTTTGTAGAATAAACTTATAGTCCAGCTGGTCTGAATTTTTTTTACAGTGGGTCAAAGTTTTAATTTTTTGATAGAAGGGAGCACCAACTGAAAAAAAATGTTGTAAGTTAGTGTCTAAGATAATTCTTATTGTCAGAGTTATATTGTGGAATTTTATGGGCGTCATTTTCGTGGAAGATCTTAACCCTCTAGCTTCTCTCTTTAGGGGTTAATTTGACCATTTTTTTGAGAAATCAAAAAAGGTCCTTTCAAAAAGGACATTTAAGGATCAAAATATTCTACGACAAAGATACCAAAGTTGTAAATAAGGCTCTTTACGCTTTACATATTTAAAAAAGTACACGCCACCTTGGGTCTCATATTTTTGTCAAGAGTTATTTAGGGTTGTTTATTTATTTTGTAAAAAATACGGCCATTTTTACATGTTCCAACTTTGGATGCGTGTAACAAGTTGTCTTTGTAATATTCGAAATTTTATCGCAAATACAGATGATATTTTTAAAAAAAAAATCGAACCAGCCCGACACACAGTGGGAGAAAACCCTAATTTAGTGGAATTAAATTCGTATCTTCAAAACACTTGGCCAAATTAATTTCATTTATATGGAAATATTGCAGGCAAGGAGGTAAGCTAATAAAGTAATGCAGAATGGGTACTGCTACTTCAGTAGAATGCGCGGGAGAGGCTGCTAAACTACACTACCTCGGAAGAAATTCTATACTATTTTCAATTCTAAGAAATTATTTTAATACACAGAGAAAACAGATTCGTGATAGCAACCGAATTTGTAGTCAATCGAATGATTCGGTTGCACACATAGAATTTTTCGGTTCCATCAACAGAAAGTCAGTTGATAAAGAAGAATTTCGGTTGAAGCAATCAAAATTTTGTTACCGCTTCTAAAATACTTCAGCTACAACTGTAAAAATTCGGTTACTACGGTAGAATCATTCTATTGGCAACAAATTCGGTTGCTATCACGAATCTGTTTTCTCTGTGTATATCTTTCAAAAAATTTAAATTTTATAAGTAATTTTATTTATAGCAAGTAACTAATTAAATCTATAGATTTTGGACATTTACCCTATTGCTGGCATAGGTCGAAATATTCATATAAAATTAAACTTTATTTAGTTTTATTAATAAATTTATTTTTAAAACGAATAACAATTACACTGTGCAACAACCAACATCGGAATGGAGAAAATCGAGAAATATTTGGACTCGCTGTTATCAAAAAACTGGAGTCTGATGAATCACTAGGAAATAATGGATCCAACAAAAGTTGCCTAACATCTTTCGATAACGGTTCCACTTTTTTATAGCTTGCAGATGAAGTTCTGGACAATGTGATTATAACACAGCGTTAAAACAAATATATTAATATTGACATAAAACGCTTTGCAAATGTTATATTTTTAATCTAAATAAAGCACTACCATATTTAAAAGGACTCATAATTGCATGTCAAATTTGGTATATGGGCATTTGTTTTTAGCAACTTGTAAGTAGTTAGAATTACATAAATTTCATTTTTATATAATGTAATTACCAATAACACTTCTTATATAGAATCTTAAACAAATAAGGAACAAATTTAGGACAAGGTTTTACATCGTCCCAACGATAATAATTTCTTAAAAAAATTATATAAATTCACCTCGCACTTTTTCGCAGCTAAATTTTTCACCATATGTAGTCTATAATATAGCCTTGATATCACAGCATTAGTAACTGGCAACCTTCCGAAAATTCAAAAAGTAAAAAAAAAAATTATATAAGAATATGGCCATTGGTTATCACAAACAGAGGAAAATATATTTATATTTTTCTGATTTACCAAGCCCCATATTCCATCTACATAAAAAAAAGTAAAAATACAACTTAAAGAACACCTAGTACAAGGTACTAGGTGTTCCTTAATAACAACTTTGAAAACAATTCTTCATAAAAAAAATTTCTGAAAAATTGTTTACATTTAAATAGTTGTCAATACCAAACCACTGAAGTTATTATTAAATGTTAAATATTTTTAAGTACAGCAACAACTATAGATTGAAACCACATAACAATGAATCAAATATGCCAAAGTTTTTTTTTTATTTTGCGCCACTAAATTGTTGATTTCTCCCACAGTGCGACATATCTAAAAAACTAAAAAAATATCGAGCAAAATTAAAAAAAAAATAAACCTAACTAAATAACTCTTGACCTAAAAGTGATCTTCTCTAGGAATATTTATATTTTAAATATCAGCTCATTCGGATAATAAATAGATTTTTGGTGATTTTTTTAAAAAATGTGAGCTGCGTACTTTTTCTAATAAAGCGTAAAGAGCCTTATTTACAACTTCAGTATCTTTGGTGACCCCCACTAAAATTTTCGTAGAATATTTTAATCCTTAAATGTCCTTTTTGAAAGGACTTTTTTGATTTTAACAAAAAAGGGTCAAATTGACCCCTATAGAGAGGAGCTAGAGGGTTAAGATCTTCCACGAAAATGACACCCATAAAATTCCACATAAAACTCTGACAATAAGAATTCCCTTAGACATTAACTTACAACATTTGTTCAGTTAGTATAATGCTCCCTTCGATCAAAAAATTAAAATTCAGACCACCTGGACTATAAGTTTATTCTACAAAAATTATCTACTCAATATGCCCTTTCAGAATTTTAGGGTCGCTATTCTTTTCCAAAAATTCTGTTGGACAGTGTAATTAAAACAAGTATGTATTATATATTTAGTAACATATTTCTACTCAATTCCATTTGACTGAGATTATAATTTTGAAATTTTTTCAAAATAAAATGGACTTTTGTATATTTATAGTTATTTAATATTAACCATTCCTGACTACTAAAAACTACAAATTTTAAAGCTGTGTATACTTTATAGGACATTTTATATTTTCTTCACATATATGACAGTTAACCGGTTTTTTCGATGTCGGTTAACCGGTTTTTTATGAACACTTGTAACTACACAGATAATACAGATTCGTAATAGCAACCGAATTTGTTGCCAATCGAATGATTCGGTTGCTCACATAGAATTTTTCGGTTCTAGCAACTGAAAATCAGTGGATAAAGAAGAATTTCGGTTAAACCAGCCAAAAACTTTTGTTACCACTTCTAAAATTTTGTAGCCACAACTGCAAAATTAGTTCATTAATTCGATTATCATTCGATTGGCTATAAATTTGGTTGCTACCACGAATCTGTTTTAGATACTTACTACTGTGTAGATACTTAGTTTGCAAAGATAACCCAGCAAATGTATCTGTAGTTAATAGGTATGATGGAAGAGTATTCTGTATTTCATGTGTACCCACCTTGATTTAGATTATTTGAATTAGTTATATTTTTCATTTTAACTTTTATAGTACAGTCATATATTTATTAATACTGATTAGTCGAAGAAACTTTTAACTATTACAAATTATTTTATAAATTTATTAATGAATAACAAACCACTTGCAGTGTCTGATGTATAATAATGTTCTAAACTAATGTTTTATAATATAGAGCAGAGTTTTTTTTTTAAATTTTATACTTCGGTACATGTAGTGTTGCCTGAATCCAAAGAAAAATTCCCATATAAAAATTAAAATATCCTAGTTTATAAAACAAAATATTAATGAAGTAATTTTATTGTGCTATCTCACACACCGCGAAAGATATAAATGCTGAACTGTTAAACTAAAATCGGACAAGCCCAACCCTTTCAATTCCAGGGTCAAAATTAAAATTTTACAACACATACATATTTCATAACTCAAATTACACAGGTCAACAGCAAAAAAAGGCTTCACTAACCACTATATAGATTTGATGCATCATGTACAAAAATGGTAACATTTTTAAATTCTATGGATAGATTTTTTTTAAACATTTTTTTTTCTAAAATTATGATTTTTTTTTAGATGTTTCTCCACATAATTTATGATAACTCAAAAAGGGTTAGTCCACTATTATTGAAGTAAACTTAGGAAAGTTCAAATTTATATAATCTTTAATTTGTTCGGCTCAGTAGTTTCGGAGTTATAATAACAAATTGAAGCAAAAAATATATTTTTTACGTGAAAATAGCAAATTTTTATATTTTAAAAAACTCATGAAAAATCGAAAACGGCAGAACTGTTTATTATTACTTTGTCGCAAAGCCGCGTGTAATAGGAACAAAATGAGATATCGAGGATAAATATCGATTGATTCTTTTCGAATTTATTCACAATTAAGTGAATTCGCTCATTTTCACAAAATTTAACTTTTTTGTTTGATATACATAAAATTGAGTGTTAATGTTCTTCTTTCGATCGATTGAATATTGAAAACATTTTCCCCATGTTATGTACACATTTTCACATATATATTGCGTTTCAATCGGCTCAGTAGTTTCGGAGTTATAACAACAAATTGAAGCAAAAAATATATTTTTTTTGTTTTAAAAAAATCAGGAAAATCGAAAACGGCAGAAATTCTTTAGATTTGTTGCTTTATCGCAAAGCCACATGTAATAGGAACAAAATGAGGTATCGATCATAAAATTCGATGGATTATTTTCGAATTTATTCACAATTAAGTGAATTCGCTTATTTTCAGTATATATGTATATTATAAAGAATCAGAATTGGAAACATGATCTTTTCTCTGAACATTTTTTATACTCTTCACCTTCGTGAGAAAGTTATATATAAGTTTGTCATTCCGTTTGTAATTTCCACAATATAATTTTTCGACCCTAAATTTCCGACAAATTTACTGGATTGTGGTAAAATAATAATTATATTTTTTTTTTTTGGTATTTTTTATCGTATTCGTAAAAAATACCAATTTCATAAGATTTTAAAAATGTTTGTATTTGAATATCATGGTAACACTTAATTGTTATTAATAGAAATAATAAAATTAGTTTTCAAGCCGCAAATGGACGTAAAAATAAAAAATGCTGATATTTATAAGGTTTATTTAATTCTGTAATTTTCTTATATTTGTGGCTCTTTGGTGACATCATTCTCCTTCGATAACATTTACAAAATGAACTTTTACTTACATGTAGAAAAACTAGGGTATTCATTCGAGAAATGATCGTTTGATTAATCGAATAATTTCTTACGAATAATTATTCGAACAATTTAAAAATTACCATTTTCGAATAACGAATAATTCGAACAATTTTATGTAGAATAATCGAATAAAACGAATAAATGTAGATATATATTTAAATTTATTAAATTGCTTAAAATTTCTCATAATTCCAAATTTAAAAAAGTAATAATGACTACAAAAATTGTATTGTTTCTGAAATTCGAGAAATAACTAAAGATAAAGGCTCCTTCCGTCTATCTTATATCTAAAAAAAAATCAAATGTCGTTCGTTGGTAATTGCATCAGTAGATAACGGCCGGACATTTTTCGATTTATCTAAAATCGGAAAACAGCTACATCGATTTGTCTAATTTTTTGTTTAAATGATGATAGTAATCCAATTTAAGTTTTTAATGAAAGAAAAATTAACCACAGCAATTTTTTTTCGATATATCTAAAATCGCAGGACGGCTGTACCAATTTAACTAATTTGTTTTTTTAATGTTCGCAATATTCCGCAAAAGTTTTTACAGAAATAAAAATTGTACACGTCCACTAATACGCCCACTTATTAAATACATCTGCAAAATACATCGGTCTGTGATCAATCATACTTCAGACCAAAATTCGATTCCTTATATAAAAACCCACAATAGCTTAAATCGATAATAACTTGGCCAATAAGCGTTTAATCAAGAAAAGGAGCTCGATCTGTGATCACTCATATTTCTGACCAAAAATCGGTTTTTTATTTAAAAACTCAAAATATCTAAATTCGCTGATAACTTGTCTAATAAGCGTTTAATCAAGAAAAAGAACTCGATCTATTTTTTATTAAAAACTCAAAATATTTAAATTCGCTAATAACTTGGCCAATAAGCATTTAATCAGGAAAAGGAGCTCGATCTGTGATCACACTATTTCTGACCAAAATTCGATTTTTTATATAAAAACTCAAAATATCTAAATTGGCTAATAACTTGGCCAATAAGCATTTAATCAGGAAAAGGAGCTCGATCTGTGATCACTCTATTTCTGACCAAAAATCGATTTTTTTATATAAAAACTCAAAATATCTAAATTCGCTAATAACTTGTCCAATAAGCGTTTAATCAACAAAAAGAGCTCGATGTGTGATCACCAGGTAAACCGGAAATATGCTCTAAAAAAAGCGTTTTAAGCGCTTTAAATATGCAGTAAAAACATAAAATTTAAAAAATATGCTCTTAAAAAACAAACTTTTACATAATTGTTAACCAAAAAGTATACTTTTATTTAAGAAAATCAATACAATTCATTTCTAAAAAGGTAAAGTAACATAAAATAAACAAAAATAACAAGAACTAAAAAGTATAACAAAAAATAAATACAACATAAAAACAATAGGAACTTAAGTTATGAAAAGTCCTCGAGAGGTATTTTTTGATGATATTTTATATAAATATAAAGTCACTTCTTCAATTAAGGTTATTGTTGCAATTACAAAATGTTGACTTAAATTTTAAAATAAAAATCGTTGTCTATTGGATCTGAAAACATTTTTATACATAGAAAATGTTCTTTTGACATCAATTGACGTTATAGGAGCAAATTTAAAAGATAATATTTCTTTAACACTTAGAACGGTTGAGTTTGAATTAGAACTAAAATTTGATATTTAGATGGCGCTATTATTAAAGTAGTGCTTATTTTATATTAAAAAAATATATTTTTCAATTTTGAATTTTAAACAAAGGAAGTAAAAACCTGTAACACAACAGCGAAAAATAAGTAAGACAAAATTTGGTTTTGATAAAGTCAAAATATGCTATTAAACAGTAAAATATGCTCTAAAACGCAAAAATATGACATAAATATGCTCCTCAAACAAATATATGCAAAAATATGCATTTAAGGGTCAAATATGCAAAAATATGCACTAACAAATCGATGCCAAAATTCTTAAATAGTTCTGAAACGTGTAAATATCTTATCCATGTGGCCATTAGACTCACCTGAAAAAACATGCATTTGCATATTTTGGTTTCCCTGGTGATCACTCATATTTCTTAACAAAAATCGATTTTTTTATATAAAAACTCAAAATATTTAAATTCGCTAATAACTTGGACAATAAGCGTTATATCAAGAAAAGGAGCTCGATCTGTGATCACTCATATTTCTGACCAAAATTCAATTACTTATATAAAAACTCAAAATCTCTACATTGATTACATGTAAATCAATGTAGATGTTTTGTGTTTTTGTTGTTGCAAGACTTATGGGTGGATTATGGATGGCAACCAAACTCTAGTTGCGTTGTCAGTTGTCTAAATGGTTTTACAGATGGCAACTGGCAGCATCATTTTCTGTTGCCAAATGGCAACCAGAAATTTGTGGTTGGCTTCTGGCAACGCAACTGAAGTTCGGTTTTCATCCATAATCGACACATTAGGTTTTTGACAACAACGTTAGGTTATTTGTCTCTCAGTAGCGCTTCAATGTATATTTTATTCTATGTCCTATATGAATAAAAATTATCATTCAATAATACTTTTTTTTCTTTTTAACTATTTTTACGCTTTTCAAACCCCTTCTCACAAATCGAACACAAGCATTTTTTTTAACTTGGACAGGACAACGTCTGTCGGGTCTGCTAGTTCATAAATACATATATGTAAAGGTATTTATAGACGGCAATACTGAGTATTAATATTTGTCAAAAACGTATCAAAAGTATCATAATACAATTTCATCGTCTAAACAAAATTTGTATTAGATTTTCAAAAAATACGAATGATTTTTTTGATTTACGGTCGGTATTGAAAATTTGTTTAAAACAATTCAAAAACTTTTTATTTTCATATGTATCGGGTATGTATTTATAAAAACAAATAAGGCAAATAAAAATGTCAAGAAAATATAAAATAAAAATAAAATTTTCAGAAAAATATCAATCAACAAAGAAATAAAATATTTGTAATACTATCGTGTAAACAATAAATGTTTTTTCGAAAAGATTTTTTGAAATACCGACTTATTTTAATAATATTTTAAATTTGAAAAGTGTTAATAATACTAACAACTTTTTTTTATAAAATTTAAAATCTAAATTTCTTTATTATTCATATTCTACATACATATATAAATTACAAAAATATTACTTAAATTAATTTTCGTTCAAATGGACATCAAGTGAATTTACTCCATTGCCGGCATATACATTTGATTCCATATTTAAAGAAGGCAATATAAGGCAAATAATATATAATTCATTCATTTAAGCAGACATTTCTGCAAATATTTTATCAAAATTATTTCATAAAACACATTTTATTTCTTTTATACATACATATATTATTCAAATTATAACAATATTATCAGCTTAAAAACATAAAGTTAATCTTCTTTCAAATGAAAATTAAAAGTTTTTACACCGCTACCGGTAAAGACACGCACATAAGCCCATTTAAATCCATATTTAAAAAAGGCAATATAAGGCAAATAATACATTAATTGTTCATTAAACCAAACACGGAAATTCAGATGCCAACGGACAATATTATATTTGTGTAAATAAGTCACCAAAAGTAGGCCATAGAATACCACAACTCGATCCCACCAACTTAAATCTTTGTAGTAGCGATATTGATTTGGATCAGGTTTTGTACCTGGACGATAATCAAATTCATAATATTCATAGCCCTTAACATAAGCCAGACGTTTGGTCATATAGAGAAATGAACCCACAGTCAAACTGGTATTTACCGGCCATAGACCGTCTAATAAAGCTTTACACATTTCCTCGAAATCTTTGCTGGTATTCTCCAAAGCC
Organism: Calliphora vicina; assembly: GCF_958450345.1. NCBI lineage: Eukaryota > Metazoa > Arthropoda > Insecta > Diptera > Calliphoridae > Calliphora > Calliphora vicina. The sequence continues at coordinate 39,865,539 of NC_088780.1, read as the reverse complement.
GGTTCATACACCTTGCGCATTACAATGTCCAGTCTCAGTTTAGTTTCAGACCAATTTTCACCACAAATATTATATTCATCTTTAATACCCAGCAGATAGCCTATAACCCGCCACATATGTGAAGTAGCTTCTAAGAATTCTTCATCATATAGTTGTATGCGATGAGCACCCAATGTTAGAAATCCTATAAAACCAAACTGTGTTAAAGCTAAATCTTTTTGCGTTATTTGACCAGCACCCAATTTAGCACAGGCTCGACTAGAACGCGAATGGGCTTTCCGTACACCTTCCAAACTAATCCAGAATTTAGATGTTCTCGGTGTGGGTGAATATATATACCAGGCTGTTGTGAGTAATATTGTGCGAACATATCTTCTATATGCTGTTGCAGGCGATCCGGATTGGCGTGTACAAATGAGCACTTTTAATATGGAGGGTATGGCTAAGACTGCAACTAAACCGGCCAACATGCCACTTTGTAATACAAAACGATATTTTGCCAAATAGCTTTGGCCTCTGAAAATATACAACAAATAGAAACAAAATATTAATAAAGTTGCATCATTAGGAAAACTCATCATAGTAGCAAAACATATAAAAAAATAATTGTTTAATTTGGCAAGTAAATCTTAAGTATTAATATGTCTGATTTCAAGTTAAATACCCAACGGCAGCTGCGATAAATAAATTACTACAAACTTTTACCTATAAATTATAATAATAAATATGTATAAAAAGTGTTTACAATTTATTTAAATGACTTTGGGTTTATATTTATTTTGATTTTCGTTGTGCATCAAATTATTAAATGAAAAATATCACATATACGGAATACAAATAATGATATATGTATTTAAAGAGTGAGTCAGAAGAAACTTATACACACTATTCCAGCCAAAACTTATCCTTGGTCCAACAAATTGTTATATTTTTAATCACGTTAGCTTTTAAAAATATGTCAGATCATTAATTTTCAACTATTATTTCGGTTAAAATTGACAGCGAAATAAAAGTAAATAAAAAATACTAAAAACTTTTAAAAAATCCAATATGGACGATTAAAAAAAAAATAAAGGAAAAGATCTGAAGGTTTATAGTCTCACTGTTTCAAAAAGTCATTAAACAGGGTAATGAAGACTTGAACATTGAAAGAAAACCTGGATCAGGAAGAAAAAAAGGTCTAACAGATACTAAGGCAAAATAATTCGAACAACTCTTTCGAAGAGCACCGAACACTTCAATCAGAAAAGCAAAGTGCGTAAAGTTAAAGTGCGCAGAGCCAAAGCTAATGCTGTGTTGAAGACGTATTGAGTTCAGAGAGTTACAGATCGCTATTCGGTAAAGAACTTAAAAGCAAAAGAACGAGCGAAAAAATTTAGGTAATTTTTTTTTAAAACTTCCCGGTCAATATTTTAATGTGAGTGATGGACGAGTTAACAATACCGGACAAAAAAAAAACAAAATTCTCCAAAAAGTTTCTTGTGTGGCAAGCCATTTGCAGTTGTGGCAAAAGAAGCCTATCATTTGTGACAACAGGCACGATAAACACATAAATATATACTACATAATGTCTACAAAAGCGGCTTTTACCTTTCATAAAACAGCACGAGTGCCTTCATATTTCTGGACCGATTTGGCATCATGTCACTATGGAAAAAAGAACCCTTGAGTGGTATTCAAAAAATAATGTCAATTTCGTACCACGGGAGGCAAATCCACCCAACTGTCCAGAACTTCGGCATGTGGAAAAGTATTGGTCTCTTGTAAAAAAAATAATAAAAGAACACAGGAAAGGTATCCCGGGACAGGTCCGATTTTAAGTGTAAGTGGACCACCTCGTCCAAAAAGGTAACTGTACAATATTTGAATAAATTTGCGTATTTTAGAGAATTTTTATATTGTACGGTTAAGTTTTATTTAACTTAATACAGGTATACATTTTGTCTGGCCCACTCTTTATCTATCTTCTATATATATAAAAATTAAATGATCCATGTATGTAATGCCATCACGTGAGAACGGCTGGGACGATTTGGGTGATTTTTTATTCGATTCGAAATTTTCGGGAGATGGTTTGTAAAAAAAAAAATTCAAAATTTCCGTGTAAAAATCGGACATTTTTTTTGAGTTCAGTTAACTGTAATAAAAAAAAGCCCCCTAAAGTATTTAGATATTTTATTTGCAATTAAGAACATGCAGGTGTATGTGGGTTGGAGAAACTTGAAGAACTAACATTAGTAAATAGCTACCGGGCGAAGCCGGGGCTGTCAACTAGTATATAATAGAATACTAGTTACATTGATCTTGCTAAAGTTTTTCGAACCCAATATATGTATATATTTTATCGATACACATTTTTAATGCATCAATAATTTTGTATTCCTTTCACCACAATTGGCAATGCAAATTTGTAATTACTAGGGAACGAATTTATATAGAAATTCATGTTTTTTGTCGAACGTACAAATGTAAACTAATTATCTATCCTAATCACATAGTTTGCTGTAAAATCGCAACGATTTGTTAAGGCTTATTTTTGCATATTTGATTGATAATGCATATTTTGTTATATTTTACTTCGAAATGCATATTTGTATGCATATCCCAAATTTTAATGAAAATAATTATTTGGTCGCCAATGGACATAAAAAGTTTTTTTTTATCCGGGAAACCCCAATCCCTAATTATGATACATACAGCACAATTATTTAAATTCCCCTTTTCCCATTTTCCCTATTCAAATTCAATGGGAAAAAACTCCTGGGAAATTTTGTATTAATAATTGGGCTGATAAAGTTTTGACAAATATTAATACAAGTAGAATTTATTTTTTAGTTTTTTATATTTAAACATTTCGGTTTTTGGGGGGTGTAATTTCCTTTTTTTGTCCGCTCTGGATCCGCGCCTGAACTTAACACACATGGTGAATAATAAACAATGACTACTTGTTTCAAAGCTGGGTGTTACTAACTTTTATTCATATTAACATTTTTTATTGTCTCTTTCAAAATGTTTATTTTGATTTATTTACAGTTGTCAGCTTAAATTCATACAGAATACGATTGAGTTAATTTTTTTTTTAAATTTTTCAATGTAAATTTTCTGATTAATTTATTATTAATTATACTGTTACGAGTTTGCATTAGCGATTTGAATTTAACGGTCTGTAGCAACTGCCAGCTACATTCCTCGTTTTTATTGAGAAAAAGTCTGAAATTTCGTAGTGGATTTTTTTCCTCTTACCAAAAGCTATCGAAAAATCTATGGCACAATATCGATTGCTAAATGGACCCACTTTAATATACATACATACATAATAGATTTCGAAAATTTAAATAAAATAGTTTCGGTGAATTTATATGATATTTAAAACCTATTAATTTAAGCTAACTAAATTAAATAGTTCTATGTCAAAATTTAAAGAAAACTTAAAATTTTTTCAAAAAATTTAGAAAAGGACCTTTTTATACTTTGATCCAGCTCACCAATTTTTAGAAATGATTTACTCAAACAAACTAAACTTTAATTTTAGTTAGGAACATCCACACATTATTTGTCCTCCATACAAAAGGTGCCATCCTAATGTACCTAAGTTATTTCAAGCAGCTGACCATTATTTGTACGTGTTTTTTAATTAGTTTTAAAGAATTTATTTTAAAAAAAATATTGTGCAAATGAAGCAATCATGTTAATAAGAAAATGTTAAGTTATAAAACTTATAACATATTTTCTGGGTTATTTTTTTTATTTAACATGTTCCAAGATATTCATAATTTTTAGGTCTACAAGCGGAAAAAAATAAAATATGTGGTACGTTGACGTATTTAAAGTAACCGGAACAATGTGGAACATTAGCGATACTTAATATTTACCTTTGAAATACGTTTTAAAAGTTTCTGCTATATTTCGTTTGTTAAACCGGTACTTACGCCAAATTTTTGAACGAAAATATGGGCCATGACAATAAAAATGTTGGGAATCACTGTATTTTTTCCATACACACAATTTTGATTAAATATATTTATTTTATAAAAAAAGCTGTATAAGTTGTAACGGTATTGCACTTATCGTAATAAATCTACATTACTATGTCGTATTTTAAACGTGTATGATTTAAATAAGTGTCTATAGAATAAACAATTGACAGCAATCTTGCTTATTTAAAAATTGGCAAACTATCTAAATATGTACGAAACACTTTCCTACAATTGTTTTGATATTAATTACCCAGCAGTTAAGCAAGTAGTCAATGTAACCCTTATAGACAGTAATTGTCACTAACGTTTAATCACTTCGCTGACATCAATTAATATATTTTGGGATATTTGACAAATATGTGCGCTTTGCAGTGCAGAGTGAATTGGTTACTTTATACATCCCATGTAATCTAGCGTGAAGACAGTTGTCACTATAGTGTCTCTAAATAATCTAGAGTGTATTCACTTTAAACGATTATTTTTTACTTCACTTTTTTATGTGTATTCTTACAAATTTTCTACAAATTGTGGTCATATAATTCTCATACAATTTATTTTCTTTTTGCTTAAGTATACTGACATCCCAAGTAACCTAGCGTGAAGTCAATTGTAACTTTAGTGTCTCTAAGTAGACTTGAGTGTAGTCACTTTTATTTTGTACTGCATTTTGAAAAAAAATTATTTTACCCACCAGAAGGTATATAATGGAGATTTGTCGGTGGTAGGTTTGTTTACAAACAATTGGTTATTGGACTGTCTGTGAGATATCTTTTCAACTGACTATTTGAGGTGAATTAGAAACCATACATGTTGAAATAACTATTCAGTCTCCTAGAACTGCTGGGTACTAACACTATTTATTTATTGTTATAACACGCGAATATTTGCTACTACTCAAGCATGCATATGAATGTATATTAGGGCGGTAAAATTTTTATATTGTGCATACCGTAAAGAAGTTGAAAAATTATGGTTTAAAATAGCCTTAATTTTTTGAAAATGATCTAATTAATAAAGCTAATTGGATGGATATTAAAAACGTTTTCCTCTGTTTTATTTAAACATAAAAACAACCAATAATTTTTTAATATTTTAACCCTTTTAGAATATTTTAAATTGTTTAAAATTGCGATTTCAACGTATTCTTTGAATAATGACTAGAGTTTCCGTGAATTCCGCAAAAATTTCAGTACCGAAATCCCGGGAAATTGTGCGGTTTGTGATGGTTTTTGAACTTGACTTTCTCTAAAGATGATTAAAGAAATAGACCAATAACATGTTCATTATTCAAATTCTTCCAAAAACTCTGTCACAGAATTCTATTTCGATCGAAAGTGTAATTATTTTAGTGTTTAGCTTTTTCACAAAGAGTAAAACGAAAATTTTTGGAATAAAACCACCTTTTGTGGAATTGAATTTTTTTTAATATTATTGGATTTTCTTCAAGTTTTAATCAACATCTTTACTTAATTTTTGATTTAATAAGCAAAACATTGTCAATTAAAAATTAAAAAAGAAATATTTAATTTTTGCGAATTAACAGAATTAATTGTAATATAACGAAGGTAAACAAAATCTAATTTAAATTGAAGCCATTCCGATACAAATGACAAATTGTGACAGGTTTGTATATAACCAAAATTATAAATCGAATCAGTTTATCTCTTTATATTATATTTTTATTGTATTTCTTATATGTATCCAATTACATTTTAAAACCAAAGACTTTTTAGATTTTTAACGAAGTCTACAATCTTCAAAATTTAATAATTTGTTCTAGGCGGGAATTCCCGAGATCCCGGGAAATTTCAAATTTAATCCCGATTTCCCGGGAAATGAAAAATTGCGGGAATAGAAAAGCTCTAATAATGAATAAATATAATTCTATTATTTTAATATGAATTTACAAAATAATTATAATTTTTTGCTACAACAAATATCCCAATATTTAAGAAAATTGTATTTACGTTGTCAGTACAAATATTGGCTAATTTTGGTTATACCCTAATGTATGTAGCTACATATGTACATACTCATAGTTATTCGTATCTATGTACATGAGTTTAACAAAAATTTATAGTTTGTATTAGATTACTTACTGTCGAAATAATTTATCATTGTAGTAAAAGGGCAATTCCATTTCATAACCGCTATCGCCTTCATTGCAACCATCATTTAATAAATGATCTAAATAAGCTTGAGCTTTTGGATTTTCTGCAGACATTTCGCTGGTTTCATCATGGTGATTATTGGATCCATTACAATTTCCAGCTAAAAAATTAGAAAAACAACAGAACAATAAAATGAAATTCGTTTCAAAACTATTAGTATTTGAAATATGTATTTTTATAGGTACCAACAGCAACAAAATATTTACTACACTCTCTGTTGTAACCAACAAATTTTTGTCTTTTGTTTTGATTATTTTTATCTTTGACTCAAGAGAAAGTTTTCTCTTCTCTACATTTCCATTTATGTTTGTTTGTTATTTACTACATACTGTTGTTGTTTTTATAATTCGGTTGTGTTGTTGTGTTTTATTTCACTTGTTCATATTAAAAAAAAAATATGTATAAATAACTGAAGAAGAGTATTTTGTATTTCATGTGTACCCACCTTGATTTAGTTTATTTGAATTGGTTATATTTTCCATTTTAACTTTAATACTACAGCCATTTATTGTTTAATTAACACCTAGTGTAATATATTTATTAATATTGATTAGTCGAAGAAACTTTTATCTATTACAAAATATTTTACAAATTTGTTAACGAATAACTAACCACTTGCAGTGTCTGTTGTGCACTAATGTATTATGTTTTAGCGCAGACTATTTTTGTAAATATACATCGGTAGTGTTGCCATAATTAAAAAAAAATCCCCATGTTAAAATTAAAATAATCAATTTAGTAAAATAAAATATTGATGAAGATAGTATGCTAAATGCTGAACTGTTCAACTAAAATCGGAAAAGCCCAACTCTTTCAAAATTATAATTTTTAGTTCAAATATTTCATGAAAAGTACCAAAATAAACATTATTTAACTTAAGTTATAACCTAACTTCCGTAGATTTCAAAACCGTATGTTACATAATGTTACATATGGGCACTTCCATTGAGTGGAATAGATTTTACAAAAATAAGAGTATTTGAAAAATAATTTGGTCTTTATGTTCCATTCAGGTACTATATTTTAAAATAATAAAAAGTTCTTTCGAAACATTGTTGTCCAAAATATCGAGCGAAATAAGGGAATACGTACGTGACATAAAACGGAAGTCATTTTGAGGTACATGTAGAAATATGCGAAAATTTTCGAATCGTGAGAGGCATTATGTTTTCTTTTAATTTCTTACTATAAACGAAATATTTTTCCTTTACAATCCGTCATATTTAAATAAAAACAATCGTTGGATGATTTTATAATAAATAAAATTTAATATCGTACGTGACATACCGTACGTGACAGATTTTTCTCTTATCATAAAACTATATATATTCTGTAAATATATGTATACAAACACTAAACAAATTAATAGAAAATATACAATCAGAGTCAAATTCATTTCATACAAGCTAATTGGGAACCTAGTTTTCGCCGCAATTTTAGCCAAAAACAGCCTAAAACATTAAAAAATTAAATATAATCAGTTTAAACTATTATTTTTGTCTTTAAAATGTAATATAATCTTAATACTTTCACATAAAAAGTACTATTTAGATACCAACCATTAATATTCATGTTCCATCAATGGTTAGTATGTTTTACTAAAACTAAAGTTTATTTTATTTCTCTTTTGGAATTTATTTTCTCTTGTTTCTATATACAAACCAGGAATGGATATTTCAGATTTTAAAATTAAACTAAACTCTAACCAAAAGTAAAATTTTTAGCACGATTAATTTTGAAATTTGACACTGGATCCAATCCCAAATCTAGCTGGGCAAAATTGTAAAATTTTTTTTATATTAGCTGAAACTTGTATTGAACATAAAATGTTGAATTATTTTTTTATGGTTTGTTTGATTTTTATTAGTAAATAGCGAGAAGTTCAACAACTCATCACTCTTATTTTTTTTACAGAATTTCTATCAAATTTATGGCTAATTAAATAACTTATAGTTCATTTGTTTTAGCATGCAGAAATCCGTACTTCAAATATTATATAGACATTGAAATTAGCTTTTATTAAATATTTTAATATTGGGTATCAAACGAAAAAAATTTTTATCATAAATTTCTGAACAAATTACAATTGCATATTTTTATCTGACGGATTCATCCGCTCAAACAACCAATGTAAAATATATTGCATCAAACCTTCAGGCAGTTTGTATCAAACCAACAATTACAACAAAAAATGCACTTAACATAAAATATACTCTGTTGAGCTGCATAACATTGTTAAAATCTGCTGGTAATTCATTTCAATACTGTTAAAGTGTACTGCATTAACTGTAATTAACATAAAATATACTCCGTAATATCTGTTAGAAAATACATTTCATTAATGTTAAAACGTGCAACTGTTACTGTTAGCTAAATAAAATAAAGCATAGTTTTAGGATGTTGTTTATTAAGGCCACTTTTAAGAACCCAGCAAAACTTTACGTACGAAAAAGATCAGATCAAAATCAGTTTGTATGATTTTATATAGTTTATTGTTTTTTTTTTTTCTTTTTATTGGAAATATTGTTACGAAATTTCACATGGTTGGTATTTTCGAGTTGGCGCCTCAAATTTGGTCACCTCGGGTCTCACATTTTTTAAGAAAATCGCCCAAAATCCATTTACGTTCCGAATGAGCTGAAATTTAAAATACAAATAGTCCTTAAGAGGATCTATAAAAAAATACAAATATGTAGGTTATCTCTTTTAGTTGAAGAGATATTTAATCTTTTTTCGGTTTTTTAGATATGGCGGGCCTACTACGGAGGGTCGAAATTTTAAAAAAGAAAATCATCTTTATTGGCGATAATATCACAATAAAAAGTTACACACACCCAAAGTTGGAACATGTAAAAAGGGCCGTATTTTTTACTTTTTTTTCGCAAAAAAGTCCCTTTTTACGCTAAAAAGTCCCTTTTTTATTAAAAAAAATAAAACACAATATCGCTTTAATTTTTAAATTTTTGCCTTTATTATATTTTAATATTTATTTACTAAAAATTTGTTGCTAAATGTAATTTGTTTATTAATAATTTAAATGGCATTTAACAATGGTTAAACAATTGTTATTTAAAAAATTGTTATTGTTATTACATTTACCGGATTTAACTATTAAACACCACGTTAGTTTGTTAGTTATAATATCAATAGTATATTTGTAAGAATTAAAACAAATTTATTATATTTTGCCAGGTTTTATTGGACGCTTAGTAATGTGGTGTATGCGAAATAAAAAACGTTTGTAGTTAGTTAAATCAAAATAATTAACACAATTACTATAACTAAAGTATTAATTTATTAAAAATATTTACAATTATTACTAATTAAATTATAAAATAAATTATATATGAAGAAATATCAAATATAAAAAACTGTATGAAAATACTAAATAAATTAAATAAAAGCATTAATGGCAAGATGGAAAATATAAATTTATAAATTATAGCAATTGATGTAAATAATAAGGTTATAATATTTAACACAATTTTAAGGTTAATTTTATAATTATTAGTAAATTTTATAATTGGAAATATGTATTTTCTAAAACAGTTTTTTTTTTATAAACGAAATGTGTTAAATGACTCAAATGTCTGTGTTTGTGTATATTGTTTCGTTAATGTATTCAAGATATTGAAATAATTCTTTAATATATTTTTCGTTTTTGGAAAGCTTTACTTTTAATTATGTTTAATTTAAATACTTTTGTTTTATTTAATTGTAATATATTTTTTCTATTATTTAACTTAAACAGTCTCCTTTAAAATAAATGGTAAGGTTTCTTTTAAAATCCTAGATTTTTATGTGGTTGTAATGTGTTTGATTTTATTAAAGATTTGAACTAATTGTAAGATCTCTAAACTCAACATCACATAATTGAAATTAATTGTTGAGATAGATGTTTAGAAAATCAAATATACCTATATATATTAAGAAAAACAAATTGAATTTAAGAAGAGAAATTCAATTCAATATTGAGAAAATACAAATTATAATTTGGAATAGCTAGTTAATATTTGGAAAAATCACTTTGAAATTCAGAATAGCAATATTGAGAAAAACACAATTGATATTGAAATAATATTAAGAAATATTTAAAAAAAACGCTTTTATTGAAATGCTCTCAAAAGAAGAAAATAAACTTTAATTTAAATGAATTTTTATTTCAAAGTTCATAAGTTCGAAAATATAAGAAATTGGCCTCAAATAAAACCAAAAGTATTTTTTACGAATTCTCATTATTTAGAGATTATTTTAACAGCTTTAAAAAATTTTCGAACATAAGTTTTAATTTTCGAACATAATATTGCATTGTCATTAGGTTGATCTGTAGATTATTTTAACAGTTATACAAATTTTTGGAATATAAATTCAATTTTGAATTACCGAATATAAATAATATTGCATTGTCATCAAGTGTATATATGAATGTCAAATTTCAGCCTATTCGGTCTACGAGAACTGGTTCAAAATTCAGTTACAAATGTTGACCTATAAACTAACATACAAACAAACAAACAAACAAACAAACGAACTAACATAGCAAATTAAATCAAAACTTTTTTTTAAAAAAAAAACTAATGACGAGAAATGATAAATGTTTCTTATAAAATACATAATACGGGTATGAGTTTAAGTTTGTTAAACCGAATAAATTTATTCATTCAGTAAATCCAAAATAAAAAAAATTCTTTAGCTTCAATTTAAGGCTTTTATTAAAATAGAATTCATTCATTGAATTTATTCATAATGATATTAATTGAATTAATTTAAACTTTTAATGATAACATTTTTTTAATTCTATTACAAATTGAATTAAAATGTTTTTTCTTCATTCAATTTATTTACAAAATTAATTGAAAAAATTTAATTAAGCATTTTTGTAATAGATTTGAATTGAAGAAAAATTCAATTATTTTTTATTAATCTATTTTGTAATAGATTTGAATTAAAGAAACCTTGAAAGATTAAATAAGGAACTAATTCTGAAAGAAATGAATTCAATACGTTTGAAGTACTAAGGAATTAAGACAATGATTTATATTCTGCTGAATGATTTAATGGATTTTGAAAATTAAATTTAGAATTAATTCCTATATTCATATTTTTATATATATAATTCTTCTGTACGTGTGTTAGTAACTGAACTCCTCCTTAACGGCTGGGCCGATTTCGATGAAATTTGTTGTGTGTATTTGAATGGGTCCCTGGATGGTTTAGATTCACAATTGACCTATATAGCTACAATGGGCATGGCACCTCCCATACAAAGTAAACATTTATTAATGCATATCTGGAGTAGTATTATAGTGGGTGTCTTCAAACTTTGTGTGAGCTATGGCAGAACAACGTTTGCCGGGACAGCTAGTATAATATAAATTTATTATTTTTATTATTGTTTTTGCTCAATTCGAATTTTAATTTTCTGAATATTAATGACGATTTCTCAATGTGAATTGGTTTGTTTTTCAATATAAAATAGAATTTCTAAATTTCAATTTGTATTTTGTCAATTTCAATAAGTTTTTTCTAAATATTCGGGCATGAGATGAAAAACAATCGTTTTCAAACCGAAATCAATCTCAAAAACGATTAATGTGTGATGAATTTCGATTGATTTCATATTCCATTTTTGTTTCATTCCGTATCATTTTTATAGCAAAAAACAACAAAATAAGCCACTCTGCATTTGTTTACCTTAATTAATGTGAAAATTTAATTTCAAAATTAATTTGAAACAAATTGGAATTTGAAACTAATATGACAAAATGATTCAAACAAACACATCACAGATATTGTGGTTTTAAAATCGTTTTTCATCACATACCTGAATAGCTTACTTTTATGAGATACAATTACTATTTTCTCAATATTAAATTGCATTTAAGAGTTATAATTTCTATTTTCTCAATATTAAATTGGATTTCTCATCTTCAATTTAAACTTGAAATGTTTTAGTTTCGAATAAAAACTACACCATTTCCAATTGTATTTCAGAAATTTCTAATTATATTTCAGAAAATTCCAATTGAATTTCAGAAATTTCCAATTATATTTCAGAAATTTCTAATAATATTTCAGAATTTTCTAATTGAATTTCATAATATTCCAATTATATTTCAGAATTGTCCATTTATATTTCAGAAATTTCTAATTGTATTTCAGAAATTTTCATTTGTATTTCAGAATTTTTAATTTATACTTAAAAAGTTTCCAATTGTATTTCAGAATTTTCCAATTGTTTTTCAGAAATTTCTATTTGCATTTCAGAAATTTCCATTGTTATTGCTATTAGAATTTTCCGAAATTCAAATGGAAATTTCTGAAATACAAATGGAAAATTCTGAAATACAATTAGAAATTTCTGAAATATAATGGAAATTTCTAATATATAATTTGAAAATTCTGAAATATAAATGGAAAGTTCTGAAATATAATTGGAAATTTCTGAAATTCAATTGGAATTTTCTGAAATACAATTAGAAATGGTGTAGTTCTAATGAAGGGCGTTTGTTTGTAGAGAACTGATTTCAAAATCGTTACCGGTTCCATAAAGGAGATAATTTCAATAAGTAATAATTGGTCGAATACTGGTAACAGAATATTTTTAAACAGAATTTTAAATTTTCCTATTCTATTTTTTGTCTACATAATAATAGAGATCTTAACTAGTTCAAATATAATAAAAACTAATTTTCAAACATAAATATTAAGCAAGGGAAATAAATGTAGAAAGAAACCTAATAGAAATTATAATTTGTATGTATTAATTTAGGTACATTAGTTTTTTTGTGTTGCTGTTTTTATAAATAGTTAGTATTAGAGAATAGACTTAGAATTGTTTAACTATAATTTGTTTTATAGCAAATATCAATACAGATTTAAATATATATTCTAATTTTCAATTCATTAAATGTATGTATAAGTAATATATAACTAATATATATGTATTTAGTATAGGGTAGGTTGTTGCCTAATAGTTTTTCACTGGTTTCAATGATTAGTGTTTTATGTTGGTACTAGAGTTCAATTAAATATTTATAGTTTAGTTATTTAGATAGAAGCAGTTTTTACTATTAACAACAATTTAACATTTTGTTAAGGATATGCAGCTGGCTGGATATGTTAAAAGAGCATGATTTTCTATATTGTAGTTGTAGGAATTTATAAATGTTATGAATGTAATTGAGCAGATGTAAAATGAAATTTGAAAAAATATATTACATCATTTCTAATTCATTTAAATTAAGAGAACAATTTATTAGCATACAAATTAAGGAATTTTGTTTCCTAATATTCTTTCTCAAATCAATATTTAAAAAATGGCGTGTATTTCAATTTGTTTCAATTTTTTTTTTTGAAAAGGGAAGTTAGTTTAGATTTTAACTTACATAACACAATTGTTAACTTTAAATAATTATATTTTACAATAAATTTGCACATACACAAAAACAGTATATGATAATGGATTTCTACTTAAAACTTTACTACAGATTATGTTCGACTAACACTGATGATGGTGGTGATGAAAATGATGATGATGAAGTCGTGGTGGTGGTGGGAGATGATGATGATGACGAGGACGACAATGATGATGATGTTGATGAGGATGATGACTTTGTAGTTGTTGGCTGTTGTTGTGGTAAGTGCACATATAAATCTGTTGTTGCTTTTGTTTTGGATGAGGAGGAAGAGGATGATAAGGATGCTGCATCTATTGCTGATGAAGCTGTATTGTTGTTACTATTATTGTTATCATTTGTTGTATGATGATGATGATGTTTTCCAACTTCTATAGGATTTTGCTGTTGCTGTAAATCAATTGTATTATTTTTCATTGTTATTGATGGCTGGTATTGTTGTTGGTTTTCTGATTTATATTGTGGTTTTATATATTGGCGTTGTGGCTCTAGCTGTAATTGTTGTTGCTGCTGTTCTATATCCTGATGAAAACGATTTCGGCGTAAACTTGTGTTACGTTCAGCAATATGTTGTGTAGTCGTTGCTGCTATACGATTTTGGTTATGATGCTGATTACTATATATGGGCCGTATGTGTTGCCCAAATTCTTGTCTATTGTAATAGGAATGATGTTGATTATTTTGTTGTTGATGCTGTGTATGTTGCTTCCACGGCTTACGGCGTACATTATTTGTGTTAGATGACCATCTACTGGAAATAATTTAATGATTTTTTAATTAATTTGTTCATATGCATAGGGATCAAAATACATATTCTAAACAAAATGCCTAATGGATTTTGCAAAATTGGATTAAATTTAGCATTAATTTGATTAGAAGAGTTAATATGATAACAATTTTAAAAATAGTATGTACGTTATAAGCATAGCTAAATACACATAGGTCCTAAACTCGCCTGTCAAAGACCTAACTCAGTTGTCAAAAACCTAAGTGGTGAAAATGTATTAGTTAACATAAACTATGTGAAAACAAAAACGACACTCTTATGTGTACCTGTTTTGGGTCCTTTATTTGCTTGACTTTTTTTCTAGTTTCCTATTTATGTGCTGTTTTTCTATAGCGAACGAGTACTTTGAGTGGAAATTTAACATGTATTTTTTTTTTTGTTACAATAACAAAATACATGTTAAATTTCCACTCAAAGCACTCGTTCGCTATAGAAAAACCGCACATTAAGTATATTTTCTCTTTGGTTTTAAGTTCAAAATAAAACGAATATTTTCTGAATTTTTACTCCTTTCGAATGTTTTGGACAGATGATTATATACAATGAGTGACAATACAATGTAAACTTTTGAAAACTATATTCTGAGGTAAGTGTTTTGAAGTGGCCAGTCCAATCGCCAGATCTCAATCCCATAGAAAACGTATGGGCCTCTGAAAATCGCAAAATTGCGGACTTAAAATTATACCACGAAGGAAGATTTATCAGAAGCGGTTATAAAAATATTACAAAGGAAAAGGTTGATTCATTAATTGGTTCAATGAATCGAAGCTGTGAAGCAATAATAAAAAAGTGATATCTAATAAAATACTAAGGCCGGGTAACTTATCAAAATTTTGTATGAAAAAAATATATTTAAACATTGATTATGCCTTAACGTTCAAAATTTTGATAAGTTAACCGGCCTAAGTCACTAAACCCTAGACAATAGGTCTGTTCATTTACTTTCCCAGTAAATACTTGCAACGAGAGAATAAAATCAAAATTTACAAAATTACTCTCTTAAATTCTCAAAAATAGTAAAAAGTAAATGAACGCTTTTCCAGTTACAATTGTTTTATACAAACAATTTTCTTATTTTATTCCTTTTAAAATGTATAAATACTCACATTTTCTTTAATTTTATTGAAAATTCTTTTGTTTTGGCATTTTTTCACCACAAAAATAAAATTTTAAATAAATAAACAATAACACAAAACATATAAAATATAAGCTGCTAACTATTACGAGTTCAAAATAGAACTTGTAATAGTTTGCAACGAGAGAACACTCTCTAAAATTTATACGCTCTTGATTTTTTCTGTACTTGCAAGTTTTTGAGTTAATGAACGCTTTTCCAGTAACAATTGTTACTAACTAGTAACAACTTTTAGTTATTGAACATAGTTATTGAATTGTTTTGTCAATATCATAATTTCAAAATTTAATTATAAGTAACATATATTTTATAAAGGATAATTTCAATGTCTATATAAGATTTCAAGTACGGATTTCTAAATGCTAAAACAATTTGTTAGAAATTTTGAAACAAAAATATGAGCAAAGATTTGTAAAATTTCTCGCTCTTCTCATATGAAAACTCAACGTCCAATTAAAAAACTATTTTACATTGTATTGCTATTAGCTATTATAAAAAATATATTTCCCTTTATTATGCGGACACATATTTTAATAGTTTTGTACAACTAGAATTCGAGACTGAGTTCCTATACGTTGTCTTGCAAGGAGTTTCGGATGGAGTTCTAGTTTCAAAATGATTCTATAAGAAATTTTCTTAAATTCATCTTACAATAATGCTTCTTCTTAGTCTCTGTGTATGTTTTTATCATTTACATAATCAGTTAAAATATCATTTCAATTTTTCATCTTAATAAGTCTTAAAATTTCAATTTATATTAAGTCGACCACAAAAAAAAGTTAATTCTCCTGTTTAAATAAACATTTTTTTGTTTTGGTTGTGATAACCGAATTTATATAAGTGACCAAATTTTTGTTGGGATGACAAAAATTAGATTATTTAAATAGTAATTATTCAATGTCGACTTATTTTCTGTTGGTAGTATCAATTCTTTGGATATAATCCAATTATTCGGTTAGCTACAAATCACAAATTTCCGGAAATTTCGAAAAAAATAATCTCAGTAATTCCCGGAAAATTTTCTCGTTTCAATAACCCAAATTAGAAGATTTTATAAAAAGCTTGTTACTATCTATGAGTGAATCCGAGTAAGAATTGTCTATCTAAATTAATGCCAACTTGTCCTAAATGCAAAGATATTGTTACGAAATTTTACTTGAATTCAAATATAACGATTTTAAGAGCTGATTTAAAAGTAGCATAATGCTTTCAAATAACAGTGCTGTAATAGCAAACTGTAACATATTTAAATAAAAGCTTTCAGTTGATTTGATCGTAAGTTGGCAACGCTGTATTCGAATTCGAATATTCAGTTAAAGAACATTGTAGAAAGTACACCACAGATGGCGTATGTATTAGTAAGATCTAGAATATTCGAATTTTGACAGTTAAAGAACAATCTAGAGTGCAGATGGCAGTGTTATAAATAGTGGCAGAGGTTGCAGTCGTGAGTCAGTTTATCAGAGACGATATTTGAATAAACATCAACTGAGTGCCTTAAAGTGTGCTGTATTTTTCAAGTGAATTCGTATACATTATAAAGTGTCAGTATTTCTGAGAATTTATAAACGTTTATAAAAAAAAACATTGAGTGACTATTTAATTCTGTTGTTGTATATCTATATATATAAAAATTAAATGGTCCATGTATGTAATGTCATCACGTGAGAACGGCTGGAGCGATTTGGCTGATTTTTTTTATTCGATTCGAAATTTTCAGGTGATGGTTTGTAAAGAAAAAAAATTCAAAAATTCCTGGTAAAACTCGCAAATTCTTTTTTTTGTGAGTCCAGTCAACTGTAATAAAAAAGCTCCCTAAAGTATGCAGTACAAATTTAGATATTTTATTTGCAAATTAACAACAGGCTGGTGTGCGTGGGTTGGAGAAACTTGAAGAACTAACATTAGTAAATGCTTCCGGGCGAAGCCGGGGCGATCAACTAGTTTTAAATAAATAAAGAGTTGTTACAATTTTCAAACTACTAAACGGCTTTTATTTGCAATCAAAAGTACCCGGTTTATTTAAAGGAAATAAACCAACGTTTTGAAAAGGTTAAAACGTAACAATATATTGCCTGTCAAAATACTTTTTTATAGAAACTATCAATATATCGTTACGATCATTAATAAGCAGATATTGAGAAAATATTTAAAACTAGACAACAATTATTAAAGGTTTTTCTGATTCTGATTTGCTTAAAATTAAGTTTAGTTAAATTTGTTAAATATATCTTAAAATGTTTAAAATTTATTAAGTTAGCTTATCTAAAACACTTACTTTGCTACTTTCCGACGTTTTGCTTGGGGACCATCATAGCCATCCATACGATTTGAAACGAAACCAGGATTAACATTCAAGGGAGTATGGACAATACCTGGAGCTAAAAATTTCAGAATATAAGTATATAAAAATATAACAAATTTAATAATCTAAAATTAAAAACCAAACTTACCATGTTTTCGTTTTGTACCTCTAGGTAAACTAGTTACCGTAGTTGAAGTATTTACTGATAAAGCAGCTTTCTTTATGGTACAACTTCGGCCCTTACAACTCTTAAGTTTTGCCAGAGCATCATGCATATAGGACTTTTCGCCGACTGTTAAAGATGAAGCGCGATTCAATGTTTCAAAGGGATCTAAATAAAGCAAAACGATTATTTTAAAAAAAACATTTTTATTTAAATTCTTTAATTTAAACTCACCTATTTTAAGATTATAAAATGTTATTAAACCCGTGGTAAATTCACAGTATAAATAATCATGTGTGGCATTAATGGTTCTCAGACATGAATATGTATTATTGTTGGCATTCATACAAAAACAGAAAGGACTATCATTCCACAAGGGTGCTGTGCGCCAATGGCTATTGTCGTGCGAAAAACAATTCATTTTTTCCGACAAACATTCCTTTTCCAAACGTGCCTTCTTTATGCGTTTGCGTTCCTTTTTGCGTTGGCGTTCCTCTTTGAGTTTACGTCTGGCTTCGCGGGCAATCTCTTTAGAATCAGGATATCTAGGAAAGTAATATTTTCTATAATAACTTTTACTCGTTCATTATGATTTTTTAAGAACTTACATGTCATCTTCTGGTTCACAATAACATTCGGCTGGTCCTGAGTATTGATTATTATTGTTGTTGTTATTGTTTTGGTAGGGATCATTAATGGGTTGTCTTTGATTGTGATAGGTTTCCTTGACCATCTCCTTTTGACCTTTAGTATTGTATATAGTATGTCTGTTGGCAGTTTCTGTTGTGCTTTTAAAATCTGTTGTAGGATTTGAGTAACGATTTCTTTCGGTGCTGTATATAGAATCTAAAAAATGTAAAAAGGATAATATTCCAATATTAGCTTATATTTAAAGTGTTTTACTTGTTTTGTTTCACTTACCTTTATTTCCAGCTTCATAGTCCACACTATAAGTAGAGGTACTCACTCTATTAAAATTTCCCTTTTCAAAATTATTATTAGTCGAACTTTCCTCTAAAAATTGAGGAGTAGTTGTAGTACTGGTTATTGTACTCATAGATATATTTGGCACATTATGTCGTGGTTTTCCTCTAGGCTGTGTACCTATTAAATCTTGTATATTTATATTCTTCGAAACATGAGGATATTTATCATATTCTGTATTATCAGATATTCTTCTTCTGTTACCACCTCCACCATTAATTGCTCCACCATAAGCATGATGTCTGCCATGATGTTGATTATGATGGTTATTGTAAGGTCTACGACGTCTAGTACCCTTGGGACCATGATATTCGGTTGACATTACCGATAAATCGCTATTCGTATTATCATCACGAGCTTGAGTTATAAACTCATTATTCCAATATCTGCCCTGTTGTTGTTGCTTACTTTCTCTTAATTGTTTTTTAATATCCTTTAAATGGGTTATCTTATCCTTTAAGACCTTAATTAGCATATCAATTTGAGATCTTGATTTACGCCATGTTTTCTCATCATCATAAATAACATCCGAACAGTTGACTTTGCCAGTTTCTGATTCAATATAACAGCGTGTACCCACACGACCACCTACTTTGGGGAATTTACTACCTCTAACAAAGCCAGCCGAGGTAAGTTTGGTAGATGTTTTGGCGGTAGTGTTGGCCGACCAATCGTGTTCTACAAACTTTAACTCTAATGTCTCTAAAGTATCTTGGATTTCTTGTATAACCTTGGAGATGGCATCATTGGAGGTGGAATTCTTTTTACTTTCATCGCTATCGTTAATAGAATCAGGATTTTCAAACAAATTAGCAGTTAATTCCCGTTTAAGGCGTAAATGTTCGGCTTTTGCTTCATGTTGGGCTAATAAATGTTTTTCTACATCATTTAAATTACCATGTAAATCTAAGAGTTCTTCCATTTCATAGGGCAACTCGGTGTGATATAATTCTTCAATATCAAAATTTTCCGTATCACGTTTATGTCTGCGAGTAGATTTGCCAAAACTTTGGGTGCTGTTGTAGGAAATTCACCATTAAATTAAATTTGTTTCAATTCCTATTAATTTTAAATTTACTTACCGTTTCCGTACTCTTCTCTGTTCTCCATAATAGTTTTCGGGCTTAATTTTAGTGTAGACCACGCCATCTGGTGTAAAACAGGCACACTTACGTTTATTTGGGTTCTTAGGATATTTTGATATCTCCGCTAAATGATGCTGTAATTGTAACTACGTTAAAATATTTTATTTTTATTAACTACATCCCTACGTTTTTTTTTAAACTGCTACTTACATGGAATTTACATTTGTGTTTGCGCCATCTGCCATTTTCATTTATACATTTCCATTTTTGGCCCGGTCTACAGTTTTCCAATAGCTTGGGATCTGAACATTCCGAATTTAAACGCATCATTTTTGTTATGTAGGGAGCCAATGGTAGATTATTATCAAATTGATCTTGTTGTTCAAGTTCATCATCTAGATCTTCATCCTCATCATCTTCCAGATTGCCATTGGAGGTATCTACATCGTCATCATTATCGAAATCAAAGTCATCATCAGTATCGGTGTCAACGTCTGGAAAATCATACTATCAGCAATGTTTCTAAATATTTTTATTGTTACAAATCTTTATACCTCTGTCATTCTCTGCAAATTGTTCCTCTTCCCTCGATTCCAAATCGATGACATCAATGTGAGTATTGGGAGTGCTGGAAATATTACCCATAAGATCTTCTATTAAGGTGCTATTGGCCAATTTCATGTTCGATCTTTCGATTTGCAAACGTGCTCGAGCTTCCGCTATCTGTTCCGGTGTTTCTCGGCGGCCTGAACTTTCTATCAAAAATGTATCTGGCCATTGTTCCTTTACACTTCTGGGCTTATTTAGCAGCAAAGGTAAAATACTACGACCATCCATGTGTGCAGGTGTGGGTACACCACCCATATCTAGGAATGTGGGAGCCAGGTCCACATTTAAAACGATTTCGTCCACCCTAAATTATTTCAAATTTATTGAAATGTTTAAAATCTTATTTTTTTTTATTTCACTTACACTTTTGAGGGCTGTATGCCGGGACCCCTTACCAAGAACGGCACTCTTACATCAAATTCAAATGGAAAACTTTTACCCTTTATCAAACCAAATTGTCCCAAATGATATCCATGATCGGAGGTGTATATTATATAGGTATTGTCTAATTCCCCTAAAGTTTTCAGTTCATTATAAACTCTTTCCACAGCCGTGTCCACAGATTGTAATGTCTGTAAACGTTTGGTCATTAAAATGTTGGTAAAACGTTTGTGTACCGGTTCCATGGGTTGTGTAACACGTAGAATCCACTGTTTATCGGGATTTGGAGCCAGATCATATGATGGAGTACTAAAATATTAAAGAAAATCAGGTTAAAAATCAGTCGCGATATCAAGCAATATCCAGATAGCTTTTATTATTTTCTGGAAAATTTAGTATGGGGTCCTATTAGTTTCTAAATTGCGTGGTCCACACATTATCTTTTGAAATTATTTTAAATTTTAATATACATATTTTTGTTTTAAACCTCCAGCCACAAGTAAAACTAAATTATGAAATGTTATCCTTTTCCAAGATTAAATTATTGATCTGAGTAAACGCTGTCTTCACTATTGGGCGGCTGCCAACAGCGTCTGTACTCCAGAAGATCGGCTGAAAATTCTAAATCATTCAGAATGTACGGATCTCAATCTAAAAAAATACGAGGCTGGTAAAAATCCGACATCCAATCTTGTCCTCTGAACGAGATGGCGAAATATTCTACAGTTTGTCTTTTCTGCGTACCATGACAACGAAATATTCCTGGAAACTATTTATATTGCGGATTTACTGACCGAAAGGTTAGTTCCGATCATTGAAGATGAGGTTAACCGATTGACTAGTCTACCACTCCCATCATGCAAGCTATGGAAATATGGGACTTCTATGTTCGAACTGGAACTATGATCGACACTGCTTGTTCTGTGTGCACGTTAAGAGATTGAGTATTGAGAGATTGAGACTTACGTATGTAGGAGTTGTCATGTAAAAGGAGAAGAGAAGACGGTAAAGCACCTCCTCCTGCCCAGAGATTGTCAATGGTGGATAACTTCTTCTTGCGTGACCTTGAATACATTAAAACGTTCAACGGGATGGTCGGATGAAAGGAATTTTTCCTTTTTTCTTCCTCTACCTGACTTTTTTCTACACATAAATCACAACGAGACTCATTGATGACCCACGCGTTTTTCTCTATATAGTTGACTATCAGTTTAATCTAACACAATGTGTGTCTCACAGTTCAATAGAAAAGCGAACAATAATATCAGTGGAGGTATGGAGACTGGAGGTCCTCGAAGCACGGATTTATTGACGGATACTAAAAATACAACTAACCCTCTATATATAACAGATATAGAGTTTTGAAAGATACAATTTTCAAAATTATCATGTTCAAAAGAAACCTAAATTTAAGATCTGTAGATTATAAAAAACATGAACTTACTGGTGCGTTGTTACATTAAAAAATAGATGACTATATTGGGGTGCTGAATCTTCGGGTCCATGTGGTGCCGGAAAGCTCATTGTTAACATCACAGGTTTTCTTTGGTTTTGTTGTTTTGATGATCTTAAAAATGCTATCGAATCATTGGCTATTAAATCAGGATAATAATCCTAAAACAAATAAAAAAAATTCACTTGAAAAACTTGCCAATAAAATACCCATTTAACAGTCCACTTACCTTGGCATAATCAAATCCATGTTTGATCTTTTGTCCATTCATATTCACGCTATAATTATAGTATTTGGAATTCATGATCAGACCTCCCCATTCCCGCCAACCCGGTGGTATATAGGAACCATTATACTTATTCAAATATTTGCCAAAATAACCAGTTCTATAGCCGGCATTCGACAGATACGTAGCAAAGGATCGGGTCTCATGTGTGGCCTGCCACTGAGGACTCGAACAGTTATCATTATTGGTAAATACCATGTGATTGTGCACATACATGCCGGTCAATATGGAAGAACGTGCTGGACAACACATGGGTGTTGTGGTGTAGGCATGTTTGAATTCGGCTCCACCATCCCTTAAAATACGCAAGGTGCGGGGCATAAAATTCAAAGAGCCCAATTCGACATCTTGATCATCGGTCAGTATGAGAATAATATTAGGTTTACGACTGCTAAAATTGTTTGCATTTGAATCCTTAGAATCTCTTGAATATCTCTTGTACGATTGAGATGTACTGGAACCACCAGCATTACGTTGTCTCTGCTGTCTGTGATGATTATGGCTGTTGCCACTTTGAGAATGTTGTGCCTGATGATGTTGTTGATTATGGTGTTGCGTTCTGTGTTGATTGTAATGGGGCTGTTGTTCTATAGGTCTATAACTATCTCTTTTCTCTCTCCCTTGTAGTTCTGCTTCATCGTTAACATACGTGGGTATATTTTCTTTGGCAGCTGCTGTCTTAAGCAATAGATTTAGCACAAACATTGAAATAATGCTGGCAATTATTGCTAATTTGTTTAAATTTTGTGGCTGCATTTTGTTCGTTTTTTTTGTCTATATAAATTTATCACAGTTTTTTTTTGTAGAAATTTCAGTTGAAATTTGTTTATTTTTTATCTCAATTGTTTCTGGAGCGGAAACTTGTTCGCTTTTTCTGGTAGTTTTTCGGAGTATTACGTCATTTTGTTGGGAATTCAAGAGAACTTGATGTATTTTCCATATATCTGTAAAAAAGTAATGGAATTTATAAGTTAAATTCAAGTAAAATTTTATTAAATTGCACTATAGTTCAAATTATCACTTTTTCCGTGCTTCGAAGTTGTTATTATTCATTATTTTTTGTTGTCAATATGTTACTAAAACTCCAATGCAATCAAATTCGCAATTGGTTTTTGCAAAATACAAAATACGGCTTATCAGCACGCCTTCAAAGTCAAAGTTTCGATACATTTTCAAAAAATTGTGAATAGTATCAATATTTTATTGTAACTTTTAAACGGTAATTGTGGAAAGTGTGTGAATAATTTAAATAATGTTTAAAATGGAAAACAACGAGACGCCTAAGTACTTAATTTTTCTTTCCTAAATATTTGGAAAATATTTCCCTTTATATTAAAAATTACAATTTTTAAACATAACCTTAAAGTAATTTCTTTTGAATACAAAACTTTAAATTTATAGAAGCTGTTAAAAAAATGTTAACGTTTGTTAAACTTGAAATAAAAAGAAATAAATATATTGTAATATTGTGAATTCATTTCACTTTATTTCATACTGCGCATTTTTGCGCTTTCTGAGTAATTTAATTTTTTCTAGGTTACTGTGCAATAAAAAAAAATGAACTTTTTGAAATTTGGCTAAAAGAACGCCCAAAAGACAAAAAGTATGATGCTATTATTAAATATATTGTGAAGAAAATTAGTGCTCCTGTTATTCCTAAGGGCTGTAAGAAATTATTGGATGAAAAAGTCCGCCATTTTGTCTACAATTACTTAAAAGTAAAATGTCAAAAATGAAGAAGAAAGGAAGATAATTTTCGAAATGAAAACACTATATGGCTTAATGGTGATATATGCTTTCAGATTTGTATCTATGGTTACCAATGACATCCACAGTACACAATGTATTAATACATTCGAAGCAGATGATATAAGACACAGACGAAGAAATAGGATCGTTTTAAAAATTGAACATACCCGAGGTGTCCTAATATGGGGACCCCAGGCCGCACCGTGGTGGGCTCATGCGGTCAAAATTTAAACTCGTCACCACTTCTTCTTTGCGCATGTCAAATTTTATTCAAATCTAACTAAGGTCTAAGGATTTAGAAATTACAGATTTATTTCCCTCTTTTTTTTCTATACCACTGTGCGAAGTTTTATCTGATACTTCAATTAATATATATTGAATCAAATGTGTTTACAAAATGAATTACTGATGCAACTAATTTGACTGAAAACTAATATGAAATAATTTTTTTCTAATCAAAAGCAATGAATTTACTTTATTTTCCTCCTGATGGGTTAATGGTCGACAAAGGGTTAATTTTTTCTTAAATTTGTTAAAAATATAAGTATTTCTACCTATGGTCCAATTTTGGTATCAAACAGTAGAATACTTTAATAGTTATTAATTTCGCACGGAAAAAGTGATACTTTGAACTATAGTGAATTGAAGAGAATAAATAACAATGGCGTTTGATAAACTGTGGAAATGCACAAAGACATTTTTAAGGTGTTTTACTGAAACCTATCTATTCTGAAAACGGAACTAAGTCAAATTTGTGTATAACGGTATTTTCTATAAAAAATGTTATGTATAACTGTTGTTTCTATTGAAAATTTTGTGTATAACAGTTATTTATATAAAACTATATAACTGTTTTTTTATAGAAAATATAGTGTTTATAAGAATATTTTCTACAAAAATATTGGGCATAACAATGTAAAAGTATTTTCTATAGATAACTTTTGTTTAATTTCTTTAGATACTTTCTTTAAATTCTGTTTTCTATACGAAATTATAATTTTATGAGTGTTTTAAAATGGATTGGCACAACTTTGTTATATAATTCTTTACATAGCTTTAAATCTGTATAACTCTTTTGCTTAGCGTAAGTAAAAATGTTGAAATTTTTACTTTATTGTATTTCAAATAAAAATTTTGTGTATAACAGTATTATCATAGACACATTTCAGTATAACAGTATTTTGTATAGAAAATTTCAGTATAACAGTATTCTGTATAGAAAATTTTGTGTTTGACAGTATTTTCTATAGAAAATTTTATGTATAACAGTATTTTCTATAGAAAATGTTGAGTATAACAGTATTTTATATATTAAAATTTGTGTAAAACACTATTTTCTATAGAAAATTTTGTGTATAACAGCATTTTCTATAGAAAATTTTGTGTATAACAATTATTTCCATATATAACATTATTTTATATAGACAAATTTATGTATAACAGTATTTTCTATAGACAATTTTGTGTATAACAGTATTTTGTATAGACAATTTTGTGTTTAACAGTATTTTCTATTGAAAATTTTAAGTATAACAGTATTTTCTATAGAAAATGTTGAGTATAACAGTATTTTATATATAAAAATTTGTGTATAACAGCATTTTGTATAGAAAATTTTGTGTATAACAGTTTTTTCTATAGAAAATTTTGTGTATAACAGTTATTTCTATAAAAAATTTTGTATTACTTTATTTTCTATAGAAAAAGTTGTGTATACCAGTATTTAATATAGAACAATTTGTATATAACAGTATTTTCTATAGAAAATGTTGTGTTTAACAGTATTTTCTATAGAGTATAATAGTATTTTTAGAGAAAATGTTGAGTATAACAGTATTTTGTATAGAAAATTTTGTGTATAACAGTATTTTGTATAGACAATTTTGTGTTTAACAGTATTTTCTATTGAAAATTTTAAGTAAACAGTTATTTCTATAAAAAAAATTTTGTATTACTTTATTTTCTATAGAAAAAGTTGTGTATAACAGTATTTAATATAGAACAATTTGTATATAACAGTATTTTCTATAGAAAATGTTGTGTTTAACTGTATTTTCTATAGAGTATAATAGTATTTTTAGAGAAACTGTTGAGTATAACAGTATTTTGTATAGAAAATTTTGTGTATAATAGTATTTTGTATAGACAATTTTGTGTTTCACAGTATTTTCTATTGAAAATTTAAGTATAACAGTATTTTCTATAGAAAATGTTGAGTATAACAGTATTTTATATATAAACATTTGTTTATAACAGTATTTTCTATAGAAAATTTTGTGTATAACAGTTATTTCTATAAAAAAATTTTGAAAATATTGAAAATGTTGAGTATAACAGTACTTTATATATAAAAATTTGTGTATAACAGTATTTTCTATAGAAAATATTGATTATAACAGTATTTTACATAGAAAAATTTCTGTATAACAGTATTTTCTATATAAAATTTTGTGAATACCAGTATTTTCTATAGAAAATGTTGAGTATAACAGTACTTTGTATATACAAATTTGAATATAACAGTATTTTCTATATAAAATTTTGTGTATAACACTATTTGCATAGAAAATTTTGTGTATAACAGTTATTTCTATAAAACATTTTGTGTATTACTGTATGTTCTATAGAAGAAGTTGAAAATTATAATTTTCTGAGTGTTTTAATATGGATTGACCCAACTTTGTTATAAAATTCTTTGCATATCTTTTCAATTCAATATAACTTTTCTGCTTAGCGTAAGTAAAGAATGCTCAAATTGTTAGTTTTATTGTATTTCGAATGTTTCTATTTCACATTTTAGCATCAATTTATCAACAAAGAACCCAATTTAACATTGACATTTATTGTGACTGTAAGTATCCCCTTTAAATTATATCAATTGAATGATTTTTATCGAAAATCATTTACAAAATTATATTGCAACATCACAAAATGAATATGTGAGAAAAAAATTTGGAAATAATGCCAATGTCAAAACTTGTAGCAGTAGCAAATAAAGAACAAATCGAATGATATTTTTTTTATTACAAAGTATCAAATACTATGAGATACTATTTAAAAACAAGCTCTTTGACCTATTTTTTCATTAAACTGATTTAGTTGTAAAAAAACTATGTGTATTATCCTTTCGAATTTTGTTGTCTAGTTAAATTTTTCAAAACTCTGTGTTTTTATTGTTGTGATGCCTTTTTACATACTTATCACACTTTTTTTTACCACAACTTTCATTTTGATTTTATCTGGCATATTTTTTTTTTAACAAGGAATTTGGTTCAATGTGTCGTATTTTTCTATAAAAATTTTACTTTGGCAATATTTAGCAAGACATTGTGCTAAAACCCATAGAATGTCTGTGTGTATCAGTGTCTACAGAATTCAACGGATTTCCGTTTTATATCCTTTGAACATGCATGCTTTTGGTTCTTTTGCTCCATTATTTTTATTTTTTTTTATTTTCTATTTTAGTGATGGTACTTTACATGAATTTGAATTTAATTTTTTTTGTGTTTTTTTTTTGGTATTTTACTATGTGTGTAGCAGCAGTATGCTAAAACGACATCAAATTATTCCAAGGTTCATGGTTGGAAAAATGTTTTACAAAAAAAAAAAAAAATATTTTCCAAATGTGTCAATAGTCGTTTTTTATATTTAGTTTGTTATTAAAACTCATTATATGAGAGAAAGTGTGAATATTGTGGTCCATATTTTGAGAAACCGAGTGACACTCTATGGTAGGTAAATCCTTATTTGAATTTTATATTTTTCACTCTGTATTTTAAATATAAGTGTTAAAATCTTTGAGATAAATGAAAAACAATTAAGCTCCATTTTTTCAAAATTTTGACTTTGATTATTTTTTATTTGAGATATTGCAACAATATACATATTTGAAAAAAAGGCAAAAAAGAGAAAATTGAAACTTAAATATATTTTGAAGGATAAAAAATAAAAAGAGCCAAATCACTATTAACAATATTGGTGAGCACTTGACTGATTTCATATTTTAAAATATTGAAAAAAAATTTAAATTTTCAAACAATATCGTGTGAGAGAAGAAAGGCGGATATTGTGACATCTGGATATTGTAATAATAATAATTATAGTCTGCAGAGATATATTTTTTAATAAAAGAAGTTGATAGATACTTTGTATTGTCGAAAATTAATATTGTGGAAATTGCAAACGGCAAAACAAACACAGATATACTTATGAAGTGAAAATAAACAAGTAAGAGTGCTATAATCGGCTGTGCCGAATCTAATATACCCCTCACCAACTATTAGAAACATTTTTTAGTGAAAAATAAAATTTTGGTAGAACAACTTTTGTTATAAATAAAATTTGGGTGAAAAAATGTTTTGGCGAAAAAAAAATTTTTTTGGACAAAAAATTTGTCTGACAAAATCGAGGTATTCGCTGTTTTTGCTTGATGTATCAATCATCTATGAAAGTTATTTGGTAGCTAACATACGTACAAGACTATATCTATCCCGCTATCTATAATGATCTTGACTATATATATTTTATGGTGTCGCAAATGAAAAATGTAGAAATTGCGGAATGACAAAGTTATATTTTTAGTCCTTCTATTCGATTATTCTTCATAAAATTGTTCGAATTATTCGTTATTCGAAAATGGTAATTTTTGAATTATTCGAATAATTATTCGTAAAAAATTGTACGATTAATAGTACAAGACTATATATTAGGATATCCTATCTATACCCTTGCCACACATGGTAAAGGGCATACAATTTCGGTCTCCATATTGAATCATCTATAATTAACTTTTAAACAGTTATTTCAGATTCGTAATTAGTGATTTCAAAACATCCCTATATAGACCCATATTCCGTTATTGGAAGGGGGATATCAAGTGAACCAACTTTTAAAATCGATGTCTTCCGACAAAATTTGCACCATTTGAATTAGACCTATTGAATAGTAATTCAGACACAATTTTTCAACAAGATCGGTCAAGAACTCCCTGAGTAAGAGTGGATCAAAATTTGATAATTTGGCCAAACAGGTGTTTTTTCTTATCCATGTAACTTATTACCTATTGTTCTTAGCAAAATGTGTCCCAAATAGTTTAGATAGCTCTTTCTTCAATATTTCGAAAAAAAAGATAAAACATTTTTAATATTTTGACTTTTTTTTTTTCAAAATTTACCCTTTTTTAATTTTTTTTTTGTTTACAAAGCTTAGGTCTTTTCCTTGAAAACCTTTTTGGTCGCTTTGTGGGATACGTGTGGGATATCTATCAAAATAAATGTTTTGTAACTCAAGACATAACATTTTTGACCTTTTTCTAAAATGGGCCCTTTTCTTTCGCTCAAAAGAAAGCTTAGGTCCATTCCTTTAAAAGGATTTTAGTCGCTTAGTGGGATGCTTTTGGATATCTATCAAAATAAATGTTTTGTAACTCAAGATATACAATTTTTGACTTCTTTTTACCAAAAACTAACTTTTTTCCTAAATGGGCCCCTTTTTATACCCTTCACCTTCGTGAGAAGGTGTCATTCCGTTTGTAATTTCCACAATATAATTTTCCGACTCTATAGAGTATAAATATTCTGGATCCTTATAGATAGCGGAGTCGATTAAGCCATGTCCGTCTGCCTGTCTGTTGAAATCAATTTTCTGAAGACCCCAGATATCTTCGGGATCCAAATCTTCAATAATTATGTCAGACATGCTTTCGAGAAGTTTCCTGTTTAAAATCAGCAAAATCGGTCAACAAATGGCTGAGATATGAGGAAAAAACCAGGACAACCTCGATTTTTGACCTATATCTGGATTACTAAGTCATTAATATAGACAATATGGATATCTAATGATAGATATTTTAAAGACCTTCGTAACGACGTATATAAGACAAATTGAAAAATAACAAGTAAGAAAGTAAAAAACCAAAGACCAAAGTAAAAGACCAAAAAAAAATTTTCTTTTGAGTGATTTTCGGAAGTGGGCCTTATATGGGGGCTGTGACCAATTATGGACCGATCACCATGAAATTAGGTCGTGTGATTTATGTCTATATTAAAGTTAACTATGTTGAATTTTGTGTGTTTACCAACATTTTTAAGCGATTTATGCACGTTAAAGTGATTTTCGGAAGCGGGTCTATATGGGAGCTATGACTAATTATGGACCGATCGTAACAAAATTTGGTGACATGAATTTTGTGTATATAAAACTTATTTGGAGCGGAATTTGTGGAGATACATATATAAATTAAACATTCATGACCGATAAAGTCCAATTTCGGGAGTACATTTGTATGGGGGCTAGGTGAAATAATGGACCGATTTCAGCCAGTTTCAAAAGGCTTGGTCCTTGAGCCGAAAAAATAATATGTATCAAATTTCATCGAAATATCTTCAAAATTGCGACCTGTACTCTGCGCACAAGGTTTACATGGACAGCCAGCCAGCCGACCAGACGGACGGACATCGCTTAATCGACTCAGAAAGTGATTCTAAGTCGATCGGTATACTTTAAGGTGGGTGTTAGACTAATATTTTTGGCCGTTACAAACATCTGCACAAACGCATAATACCCTCCCCACTATGGTGGTGTAGGGTATAAAAACTACCCCTATTGGATCAGCCATTTTGAATTTTTCAAAATCTCTCTAAGTGTTATAAATTTGATTGCAGTGTATTCTACATATTGACAAAATGAAAATTCCGTATTTTGTAGTTTACCACAATGTAATGTAGGGTATGAAAGGACTCGCATCATTAACATTTTCCGGTAATGAATTATGTATTTATGTATGTATGTATATTGAAATTGCTATTGACCTTGTACTCTTGATTTATAATAATTTTACTTGTTATGCGGAAAATGTTTCCTGTTTTTCTGCAAAAACACAAATTTAATTTGAATAAAAAATTTAATTTGAGTGTGTGTAGTCATTTGGCATAATCGATTACACTTCAAAACATTTTAAAGACATGTAAATGATAAAATATACTTGGAAATTAAAATGCAAATATGTATTAGCAATTTTATTGCAAGTATATTAAATAAAACTTTTGCAAGAATCATTATCTTACACTAAAGCCATTTTAAATTAATCAGACATGTAAACAATATGACATTCATTTAATTGAATATAGTTATTTGAAAATGTGATAATAAGAATTCGAGTGATTAAATAAACATTAATTTTAAAGCAGGGGAAAATACAATATTTTAGTAGTCACACTTATATCATTGAATATTTGATTAAACACAACTAATCAACTTTTAAAAACGAAAGGAAATTTCCTGATGATTTTGACAATAGCTTTAGAAGCAAAAGACAACAGTAAATATTTTCAAATGATTAATTAGATTCCTGGAAAACATTTTCTTTGCTAACATTAAAATATGTAGATATCTAATATATTTTTAAAAACTTGAACAGTTATTTTGACCCGTACAATGTTTCATAATTCAACTTCAAAAGGTTTTTACGTAACAAATTTTGTTTTCAAATTTTTATTTTTGTAAACCATTGATCAATTTCAAATTATTATTACTATTGCACTTGCAAATTTTTCATTAAATTGAAAATTTCGAAACAAAGTTTACTACCTGTTTGTGTCATAGAACATTTAAATTTTTAGCTTGCACAGATCTGTTGGCAGTATCTGCCAACTTGCACTGTTATTGAACATACTATTTCCACATTAATAAACATTCATATTTGCATAATTTATAAATAAACACATGTTAAACAAATTGTTTATGTGTAGTAGCAGTTTTTTACATTTATTTTCGCTGGCTTCTTATTTGCAACATTTTAACAATATTGCCAGCAAAAAGGTCATCTTGCAGCTGTTTATAAAATCATTTTAAATAAATGTTGGTTTACAAACCAAATATACTGTTAATATAAAAAAAAATAAAACATAATTTAACAAATTTTTGGTTAAAAGTTACCTGTATCAATAAATAATAATCAAGGCGATTATTTACTACTGGCATTTTTCTTTTACAAATACGTAGTATAATGTAAATGTGAGACCTGACCATTAATAATGTAATTTTAAATTGAAAATTTTCCAAAATGTTCAAGTTTATTAGGGAGAGATGCATGTATGAGGGTAATAATTTATATTGTGTGTTTTGGCTAACTCTGAGTTAGGTGTCAAATGACATTTCTACATAACCTTATAAAGATCGAATTAAAATTTTATCGGGATTTGTTTTGTTTATCGGGAAGGACTACATGCTAGTCAACATACATAACCTCACAAATCCAGATATTCAGCGTGGGGAATATATGGATAAGCAAGCTACTTGCATTCGATTACATTGTTTGGTTGGTGATTTAAGAGTGTTTTCAATATATTTCCCTCCATGCTTTCCGATGACTAAGAAAGAGTTCGAAGAATTTTTTGGAACACTAGGCAATTGTTTCCTACCTTGCAAATATTACAATGAATAGAAACCCCATTATGTATGATGGGATTTGTGATTTACTAATCCACGAGTTATAAGGTACTAGTTTATAGTATAATACGCTTATTTACACAAAATTGCAAGTGCATAAAAGCGTGTTATATAAGCTTATACAATATAAGCGAATTCACTTAATTGCGAATAAATTCGAAAAGAATCCATCGATTTTTATGATCGATATCTCATTTTGTTCCTATTACATGCGGGTTTGCGATAAAGCAATTAATCTGAACAATTTCTGCCGTTTTCGATTTTTTGTAATTTTTTTAAAACAAAATTTCTCGTTAAAAATATATTTTTTGCTTCAATTTGTTATTACAACTCCGAAAATACTGATCCGAATTAAACGCTATATATATGTGAAAATTTGTACATAGCATGGGGAAAATGTTTTCAAAATTCAATCAATCGAAAGGAGAACATTAACTACTCAATTGTATGTATATCAAACAAAAAAGTTAAATTTTGTGAAAATGGGCGAATTCACTTAATTGTGAATAAATTCGATAGGAATTAATCGATTTTTTTCTCCGATACCTCATTTTGTTGCTATTATATGAGGCTTTGCTAAAAAGTAATAAACCTGAACAATTTCTGCCGTTTTAGATTTTTCATAAGTTTTTTAAAAAATAAAAATTTACTTTTTTCACATAAAAAATATATTTTTTGAGTCAATTTGTTAATATAACTCTGAAACTACTGAGCCGATTAAAACGCAATAAAGGATATGTAAATTTGAACTTTTCTAAGTTTACTTCAATAATATTGGACTAATCCTTTTTGAGTTATCATAAATTATGTGGAGAAAATTAAAAAAAAAAAATCACAATTTTTGAAAAAAAAAATTTTAATAAATCTATCCAAAGAATTCAAAAATTTTACCTTTTTTGTACTTCGGTAACCATGATGCATCAAATCTATATAGTGGTTAGTGAATACATTTTTTTGCTGTTGACCTGTGTAATAGTTGAATGAGAGCTATATAACTTGTTTTGGACAATTTTTTATGCTCCATTTTTTATTTCTTATCCAAAATAGGTTTATTTCCTTCCAAAAAAGGGTAGTTCGCTATCAAACTGTTTCTGATGCAAATGGAAAAAATATCGAAAAAATTACAAATATTTTTTCAAGGCAGTTCTTATTTTGTTAACATTATGAAATAACTAAAGGCTAGATTTTCAAATAGTTTTTAAAGTATTATGACAAAATATAACGTATGTAATTTAAAATGAGTCCTGAAAATATTATAGCTCAAATATTTGTTCTCTTTTTGTTGCAATTTCGGGACTCTGACTGTTGTTCTACAGTGGTGTGTACTCGTTCCAACACTTTACCTGTGGACACACGGAATCTAATAAATTATTTTGATCTAATACAGATCTAAATATAATAATCCAAATCTACAATCCTTCGGTCCATTACTAGATCTTCATGGTACATAAGGAATGAGAACATCTCATTGGTAACAGCCCTACCTAAATAAAAACGTCGAGCGTTGCGTTTGCTGCCGTCTAGTGTTAACGCTAAAAAAGCATACCTAAGGTTTTGTCAACAATGACAAATATTATGTGTAAAATTTTAGTTGAAATGCACAAAGTAAAGAATAAGTAATGACCAGGGAAACCGGAAATATGCTCTAAAAAAAGCGTTTTAGGCGCTTTAAATATGCAGTAAAAACTTTAAAATATGCTCTTAAAATTTAAAAAATATGCTCTTAAAAAAACAAACTTTTACATAATTTTTAACCAAAAAAATTTACTTAAATTTTCAAATAAAAATCGTTGTCTATTGGATCTGAAAACATTTTTAAACATAGCAAATGTTCTTTCGACATCAACTGATGTTACAGGATCAAATTTAAAAGACAATATTTCTTTAACACTTAGAACGGTTAAGTTTGAATTAGAACTAAAATTTGATATTTAGATGGAACTATTATTAAAATAGTGCTTATTTTATATTAAAACAAGTAAGAGAGCTATATTCGGCTGTGCCGAATCTTATATACCCTTCAACAAATTATACATAAAAATAGATATGTTTAAATATTTTTAGGTAAACAAAATTCAAATTTTAATTTTTTTCAAAATTGTTTTTAAATTTTTTTTTTATTTTTTTTAAAAAAGATTTTTCCAAATTTTTTTTTTTTAATTTTTAAATTTTTTTTTTTGGAAAAAGAATTTATGACAAAAAAAATTCGGGTTAAGAAATATTTTTCCCGATTTTGGCCCATTGTAGGTCCAACTTACTATAGCCTTATATACATCGTTGAAATGAACTTTGAAATGTCTACCATTAGATATCCATATTGTCTATATTAATAAATACAGATATAGAATAGGCCAAAAATCGAGGTTGTCCCGGTTTTTTCTTTATATCTCAGGCATTTTTGGGCCGATTTTGTCGATTTTAAATAGTAACCGGAAGAATTCTCGATATGTTAATGCATGAATCATGTATGTAAGTTATTAGGGTGCTAAGGAAAGTTGATTTCAACATACAGACGGACA
The DNA here is from genome assembly GCF_958450345.1 of Calliphora vicina. Classification (NCBI taxonomy): domain Eukaryota; kingdom Metazoa; phylum Arthropoda; class Insecta; order Diptera; family Calliphoridae; genus Calliphora; species Calliphora vicina. The sequence goes on along the minus strand of NC_088780.1, from coordinate 39,830,069 downwards.
GACGGACATGGCTATATCGATTTTGCTATCTATAACGATCCAGAATATATATAATTTGTGGGGTCGCAAATGAAAAATATAGAAATTAAAAACGGAATGACAAACTTATATATACTCTTGCCACTAATGGTGAATTGTATAAAAACGCTATTACAGAACATCGGACGAATTGTTGTATTTAATTAATCGTAAAGATTCCCAAAAAAAGCTATTCCTGAGAACACTTTATTTTCCATATGTGTACATATAAGATAAGTATTTTAAGGATTATTAAAGAAATGTACGAATAGTAAAATCGCTTGATATATTAGGTGCTAGTCTAATACATATTTGTGCATTACCAAACATTGATATTGCAAATGCTAACTAATACATCTTTCCATATATATTTTCTCATACATATTTATAACTGGGTATGAGTGTATCTATGACTATATGAACATACAAATGTTTATACATATGTGGTCTGGGCTGCGATTTCCGAAAATATTCTCAGGATATAAGCAGTACACAATAAAATTATATATTAAAAATAATCATTTAAAAGGAAATAGGCACGATTAAATGGTAGATATGCACTAAAAATATGTATTTATAAAGTAACACATTTTAAATTGTTATTTTTCTTTCACTTTAAAACAAAATAACCATAACAAATCCATTGATTCAAAAATGACTTTAATCAAAATTTATTTTCTTTTATTAATTTCAAAGCATTAAATTACATGAAAACCGCAGCCCTGTATATGATGTACGAGCTTTACATGATAAAGGTGTTGTCGTCTGCTACATGTTACATTTAAACTATGAACTTTTCAGGGTGAAAATTTTAAGCTCAAATGTCACATATTTGCAATGACATCAAGTCAAATAATAAAGTTATCGTAGCATACAGAGTAGAGGAAGTTACAGGAATAATATTTTGACATTTTAATCTAAAGAGTAAATACATTGATCTTAGTTAAATGATTTTTAGAAAAAAACAAAAATTGTTTGCAATAACTTTTGTATAGTATGGTTTTAGCAAAAGTATTGAACAATTTGATTTTAGTAAAGTGTATCATATATAATTGGATAATATGGTTAAAGTAGCATTTCATTTTTAGATTTCTAGAATAGTTGAGTAATAAACTGGAAAAGAATATCATACATAATTGGATAAATATGTTAATGTTTTATTTTACTTTTAGATTTTTTGAATATTTAACTAATAAATTTGCTAAGAAAAGTTTAATAAGTTGCTGGCTGAATACAATTTAAATCTGAGGAAATATTGAAAATAATTTGTGTAGTGATTGTTCAAATATCAAGCAGAATATATATTTTGTAAGGTTTTAGTGACGTTTTACAGGAATGAAATATAGATTTCAACATAATTGACATTTAAATACAAAATTTAAAAAGTTAGAGCAAAATAGACTAGAAGCAAAAGTGTTGTAATATTTATTTTACAATACTAATTTCGGTATAAACTTATGGCAACGCAAAGAAAACTGATTCGTAGTAACAACCGAATTTGTTGCCAAACGAATTAGTATTTCTTAGTTACCAAATTTTATGGTTGTGGCTACGAAATTTTTGAAATGGTAACAAAAGTTTGGTTGCTTCAACCAAAATTCTTCATTATCAACATTCTTTCTGTTGATAGAACTGCAAAACTCTATGAATCATTCGATTAGCAACAAATTAAGTTGTTAGTATGAATCTGTTTTCTCTGCATAGGAAAATCTTTAATGAAATATTGAATTCATTAAATAATATCCAAAATATTGAAATTATATCCAAAATCGTTGATTTTTTAGTTCTGCTGATTTATAAGTAACACGTATAACCAAATATGTAACATTTTAACTTGACCCAGTCAATTGTAAGCTTCTAATTTAAGAAGATCTATTGGTTCAATTTTTATATAATGTTAAATTCCAAAAAAATTAAATTGGAGAAAAATAATTAAAAATTTATACAGTTTTGGATCCACCCCTTGGATAACAATATTGCCGCGCTGTGTACTTTTATTTTGAAATCAAGATAATAATTGATGATTGATAGAGTTTCCACGACAATTGGATTTTCGTTCTGGAACGATTCTGACTCAAATATTTCCAAAAAGACTCTGGTTATAATGGAAGTTTTCTATCTTTAAAGAGATGAAAATATAAGACGATAAATGTGACCCATATACAAACAATCTATGATAAATTTCAATTTTTGTGATAGTGTTAAGGGGCCCGTACGGCCCTCGGTCCGTTTTTTGATTGAAACAGGATTTTCTTAATTCGCAGCAAAGTTACGCCCGTAATCTGAGATATAAACAAAAACCTCTATTTGTTACCTGTTACGGCTTTATGTTTTCCATAAAGCCGTGTATCCACTAGCAAGTCACTTGCGGAAGAACTTTTGCAAGTATTTGCTGAAGTGTTTCCACTCAAACCGAAAGAAGTAGTTTGTAGTTATTACCGCGAACATGCTGCAAGAAATTGCAGACTTGTTTCCACACAACGTGAGTACAGCTTGCAGTAGAGTTTGCATTTTTACGAATGATAGTATAAAAATCACTTATTTGAAAAAAAATGGGAATTCCCGCCTAGAACAAATTATTAAATTTTAAGAACGTAGACTTCGTTAAAAATCGTAAAAAGTCTTTGGTTTTAAAATGTAATTCTAATTCATTAAAAATTTAATATGTCACCATTCGGAATGGCTTCAATTTCCATTCGATTTTGTTTTACCTTCGTTATATACCAATTAATTCTGTTAGTTCGCAAAAAATATTTTATTTTTTTAATTTTGAATTGGGAATGTTTTGCTTATTAAATCAAAAATTAAGTAAAGATGTTGATTAAAACTTGAAGAAAACCCAATAATATTAAACAAAATTTAATTCCACGGAAGGTGGTTTTATTCCAAGAATGTTCGTTTTACTCTTTGTGAAAAAGCTAAACACTAAAATAATTCCACTTTCGATCAAAATAGAATTCTGAGACAGCCCTGAACATTCACGAGTTTTTGGAATAATTTGAATAATGAACTAGTTATTGGTCTATTTGGATTAAATCTTTTTTGTTGTATGAATCTTCTGCATTTGTTTTGAGCTTTAAGTATCTTTAGAGAAAGTCAAGTTCAACATCACATAAATTTAAAGAAAATAATTCCCGGGAATTCTTGCACAAATTCCCGGGATTTAGGGATTGAAAATTTTGCGGAATTCCCGCGATTTCTCGCCCCGGGAAGTCCCGTGAAAAGCTCTAACCCCCATTTTCTCAATATCTTGTTATCGTTTTTCGTAACGATAAACCTCCAATTAACATTTTTTTTTGTATGAGAACTGTCAGTTTATCGTCACGATAAAAATAACCAGAGTTTGAGAAAATGGGGGTAACTGTCTGTTAAGTCGTCACAAACCGTTTAGCCGACTCTTCTGCAAGTCTTCAAAACACTTGCAGTTCACATCAAGTCGTTCAAGTTACTTTCAGCAAGCAACAAACCCGTGTTTCCACATAATTGCAACTTCAGCAAGCTGTTACTTCTGGAAGTCGACTTCTAATACGTGTTTACGCGACAAAAACTTCTGGAAGTCATTTCTGGAAGAAACTTCCGCAAGAAAACTTGGTAGTGAACACACGGCTTAATAAATATTTAGTTATAGGTAAATATAGCATTCTGACTTGTTTCTATTTAATACGATTTCTGTCTCAATCTTTAAGATATTTTAAATAATTATAAAAGTAAAATTTTCTTGCGAAACTCCTCATAGACTCCATTACAATTATTTTTCATTCTTTCCAATTGATATTCTCTGTTTTTCTTTATTTCTGCGACATTTATTTTCTTTAATTTGTTCAAAACTTTATTGCTCTTAGCAACTAGCAAACAATCATTATTGGTAGCATGTTGTTCAAAAATGTTTACCATAAATGCTAAAATAACAACAAAAGACCATAAATAGACAAAACTCCTTAACTCTTAACTTTGTCTAGTAAGTAAGACTACCCAAAATGGTCACTTCCAACTAGGAATGAGTATAAAGTGGAAGTTTATAAAAAATAGTACGGCGAAAACATCAACTTCAAACAATCGAATGATTAAAAGCAATATTAAAAAAATATAAAATTAATAAATAAAAAAAAACTGGTACTGGAGTTTAGGAATAAAATTCAGAAAAAAAATATATATAAGAAGAAACAAACGTTAACAATCATGAATGAAATCAGGAAATCATGTTTTTAGAGCTTGTTTATTTTCTTTATTTTTTATATTTTTTGTATTCTTTCATTCTTATTTTTTTTGTTGTTTTTGACTAATTTCCCAAGAATGACAAGAGAGCACGACTTCAGAACAGCAGACATCTGCGACGTCGGCAGCAGCGACATTTAGACTTAAAAGCGAATGTCCAATGTATTGGAAACCCAAAAAAAGAGGAGACATGTCTGCTGGTGCTGAATATGTCTGACATGCGTGTGTGTTGTTCTTGATTTTATTTTATATTTATTTTTATTTTTTTGGAGCGGCTTTACTGTGTGGTGTTCTTGTTTTGTATCTTTTGCAAAGTGTGATTTTAAAAGTTGCCATGTCTGATGCATTTAGTGGTCCTTTTTGTGGTTTTATAGTCTCCGCGTGTTTTTATAAAGCTTCAAATGTTGATCGTGTAATGTAAGATTGTTTCTTATTTTTCATGATTTTTGTATTGGGCTACACTTATAGAAATAAAATGTGGCAAGTTTTAATATATCGAGCCCTTAACGCCAAATTATCGTAAGCGACATTTTCTAATTTTTATTTTTTATTGCAGAAATAAAAATTTTATGGACGAGCTGATGTTTTAGCGTTCTCAGAATATGAAAATTGTTAGTAAGTCAATGTTTACATTTTACCGTAAACGAACTTTATCGTAAGCGACACAGAGTGATATAGAAAAAAAGATGTAAATACATCTGTAACTTTTAAATGGTTAGATTGGTTTGAATGAAATTTCGCATGCACGAAGATGAAGTGCTGTCGATTTAACAAATTTACGCGTCAAATAAAAAATTAATGTTTAAAAATACTGACCTAGTTTAAAGTTAAATGCATTTGAATTTAAAAAATTGATTTTTCGCTAGTTTTTTTGGGAAAAAGTATTTTTTTTCTTTTTAAGTTATCTAAAAAATTTCTAAGAAGATGTATATGAAATTTATACTTTTTGAAATACTAACACTACATCAAATATTTCAAATGAAAAAAAAAAACTGAAAATGTTTAAAACCGAGGCGACCAGGTCCATCCAAAAAACGCCTATTTTTATGTAAAATTCAACTTTAGGACAAAAACTCTAAAATCGCATAGTCGATATCAAAATGCAGTAATCCATTTTAGATGGCCAAATATGTTTCTCATTATTTTGTAAAGGGTTCCGATAACCCCGATACTGGTATGGATATTATAGACAAAAAACTAAAAAATCTCATTTTTGGTATTTTTCAAAACTCTTTTAGGAATTGCGGGATTCACAATAACAAATTTAAAAATTGGTTTTTATTTTTCTATTTTCAAAAGAAAAATCTTTTTAACTGTAAAATTTCATTTAAAAAATATTCATAAATAAAAATTTAATTTTAATTTGAAAATTTTGTATCTTTGCAAAAACTCAATAAATAGACATTTTTTGTCATATTTTTCAATAAAGTATTCCATGAATTTTTAATTGTCAAAAGTTATAAATATTTTTGAAAAATAGAAATTATATTATAGCATAGCATTTTTAATTCTATGTATAAATTTCAAAATAATCAACAAAAAGCTTCTCCTGTAAAATTTGTGTTTTGTCGCTTACGATAATTTGGCGCCAAGGGCTCGATATTGTCACTACAAACATGAATTGAAAAATCACTGGTTTCTTATACGAACATACAATGTATGTGATTTAGAGTGTCTTTCGAGAGCGAATTCCGATAAAGGATAGCCTTTCTTTAGCCCTAGTCGTGAACGAAATAATCTAAGCATACACAATTTTGTAAAAATAATCTGATTTGGAAAACAAACTACCAACAACAGCTTAATAATAATGAACTTCTAATTTAAATATTATTATATGTCGTATGTTTAGGTCGTTTAGTTCTAAATTATTGAATTTACTTACTCAATTTAGGCGATTTTTACAACATGTTTGTTTAATAGAATAAAAAAAAAACTCATTGTTTAAAAAATTTTCCACAGTTTTCTTGCGGTGTATAGTTTTGCAGCTTTTTCGTTTTGGTGGTTTCGTTGCTGTTCCTTAACAGTCTTGTTTTATTACAAAGAACATGTTCTGTATACCCCGGGAGTTATATACACATCTACTTAAAATGCAGGAAAAACTAGTTTCTTACAGTGCAACTTGCATGTCTGAAGCCAAAGACAACAAAAAAAAAACACACACAAACCTAACAACAACAATAACAAATACCTGATAGAAGCCACATCCTTGTAACCAAAAAAAAAAAAAAAATAAGACAACGAAAAAAAAGGGAAGACTTTCAATGCAGTTTGTAACTTTAAATGCAGACTTTTACTTTGGAGATGTTGTCTAAACAACTTTTATTACACAATACGCAGCTAGTTGAATAAGTTTTAAAACTGAAGAAATATTGAGAATAATTGCAAAATATTGATTTCAGGGTTGACAAAATGAAATTCATTTTAACTTACCGATCATTCGGTTCAATTTTTAAAAAGCTTTGATAAAAGGCAAACAAGATAGAGGAAAACATTCGATGAACAACTTCTTGAAATTATATCCAAACGATATAATTACTCCAGTTGGTTTTTTGTGTCGCATGCAAGTCCATAAATATAACTCTTACTGGCTCAAACCAATTTTAAGAAACATTTTATTTGTAAATCTCTTGTAAGGGTTTGAACTAAATTGCATGTGTATTTGAATTTGTAAATAATTGAGTTTAATCTCTAATTATTTGCGACAGAATAAATATAAATAAGACAAAGGTAAAGCGAGTAAATTCCACATCCAACCGCCCATTATCTATCCAAAACATCCAACTACGGGACAAGCACGGTGCAACTTGGGTAGCAGCATAACAACGACTGGATGATGTCTCAAATCGCACCATGCGTGTTCCACCAACTAAATACAATGTGGAAAACACCATTAATCTCCACCCGCTCTAAGATAACAATTTTTAATTCGTGTGTGATGTCTGTGCTCCTCTATGGCTGCTAGAGACGTAAACACTTTGAAAGTTTTCACCAGCAAATGCCTAAGAAGAATACAAAAATTCTACTTGTCCAACAGGAACACACTCCTCTTGGCACTCACACATCAAACCCAAATACATTCCGAAGTTTTGAGAAAGAAATGGCTATGGATTGGCCACGCATTACGAAGATCACCCACAGATTTAACACACAATGCCATTGACTGGAATCCGAAATGCAGTAGAAGGAGAGGACGGCCAGCAGGAAAAAGCTGAATGAAATTAAGAACCTAGCATTAAACAGAAACGATTAGAAATCTTTTGTTGATGTCCTATGCTCCTTACAGGAACTAAACAAATTAATATATGGGGCATTTCATGTCAAGTGAACCAACTTTTGAAATCGATGTCTTCCAATCGGGATGAAATTTGCACCTAGGTTAGTTCTATTGGATAGTACTCAGACACAATTTTTCAACAAGATCGGTCGAGAACTCTCTGATAGATATCCCACTAACAACCCACTAAGCTTTCCTTTGAGCAAAAAAAAATTTGGAAAAAAACTGCCCATATTGGAAAAAAAGTTCGATTTTACAAAAAAAAAGTCAAAAATTGTATTTGATAGATATCCCACTCGCATTCCACTAAGCGACCAAATAAGTCTTAAAGGAATATACCCAAGCTTTTTTGAGTTAAAAAAATTTTTACTAAGGGTCCATTTTGAAAAAAAAAATTTCAACAAAGTTTCTGATTTTACAAAAAAAGTCAAAAATTATATGTTTTGAGTTACAAAATATTTATTTTTATAGATATCCCACTCGCATCCCACTAAGCGACCAAATAGGTCTTCAAGGAAAATATCTAAGCTTTATTTTAAGAAAAAAAGGCCCATTTAAAAAAAAGTCAGAAAAGTTTTTGATTTTGGAAAAAAAAATTAGAAATTTATTATTTTTTTTTAAATATTTTTTTTTCGAAAGATTGAAGAAAGAGCTATCAAAGCTATTTGGGACACATTTTGCTAAGAACAATAGGTAATAAGATACATGGATAAGAAAAAACACCTGCTTGGCCAAAATGTCAAATTTTAACACCCTTTTAACAAAAAAAGAAAACAACCAAAACCGAAACTCATTAAATTGATTCCTTTTTTCCTTCCTCCACTTGTTTGGTTGGATGGCGAGGCGAAAACCTGAAAAGTTAGTGTATAAAGAGGGATAGCTCCCCTTCGGTTGTACTACATGTGCCAAATGTAATCAGTTTTGTCCAGTCCATGTGCGCCGATCTATATCCTCATGTGACTACTCGTAAGATCAAATATATGGAAAACTTAAGAAATAAACTGATCAGACCTTTCCTACTACAGTCACGAGACGTTGCAACGCGTTGGTTCACCTCTCCGGCAGCGATTGTTACAGTCAAAGTACCTCACTGTCTTCGTAGAAAACCTCATGATTATCAAGCCTGATTACCAATTTAAGTAGATTCTACGACAATTTAGTTTCACCCGGTTGTAACCTGAGTTTTCTATCTTCAAGTGCTATTAAGGGTTAATTTTAATTTTTGTGCTGTTATTAGAAATACTAGTCATCATGTTATACTTTTCTTGAGTTTCATCAAAATCGGACCAAAAATATATAACATTTCGCTATTTTCCATGAGAAATTCCAAATATTGAAAAATTTGTCCTTTCACCTTCTCGATTTAAGGGTTGACGTTTTCCGATTTTAGTAAAACTTTCAGACTAGATTTAAAATTGCATGGACAATAATATTCTGAATAGCTTTTATTTAAAAATCAGTAAGGAAATTCGGCTCATTCGCCAAAATATGGTCAAAAAATTTAAATCGCAGGTACGGAAAAACTATACGAGGTATTGACAGAATTTTTTCACATTTTTATTCCCTATTATGTTGACAATAAATCCCCAAGTGATGATCAAAAAATTCTGAAATTTGTTTAACAAAATTTTTAAAAATTTGAAATTGGAGTTTTGAAACTGGCGTTAAAAAAAATATTTTTTTTGGTCATACCTGGGAATAGGTTAACGGTATCCTACGAAGACAAAAACTCATATACAACTAAATATGTATATATTTTAAGTAAAAATAAGCTGTTATTTTAATATTTCTCAAAATATGTTAATTTTGTTCATACGTTTCTTTCCTGGCGATTTTTTAATAACTTTAACATTTTTTATCCAATTTTTGTGTTTTATGTCTTATTAGAACGACAATTACGTACACATATCGGTTCTTTTAAATTAAATTGCAAAAGTAATAATTTAATGGCAACATTTTTACAAAAACTGAAAAAGTTGAATTTTTTCCCCTTGTATATGCAAAACTAAATCGCAAGTCGGCACGGGTTGCAATCATGATAGAAAGACAAAATTTCACATTTTACTATAGTTTTATATATATAAAAAAATTAGAGGGAATTCGTTCTGAAATTCCAAAAAAAAAAAAAAATTTGTTTGGACACTCTAATGTGCAGCTAAAGAATCATTAAAAAAAAAATTCACTCTCACCCGGCCAAAGATTGCCGAGTAGAGTTCGTTACTACTACTACTCCGTAAATGTCAACTCATCAATCATAACCCAACTCCAATTTCAATGATGATGGTATTAACTGGTCATTTGATGAACATTAATCATCCCAGAAGACTTGGAAAACCTTTCAGTGACTATTGTCCCGATGCGTTGGAGAAAGATGAGATATTTTTGCATCTCAGAAAATGTTCGACATTGTCCAACTCATCTTAAGCAAACATAAACTGAAAGGCCTAACAGGGAAATGTACCTGCTCTTGTTCATACGCTATAACAGCGGATGAGGTGTGCGGTTTTAAAGTGTCCTAATAAATCTACTTAATTCATGAATATTATTGATTACATTCCTCAATTTATGCTCAGGAACGACCCGAATTTCACTCGGCCAAATTTCACTGTTACAAAAACAACTGCAGGATCGTGTAAGATCGGAGTAAGATCTATGCGAATTCGACAGGGCTGGTAAATCTTCACAAAGGATAAAGATACTCAAGAAAACAAGCGCTCCTATTCCAACTTTATAGTTATACACTAGACGAAATAGAAGATCAGCAAGGGTATAAGACTTAGTTGAAAATGAGAAGATCGTATAAAATATCAAGATGTGGTAGATAAGTACGTGGCTTTCAGGCAGTGGGGGCAAATCTTCAGAATATCCAATTATATTTTAAGCATTTAATTTAAATTTAAAACAACTCTAAATGAATCAACCTACATTTTCTAACACTAAACAACAACCAATTTTGATACGTATTTCATTTCCTTTCAAAATATTAGGATAAAGAAAACATTTTGATTAATCTCCTTTCAGCAAGATATATTACAACATGTCAAATGTAATATAAATTACATTCGTTTAAAAAAAAAATACCTCAATAGCAGTTTAATACTCAAAATTATCCAAGCATCACTTTTAATCATCGCATTAGTTTAAATTGCCATTTAAGGTCTTATATTTTCATAACAAAAATTAGTCTTAATAAATTTCAAATTACCCAGATAAATGTTTGTCGACATCCTAGACGCGTTGCTGCACTGTAGGCATGTCTTTGGATGGTTAATAACGTTTTCATATTTTCCTTATTTCTTTTTCTGGTAATCATCATCTTAAAGGCTACATATGCCTTTTATCATTTTTCACGTCAACATCATTAACGAATACCACAATTGTTTGAAAATGTCTCACTTATTTTTTTTCAACATTATTTTTCATTTTTTAATCTTATGATAATATACTACTACGGCTGATGGTGATGCTGCCGCTGATGTTGGTGTTGTAAGCATTTTTCATGAAAAACTTTGTTATTAAACATCTGTTGGCAAACGGTCAACATGCTAACAACATTGACAGGAAAACGTGGGCAACATTTAAAGATTTATTCTCGTTTTTTTTTGTCGTCTGCTTTTGAAACTGTGATGAAGTTTCATGACGAAACAGAACTAAGTGCCCAACAAACGATTAAATGTGTCCATGCTGAAAGTAAGGAAATTGGAAAGTATCTGATCGTCGTTTACTTAGGGACACACTTCAAAGTCAAGCCCTAAAAAGTTGGTTGTGAACTACAGTTTATGTTTTATGGTTGCAGCAACAACATTTGGTTTATACAATCGAAATATCCAGTTGGGAAATGATTCCAAATGCTAACAAATTTGGAAAAATTATAAATAAAAGTATGTGGTCATCGTTTTTTAAGGGACACAGTTCAAAGCTAGGCTTTAAGAAGTTGGGTGCGAAATGCAGGTTATGTTTTATGGTTGCAGCAACAACATTTATTTAATACAATCAAACTATTCATTAGGGAAATGGAATCATTGAAATGCTAACAAATTTGTCAATCTTATCAAGCATTAATAACATTTTTTTATCTAAATATGTACTATATATAAAATTTCTATTAATTTTGAATTAAATCATATAAAATTTAAAATGTCTATAGCGTACTTAATATTACATGTAGACCGATTGCAATTTGCATATTAATTCTATGTTAAATACAATCATAATACGTTTTAAGAGGATTATTACAGTACCCAAAAACTAAATAAGTGCGAAAGAAAATAAAGTGGAGAGCTGACAGCCAATTTAATATTGACATCTTGGCGTTTAAATGAAGTTCAGATAATGGTCTTGTTACAGGTAAATAAGAGATCCACGTTGGGTTCAAATGGTATAAAAGCGATTAATTGAAATTTAGACATAAAGTTTTTATAATAAAGTTTAATATAGGATAAAAGAAGATAAAATTCTACATCACTAGCTGTAAAAATAAATCAACTTTGTTGTTTACTTTCTTTTCAGTGAGCGGTCAAAGTTAGCAAATTATTGCTGTTTTTTAAAAAAGTGAAACTAGTTACACTAGTTTACAACGTTTTTGCTCATGAATTGAAACATATGGGGATTTGTGTATTTAGGTCTTCTAACTTCGGAAAAAATATTAAAAAAAATCCTGGACGTCAAAATTTTGAGATATTTATTAAAAACGAAACATATAAAAATGTACATTAAATTAGGAAACAAATTTAAAAGTGAAGTGTTTTAGTCCTTTTTTATAATTATTTTCATTTGTCTCCCTCACGACACTCCAATAGTAGTCTCCTAGCATATTCTGATCCCAAAAACCTTGATTATTCCTCTCGAAAAACTTCAAATCTTGATGGAAACGCTCGGCACTCATGTGTCCGAGGTTTTCCATTAAAAAATCCACATGAGAATGTAAAAAGTGAATTTTGAGGGATATATTTACACTAGGGTATTCGAATTATTCGATTTTTCTCTTGTTCGAATAAAACGAATAATTCGAATAAGAGATTTTAACTTGTTCGAATAATTCGATCACACGTTTAAAATTAATCGAATTATTCGAATAATTTTAATTTTTTTAAAAAAGTAAAGAGTGAAGTTGTGATGTCGGTTTTTTAATATTTTATTGTTAAAGACAAAAAAAAATAACGTTAAAGTTAACGTTCTAGTATTGATAATGTTAAAAAACATTCGAAAACAAAGTCCATCATTAAATTTTCAACAGAAATATTCTGATCAGATTAACTCCCGAACAATCTACAAAACAATTGACAAGCAAACCCTTTAGTTTCCGTTTTGGAGCCATGCTTTAAAAATAGAGCTAGTTGGACATGATCCTGAGTTCAAATACAATATAAACGTATTTAGAACTTTTTTAAGTTTTAAATTGAGTAACTATGTCTTTAATAAATTAATTATTCACTATTTCTAAATTATTTATAACAAATTGTATTATACATCAAGCTCTATCAACGTTGCCGAATCTTTGCTTAATAAAGTGGTCTTGGGGAATTACGCAATAAAGGGAATGTGTACAAAGTTTGATATCATTGTTAGTGAACGTGGCTAATTTGAAGTCAGGCAGTGCATGATTGACGCATTTACAAATATACAAAAATTTTATTACAATGTTAGACAAATATGTTCAACGATGTTCAAAATCATGTATAAGACGAACTCTATGCTTTTCTTGCAACAAAACGTTAGTTTATCATTCGATTTATTAAATATCGTTAATAACATCACTTGTATATATTTTAAGATCATGGCCTTCATCTATATCACTGTAATCATTATAAATGTCATCCTCAATATAACTTTCGACGACCGTTTCAAAATCACATTCAACTCCACTTTAATCTAAGTTAATATTTTGATTATTAATTGCGATTCTTCTAATATTTCGCCAGCTAAATAACAAATATTTTATTCCGTACCTATTATTTTCATTGGTTCAAGTCCTAAGTTAAAAATTTTGAAAGATTCGTTTTTCGAATTGTAACTTCTTGCAGTAATATTTATATATTTATAGAAGGAGCTATCGGAACACTCATCTACAGTGATCGAAAGTCCCTTTGTCTTTAGTTCTTTGTCGAATTTCAGAAACAATACAATTTTTGTGAGTCATTATTACTTATTTAAATTTGAAATTATGAAAAATTTTAAGCAATTTAATAAATTTAAATATATTTGAACATTTATTTGATTTATTCGATTATTCTACATAAAATTGTTCGAATTATTCGTTATTCGAAAATGGCCATTTTTAAATTGTTCGAATAATTATTCGTAAGAAATTATTCGATTAATCGAACGATCATTAGTCGAATGAATACCCTAATTTACACCCATCAGTTCTAAATTATGTAATAAATTCGCAACAATATCTCTGTAATTTTGCCTTTTCTTATTCCCCAAAAATTCTTGAACAACAAGTTTAAAAGAATTCCATGCTGCATTTTCAACATCGGTTAACAGACACTAAAATTTGGTATCACCCAAAATTTTTCTTATTTGAGAACCCACAAATATCCCTTCTTTTAATTTAGCCTCAGAAAGACTCGGGAACACGCTGCATAAAAATTGAAATGCTGGTCTTGTCTTATCTAAAGCTTTTACGAAATTTTTCAATGTAAATAAGCATTTTGCACTGTTTGTGTTATAGGAAAACCTCGATTTGACTGAATTATTTTTCCGCAAATAAAAAAAAAATGGTCTGGGTTTATTTTACACTTTCTAGAAGACATTTTAAAATAGTTTTTACTTTAGAGTTTTGTATTTAATAGCGATTTATTAACGTTTATCTACAGGAAAGATGTACTTTTAAACAGTATTTATTTTTTTTTAGGAATTTGTCAAAAAAAATACAACTCTGAAAGTATTTAGTAGCTTCGCCAGAGTGTTGAGTACCCAAAAACGATGTAAATACTTAATTACCACAATTCGGTACACTACAGTATGCATTAGTAGTACTCAGGGCAGGTGAAAAATAAAAACCCATATATCTCAAAATTTTGACGTATAGGTGGGAAACTAAAAATGGTCTATTAACTAGCGTCCCAAGCTCTTCTCAAAAATATAAGTTTCATTCCATGAGCAAACAAAATGTTTGATTTGTAAACTAGTGTTATTGTTAGTATTAAATCTATTAAAAGTAAATATTTTATAATGGAACCTTCAACATTTATGTATATATATTTTTAATATTTTTTAAAAACGGTACAAAACTGGGATAATTTCCGCATTTAATGAGCCACAAGTATTAAGTTAGTAATAGTTGAAATTAGTTTTATAGATTTTAGAATAGTTAGGATATAAGCTTATATTTAAGAAAAAAAAGTCCAAACAATGCCCGACCCTTTTTAATTTTCATTTTTAACAAGACCAGTAAATGATAACAACGATGATGATGATAATGATGAAGAAGATTATAATAATGATGATGAAGATAATGATTATAATGATGCTTATGATAATTTGCATATTTGTGGTGAATTTGAGAATGCATAATAATACAAATATTTTAATATATTTTATATTAAGAAGGTAAAACGGAACCAAAAATTCCCCCCAAAAATTTTAAATTTAAATTTTTTTTATTTTTTCAGATTAATTTTTACATTTACTGAATTTAGTGAAAGAAAAACTGGATGCAAATGTATACTAATAGGAATACATAATACATATTAACTTATTCTTTAAATTTATTTTGATTTCAAAGTTACAGCGAAAATTATATTTTTTCGAAAAACAAAAAACTCCTAACAGATTAAAATTTGTTTTCCATTTTTTTTAAAGCTGTGTATTTATGATTATTCATTACAAAAATTTATAATACTCTCTTTTGTGACTTTTTTGAAAAAAAATTTATATTTATAAAATTTTGTGAAAAACAAAAATTAAAATTTAAATTAAATTTATACTAATATAAATACATATAATAAATTTTTCCAATTTTATTCATTAATTTATCGCTTTCCATTCCAACGTTATAGCATAAATTGTGAGCTAAGGTCTTTTTTCCAAAAAACAATAATGCACTTAACGGGTTAAATTTTTTTTTCTAAATTGTTGTGTTTTTATGTATTTATAATTATTCATTACTTTATTATAATATTCTCTTTTGTGACTTTTTTGAAAAAAAATGTAAATTTATACAGTTTTGTGTAAAACAAAAATTGGATTTTAAATTAAATTTATACTAATATAAATACATACATACAATAAATTTATAATTTGAATTTTTTTAATAGCACATTAAGTATGTTTTAATTTCCAATTTTATTTAATAATTTATCGCTTTCCATTCCAAAGTTACAGCATAAATTGTGAACAAAGGCCTTTTTTCCAAAAAAACAATAATGCGCTTTTTTCTAAAATGCTGTGTTTTTATGTGCTTATAATAACTCATCAATAAAAAAATATTATATTTTAAAACTACGGCTTCTATGAATTAATCACTACTTTGGGTACCATCGAACCCACTGTGCGTCGCTGAAATAAGTGACATATTTTTGTTGGGGAATTTTTATCTCTTCAAAATATGACTTCTTTTTGTAACTTCTTTCTTGTATGAGGAATTTTTGACCGGGAGGTTTTACAAAGACAGCACACATCGTCGATCTTTCAAGTTAATTTTTATATTTCCAATGGAAACTTTTTAAGATTTTAAAACTCTTCACGGAAAACTTTTTATAAATATTAGGAATTTTTGAAAAAGCTGCTTAATATTGTTGCACAAACAATCGAATTTTTAATTTTTGTTCATGGCACATTCAAAGGGGTTTATTGGTAATAAATTTTATCTGGACACCTTAATTCAAAATTGTTCAGATATAACAGAACATTACTATGTCTGCCCTCACATAATTATGACAACCACTTAGTTCTCTTTTGAGTACGAAACTCCAACGAATTTTTTGACAACTACTTAGATTTATTTCGCCAATGTTGGATGCAATGGCAACCAGAATACTAATTGGGTTGGATAGAAAAAGTTTCAGGTCTTTAGTAGGCCACTGCTTAATTGGAGCCTTCATTGGTAAATGGGATATGGGGCTTCTTTAGGTTGTGCGAGGATATTGAGGAACTAGAAACATATTCTGTGGCAAAAATGGCTAGGGGAAAGATTCCATGCTGAACTGGGGAATATAGCTAGATATGATCTAGGAAATCTACTAGGCTTTATCAAGGGAATAGGCTGGCTGTTTTTAGGTACTATGTGAATCCTAGTCTATACTTATATCCTTTCTTACTTCTTTGGACTGAGTTTTTCACTTAATTATCTTTATGGCACCTGATTTCTTTCTTTTTTCTCTCCAATTTAATCTCGACTCTCACTTTAAGTTTACACCGGGTTATATTTCTAAAGGGTATCACAATGGATCCTATCAATCTATCTAGATTTCTGAAAAAGTCATAAAGAATGAAGACTTTGAAAAACAGGAACATTGGAATCAAGGTTGATTACACAGGTCAACAGCAAAAAAAGGCTTCACTAACCACTACATAGATTTGATGCATCATGGTTACCTAAATGGTAAAATTTGTAAATTCTATGGATAGATTTTTAAAATTTTTTTTTTTTCTAAAATTGTGAATTTTTTTAGATGTTTCTCCACATAATTTATGATAACTCAAAAACCGGTAGTACGATATTATTGAAGTAAACTTAAAAATGTTCAAGTTTATAATAACAAATTGAAGCAAAAAATATATTTTTTACGTGAAAATAGCAAATTTTTGTGTTTTAAAAAACTCATGAAAAATCGAAAACGGTAGAACATGTTCAGGTTTATTACTTCGCAAAGCCGCATATAATAGCAACAAAATGAGATATCGAAGAAAAAAATCGATTAATTCTCTTCGAATTTATTCACAATTAAGTGAATTCGCTCTTTTTCACAAAATTTTAGTTTTTTGTTTGATTTACATAAAATTGAGTAGTTAATGTTCTTCTTTCGATTGATTGAATGTTGAAAACATTTTTCACGTTCTATGTACAAATTTTCACACATATATTGTGTTTTAATCGGCTCAGTAGTTTCAGAGTTATAATAACTAATTCAAGCAAAAAATATTTTGTTTTTTAAAAATATCAAATTTTTTTGTTTTAAAAAAATCATGAAAAATCGAAAACGGCAGAAATTGTTTAGATTTATTGCTTTATCGCAAAGCCACATGTAATAGGAACAATATGAGATATCGGTCATAAAAATCCAAGGACTATTTTCGAATTTATTCACAATTAGGTGAATTCGCTTATTTTCAGAAAATTGTCTGTGCGTGTACTTTGTTGAGTGTAAATTTTACATGTGTTTTGTTTTTGTTACAATTCATAATTATAAATTCCTGAAACTGAAAACAATTGTACTTCTAATTTAAACCTGCCCATATTTGAATCTCCACCACAGTTAAGACTTAAAGTGTTAATGAGCCATATAAACTTTAAGATATTTAAGAAGATAGCAAAAACTTTACACACACTTCATTACTTCAACGTCTTTTCTAAATTTATTTTATTATTTTTTTTAATTTTTTGCTTCTATTACTAAATAGTCATATGAGTATAAACTTTTATCAAACAAAATTTCGTATGGCATGTCAGTTTTCTTTTGTATTAAAAAAATTGAAATTTAAGTGGACATTCTGTAGACAGCCATGCAATATTTTGCACTATCTGCTCTGGCCTTAGAAGAAATATTTTTTTTAGCATTTTATCTGTTAGTTCCTTAATACTGCTGCTGTTAACTAAAGAAGAATTGTCAGTTTTAATCATAGTATTTAATAAATCATAAATGTTTTCATAAGATTTGTGTGGTTGGAATGGCTGACTGGGTAAATTAATGAATGAGTGAACGAGTGAGTGAATGTAAAATTAGTATTGCAGACGACTACGATGACGATTCTTGTAAAATGTCTTTTAGAGAAGATAAAAAATATATAAATTGCAAGAAAAATGTGAATAGTTAACTAGATTAGCAGACTTAACTGGAGGTGTAATCAGTTAATTGATAAAATAGGCCTGTTATTTGTGTTTCTTTCTTTTAAAGTCTGGTGTCATTTCGTAATAAAAGAACAGCTACAGTAATTTATCAAATATTCTTAGTAATTTATTTAATGCTTTTTTAAATTTTAACATTTCCTTTTTTTTATATTAAATTTGCGGAAATTATTTAGTTTGTAAGTTATTAAATAATCATTATACATATTTCCTTTATTATAATTGTGTAAGCAGTGAACCCACTCATAGACTAGTTATTATTATGAAGAAAACTTTCACATGATTTGTTAGGAAATCGTACATATTTAAAGTTTTTCTAGTATTTTACTCCAAGGACAAAGTCTAACAATAATAATGAACTTTTTTTTTGACATTTTTTGTTTTTGGCTTTTTCATATGTTTGTTTGCAAGAACTTTGGTTTCGAAAAAGCAACAAAAATAAAGGTTCAGAGTGTGGCAAGTGCGTCAAGTTCATGAAAAATAAACATTCTGTTGAAGAAATAATAAAACTGAACACTTGTTTAACGGATCTAAAAAAATTAGATATAAAATTTGAATTTTTCTTGGATCTGGAATATGGATAATATTGAGACAGACGTAGATTAACCGATGTTCACAATACACAATGAATGATTCAAAATATATAGTGGGTACAATGGAAACCTTAATTATAATCACTAGCTTAACCCATTGCTTGGTCAACCCTGTCGTAGTAAAATAAAAAAAAATGTAAAAGGATTTTATAAAAAAAACAAGTAAGAGAGCTATATTCGGCTGTGCCGAATCATATACACCAATCATATATCACCAAATTATACTTCAAAATAAAAATTTTAAATATTTTTAGGTAAACAAAATTTATTTTTTTTCAGTTGTTTTTTTCATTTTTTGAAAAAAAATTTGTTTTTTTTTAAATTCTTTAAATTTAATTTTTTTTTTTAATATTTAGTGAAAAAAATTCGGGTTAAAAAATATATTTTGACCCATTGTAGGTCCAACTTACTATGGTCTTATATATATCGTTGCAAAGGTCTTTGAAATATCTATCATTATATATTAGGGTATTCAATTAATCGGGTTTCTGGTTTAATCGGTTAATCGAGCAAATAATTAATCGAGGTTTAGATTTATTCGGTTAATAATCGGTTAATTTAAAATTATTCGATTAACCGAATAATTTCTATTTTCATTTTAAGCTGAAAATGCAACAACGAATTTTGTGAACAAAAACATAAGAAACAGCAAATAAGGTATTTGAGATAATTTTTGATTAGAAAGATATTAACATCTACTATTTATATTTCTGAAATCCCATGATTTGTTGAAAATTTATTTAAGAAATAGTAAAATGTCATAAAATATTCAAAGAAGTTTTTCTCGAAACGACTTTTTTGAATTATGACGTTGTTGCAGCAAATGAGCGATGTGTGAGTTTTTTAGGGTTTTAGTGAGATCTTCTAAAATAATCGTTTATAAAAAGAATATAATTTAAGCGATTTTTTCTTTAGATTTAATAAAACTTTTCTTGGAAAAAAACTCTCTCGCTGATTGTATGTTGGAGAAATCAAAAGCATGATAAAGAATATTCCTTTTTGGATTGTTTTAGATTTTGATTAATTTAATAGTTTCGTTTAGTTATGATAAAAGACTCATTTCAAAAAAAAGTTTCGTCTATACATGTAAATACAAAGTTTCAAATACATGTAAGTTAAATATGTCAGTTGTTATACATACTCACTAATCATGTTTATTGGATGTTCCAAAATATCTAATTTTAATTTGAAATTTGTATTAGAATTGAAACGGAAAAATAAATAAAAACAAATTTTTTAAAGTCCAAAAAAAGGAATTTCGGTTAATCGGTTAATCGACACCAATTATTCGGTTTATTTGTTATTTGAAAATCGGCAATTTCGAATTATTCGAACAGTTAACCGTCCAAAATTAATCGGTTAACCGATTAACGGTTAATCGATTGAATACCCTATTATATATCCATATCCGATTTTCTCGATTTTAAATAACAAGCGAGCCGGAAGAATTCCGGAGATATTGATGTATTAATCGTATATGTAAGTTATTTGGGGGCTTCGGAAAGTTGATTTCAAAAGACAGTCGGACAGACGGACATGGCTTCATCGACTCTGCTATCTATAAGGATCCAGAATATACATATATACTTTATAGGGTCGGAAAATTATATTGTGGAAATTACAAACGGAATGGCAAACTTATATATACCCTTCACCTTCGTGAGAAGGGTGAAGGGTATCTAAACTATCTAAATGATAAGAGAGCTTTTCGGACAAATTTTGAAGTCATCAAGTTTAAAGAATCATCAAGATATTTAGAAATAACAACTTTCTTTGTATGGTAAACTCAACACCTGTTACGACCCTTCCCATTTTTGGTTAAACTACATGTCGTGATACGAAATTGACTCATCTAAAGTATGAAGACATTCACAATTATAGTACTCCAGATATTCGAAAATAACAATTTACTTTGTATGATAGGTTCCATGCCCACTAATCCAATTCCGCCCACTTTTAAGCCAAACTCCGTACAGTGATAAGAAATTGATTCATACAAAGTTTAGATACTTTTACGATTTTAGTTATCCAGGTATTCGAAAATAACTATTTACTTTGTATGGGAGATGCCACACCCCTTTTTAATATCCGTCCCATTTTTGGTTAGACTGATAAGGAAATTGGTTCCTATAAAGTTAGAAGACTGTCACAATTATAGTTCTGCAAATATTGAAAAATAACTATTTACTTTGTATGGGAAGTGCCACTCCCACTTGAAACGTCTAACAAATTATAATTTTAATTAAAATTTTTTTAAAAAAAAAACCTTTCCATAGAATTTAAAATTTGTACTACTGAAACCACAATACATCAGAATTGTGTAGTGGTTTAGAAAGCTTTTAATTATTTTTTTTCGATCTTGTTGCCTTTTGTAATTAACCATAAGTATTCTATGGGATTAAGATCTGGCGATTGAGCAGGCCACTTCAGTGTTTTGATGTTACAAACCTAGTGGTGTGCGCGGGAATCTTCAAACTATTTTAAATGGATCTGTAACCGTCTGCAGTCATAGTATATTTTATATTAAACAGCTACAAACCATAATGTTACAAACCTCAAACTAGACTGTTTTATTTGTGTACTGGGGTTCAGTCTCTTTCTCTTCGGAAAATCTTTCCAATATTCTCCAATCACAGCCACTTAATTGTATTAGCATTCATCCGAAAATAGACAATTTCTGTATCGATCAGTTTACTATAGACCATCCTCGTTTGACCTGCTGCTTACAGTTCTAGAACTAATATCCAATTTTATATTATTGATAACCTCCCGTGTAGTAAGTTGTTAAGCTTAAACTCTGAACTTAAACTCATTTACTCTTAACTAGTAATTCGAGTAGTTTTTCGTGGTCTCCCTCCCAAATGTTGAATTTTTACAGTATCTTTCTCAAGAAATTAGTTTATAAAATTTGCAACTACTGATTTTTTAATTGAATATTTATCACATATAGTCTTTTGCTTCAATCCAGTACTAAAATTTTTTATTATTTTAATTTTTAACTTTTCCATTTTTACAAACTTATTGTAACAAAAAGAAATATAAAAGTAAATGATGAAAATATAATTAATATTGAAACAACGCTAAAATATAATGCTTTTTGTTTTTAAGCATTTATGTTAAACTTTAATGCTTAAAAATGCTGAAATTTATTATATTTAAATAGAAAATCTAATGTTTTCTGGCATGGTAATGCAGTTCGGTAATGCCGTGTCAACAAAATGATAATAAAACAGCAAGATGAAGTAATTTTTCAGTGTGTTGTTAATTTTAAGTCAAATAATTTGTAGAATAAATTATTATTTTAAAAAATTTATAAAGTTTGTCATATTAAAAAAATCAGGTATGAATTTTAGTTATATGTAACCTTTTGGCTTACTGTGTACTAAACCACTTGTATTTTTATATGAAAATAATCACAAACAATGAAATCTTAAAAGTATTCTGATGAGAACAATTTAATAATGTATCGCAACTTCAAATAACCGTCCATCAAGACCTCAATGTAATTAATCAATACAATACAAGCAAAACAAAGCACTGTGAATACCAAGTGGATTAAATAGCTCCAAACAGAAAATAAATAAATGTATGAA
Organism: Calliphora vicina; assembly: GCF_958450345.1. NCBI lineage: Eukaryota > Metazoa > Arthropoda > Insecta > Diptera > Calliphoridae > Calliphora > Calliphora vicina. The sequence continues at coordinate 39,807,362 of NC_088780.1, read as the reverse complement.
AAAAAAACGAAGTCCTTTAGATTTGGCAAAGAAATTACCACCTTCAATGAATTTTAAATCACCATCGACAAAACAAACAATTGCCGAAGTAAAATTAGAAATTCTAATAAATGATTTCAAGGCGAATACAAAAATACGGATATAAATATACGAATACGGCAAAAATAGATATCTGCTGGTATTTTGTATTAAATATTTAGGAGTTTACGGCTATTTTTAGCAACTGCAATTAAATTTGTTCAATGAATTGCTGTTTATATTTATATATATAGAAATTAGACTTGAATAAAGGACATTGCAATTTTAGTTGTATTACAGAGTTCAACCAAAAATCAATATGTATTTAAAGTTATTTACAAAATTTTGTTCATTAGTTTTTAGCTTTATTATTTTATTTTTTGTTATATATTTAGCCATTTATTTTAATTGATTTTCATTTTCAGGTTTTTAATTTGCAGTTGAAAAGAAAGAAAGAAAAACGTTTTGTATATGTGTCCATCAATGAAACTTTCACTTTCGATAATATTGGCATACCAAGCGACATACTTACAAACACTCCCATATTATCTACTGATTGGTGCATAACCCAGCAAGCATTGGTATTTGATATCTTGTTTAATGTGAAGAATTTATGCACAATTTGAGCATCGAATTGTGATGATTTGGTCAGATTTCAGCAGCTCATAATAGAGAATTACCTTAGCGCCATGGATATTTGGCTTTGGTGTCGATACTGCCGGGCTTTACTTACGATCTCTTACTTGTCTACGCATTATTTAATAATAAAGGGTGATTCCTGTAGAGTTTTATACAGTACTGCTTGACAATTCATCATGTTGCGTCTTCAAATTATTCTGACTTGTAAACTGGCCGCCTATATCACATCTCTGGATTTTAAGCCAGCTACGATTCAAAAGTAAAACTCAGAGATTGTACTTTCGGGTCATAATGTTGACATTCAATTCTATTTGAAGTGTTCTATTAAAAATAAAAAAACTCTAAATGAATCATCCTTTATATCTAAGGCTGGTTCAGAACTCGGCGGTCAGATTCAAACTGGGATTATTTTGGAATAGGCGACGAATAACCTTTAAATGCTGGCTATGAATTTTCTGTATCGATCACTGACTGATCATTTGTGATGTTCAAGATCTGCACAGACATATTTAAGTGTGATGCTGGGATGAATGGTTGCCGTTATAGTCTTCGTTTTCGAAAAGGATTAAAATTGAAGCAGCGTTATTCAGGCTGAAATCACTGCCACAAAAAGGGCTGTACACTCGCTGAGATACAACAGGATGTGCGCAGAGAATATCAGGATACTTATTGATAGTCTGCTATATTATATATGTTGTGAGTGTCTATGTGACAGTTAGTGCACGAATGCTGGAATGTGGGATATACTAATTCATTCATGGTGTCGGGTAATGCAGATATATCAGGTTGTAATGTAACGGATGAACTGGCAGTAACTGGCTCAGTCTGCTTGACGAAGAGTTTGAGTTCTGGTCTCATAGTGTTAGCAACATATTTAGCGGGGAGGTGGAAAATTTCACCTAAAGTTATTTTATAACAGTTATTTTGTGACTTTAAAAATAAACATCCATTTAAAACAGTTATTTTTCGACGGAAAAACAAAAGTGCGCAGGAAACTCTTAAAAAAAACAGTTTTAAATAGCCGTCATAAAAAAAAACTCATTTGAGGAGTTTTATTTTTTCCGTCATAAATAAAACTCATTTGAGGAGTTTTATTTTTTCCGTCAGAAAATAAAACTCATTTTATGTAAATTGACACCTAAAGCTTGCCGCTGGTAAGGTCATTAGAATTTGCATTGCAATTGAATAATTTTACATTAAAATAAAATCAAGTGGGATTTTAATTTGTTATTGTTTGATTCCTATTATCAAATTGTTGTTGTTTTTTTCTTAAACAAATAAATTACTACAAGCATTATATCATATAGACTCAATAAAGAAAGATACTGAAAAAATTAGAAAATAAACGAAAACAGTTTTATTTTTTGACAGAAAAAATAAAACTCCTCAAATGATAATTTTTTTATGACGGTTATTTAAAACTCATTTTTTAAGTGTTTCTGCGAACTTTTATTTTTACGTTGAAAGATAACTGTTAACTGTGGAGTTGAGATCATTATTTTAATATCACCATAGATTCTGAAAAATCATGTCAATACGAATCACTTGGTATATAACAGTATAGGTCTCCGTTGACTCTAACAAAGAGATTTTTTGATTTCAAATTTTCGGGATAACCGTTATTTACGGTCCCTGTTTAAATGTTATCGTGATCAAAACGGTAAGTCCGAACATCGATTCTAAACGTTTTAAAGGTTCAAGGTATTTTGTTAATTTTTTGGAACATGAATCAGTAATTAGCAACAAATATTTGAGACAAATTTAATTTGTTTAATTGTTTTTAAACATCGGACATTTTTTCTTATTTGCTTTTGTTTGGATTTTGGCCATTTTCAATACCTAATATTTCTGATCAACAGAAAATATTTGAGGAATTTTTTAACCCTGTAGATCTTTAACAGACAGACATAGCTTTTGTGGGTCTACGACCAATATTTCAATGTATTAATAAAAGTGTGGTAAGGGTGGGAGTAAAAAAGTGCATTAGCTTTTAATGGCTGATTTTTGAGCAAGCGGTTACTGATTAATTTCAAAGTTGTCATGATGAGCCCGAAAGGGATTGGGTGAAACTCCTTATATATATGTGCTCTGCTCTTTCTGCGTTTTGCCTAGTTCTGCACCTAACGAATCTAGGAAGCATGGATATTCTGAGGATTGACAAATTTATTCGTGCTTTGGGTTGGTTTGGCATAACAAACATACCAGCACCATGGACCTAAAGTTGAGACCATTTGGCTGCCCGTATAACTTAACCTCATATTTAAGTAAATTTTGCTATTTATTTTACATTAAAAACTTAAAAAATTATGTTTGCTGGGTATTCCATAGTTGTTGGTGTTAAAGTTAAAAAACAATTTATAAGAAAAAATCTTTGTCAACAAAAAACTTTTGCCACTGATGGCGTGTCAACATCGCAATTTAATCTGTTAAATAGTCAAATGTTATTCAATACAATCCTGGGCTTTACATGTTCGAGCTCAAAGAGCTGAGTTGTACAACTTGTTTACAACAATTTAATAAAATTGGGAAAAGAAAATAGTTCATTAGTGTTATTTTGTGGGTTATTAAAGTTATTTGTAGGATAAAAGCAGAGCTTCAAATTAATTAATTAAGTTTGAGCCTAATTCACTAAATACGTGATTCGAAATTAAAAAAATGTCCCATTCATTCCATAAATCCATTTCCAACTTAAAATTCTTTAGCTTCATTCAACATTCATTCACCTTTGAATGATTAATTTTTTGTTAATTCAAATCTAATACAAATCTAATACAAATTGAATTATATTTTATTAAAATTTTAAATTTTAAAGAAAACATTTCTTCATTCAGTTTTTTTATCTATTTTGAAATGGATTGAATTCATTAGAATTTCAATGATTCAATAAGGAATTAATTCTATAAAGAAATAATTCTCAAATGAATGAATTCAATACATTTGAAGTACAAAGGAATTAAACCTATGAATTAATTCTTAATAAATTCATAAACAGAATGGTTAAGAAATCAAATTTATTGTGATTTGGAAAATGTAATTAAAATGAATTCCCTCGTTCAAAAGCCAGATCTTTTATTGTTTGGAAAGAGTCTTAATATGTAATATGAAAACAGTAGAATTCTACAGAATATTGCTGTTTAGTTTCGGATTAGGAAAAAAACATATAATTATGAAATTTTTAAAGAGAAGCATGTGTTGTTTATATTTATTCAGAATATAACAATTCTTTAGTTTTCACACAAATAGGCAGATTTCAATACATCAGTAATTCAATATCACCAATTGAACCACAGAACCAAGTTTGGTTACCGATTCCAAATGGTTCAAAAAATACGGTAACAATCATTTGAATTATTTCCGTAATGATATTTTTGCAAAAACGGTATTTAGAGTCATTTCGGTAACAGAATTTTGAAATTTGACAACGGTAATTTCGACATAACTAACTTAAATCATTAGCAAAATTTTAAAAAATAAAAAATAATTTAGTGTAATTTCAGCCAATTTCAGTTTACCACAATTGAGGTAAACAAAATGTATTTTAACAATTTAAAATTGTTTATATAACACCGGGCAGCAAACATATTTGTTACAATTGTAAGCACATACAAATTTCTGAAAATGAGTAAATTCACTTAATTGTGAATAAATTCGAAAAGAATTAATCGATTTTTATGATCGATATCTCATTTTGTTCCTATTACTGTGGCTTTTCGATAATGCAATAAATCTGAACAATTTCTGTCGATTTCGATTTTTCATGATTTTTGTAAAACAAAAAAAATTGCATTTTTCACGTAAAAAATAAATTTTTTGCTTCAATTTGTTTTTATAACTCGGAAAGTACTGAGCCAATTAAAATGCAATATATAAACAGATTAAAGGTTATGTAAATTGGAACTTTTTTAAGTTTATTTCAAAAATATAGGACTAACCATTTTTGAGTTATCATAAATTATGTGGAGAAACATCTACAAAAATTCGCAATTTTAGAAAAAAAATTTTTTTTTAAAAATCTATCCATAGAATTAACAAATTTTTACCATTTTTGTACTTAGGTAACCATGATGCATCAAATCTATATAGTGGTTAGTGAAGCCTTTTCTTGCTGTTGACCTGTGTAATTAATAAATTATTTCGATTATTTTGGTAGCGGAAATTGTAGTTATTTCGGTATGTTTGAGATATAACGGTTGTCGATCTGAAAGTTTATTTTAGGGGTAACGGTATCCAACCTTAATTTTAATCAGTCAAATTTAAAAAGTAATATATCAATGTTTGTTTAACAAATTCCTTATTAGCGTGTACAACTTTTTACACAGTTTGACATATTCTAGATAAAATCTGTCATGTTGAAAAATTTTAATGAAAAACAAGCAAAATAATTTAGAATTAACACAGTAGCACACTGAGCAGCAGTTGTCATTAAGGCTGTCGTCACATTTCCAGCGTTTTTAATTTAGAATTAACACAGTAGCATTCTGAGCAGCAGTTGTCATTAAGGCTGTCGTCACATTTCCAACGTTTTTATAATTAATTAACAACATTCTCATGTTCACACTGAGTTCAAACAACATATTAACGATTTCGATTACAATTGCTTGGAAATTTAATTTAAAAATTACTTGTTTTAAATATTATAATATGTACCCTACAATCATATTGCGAGAAGAGTGCTGATTACAATTGTTAAATGATGATTTGTTTCTTTGGAAACCAAGAATTCCAGCAAAATCTTGACAATAACTTGCAATTACTGAATGGCATATTTAATTTTCAATGACTACCACATACCATCTGTATTACTTAGAAGTAGACAAATAATGGCTTATTAATCATGTGTTATATAACTGCATATTTTCTAGTCTTTTGAGTGTTATTACAAATAACGACTTCTGTGAGACCTAACTATCAATGAGTTATTAAAGTCATTACATGTAACTAGTTCTATAATTACTTGTAACCAATGAATGATACAGTTATCGCTGACTTTACAATTTCTGTCCAATTTATTCAATTGACGTGCCAACGACTTCACCACTAATGCCAAAATTCAATGGCCTTTTAAATTTGCACCGACTACCACTAGTCTGTATCTTTTGCAAACATAATTTACTCCCTTGTTTATTATGAATACGTTAAGCAAACGAACATGTTCGTTACATACAATTCATAGATTAACAACTTCATAAACATTCAATAAATTTAATTGTATGTATAATCGCATAAACAAATACATAACTCATTCATTAATACAAGTGGTGGTAAATACTAAATATCATTACCGAAATTTACAATGTTTGTACTTCAATACGATACAGATAATGTTTAAAAATATACATTGTGGTTGAGGCCAGGGTCTTTTACACGCATACACAGGCCAGATACCATACAATCTAAACATGTAAACAAATGCATAAACTTGTAGTAAATTATATGGATGGTAAAAATGCAAAGATATATGTATTTACATGAATTATATTTGTTAATAATAATTACAATTTTTTTAATTTATTTCCTGAAATTTAAATTTGAGATTGAGTCTTAGTCAATCCAGAGGACTGAAAGGATTTTTCCTTATATACGCAGTTGCATAGGTCTTTGAAATATCTATCATTACATATCCATATTGTCTATATTAATGACTTAGTAATCCAGATATAGATCAAAATTCGAGTTTGTGGGCCGAAATAGCAACCGAGAACCGGTTGCGGATATTTTGATGTATGAATCATGTATGTAGGTTATTTGGGGGTTCCGGAAAGTTAATTTCAACATACAGACGGACATGGATATATCGACTCCGCTATCTATAACGATCCAGAATATATATACTTTGTGGTCCCTTGCAACTTATGGTGATGGTTATAACAAGTAAGAGACCTATATTTTTTGGTGAAAAAACTATTGTTTGTCCGAATTTTTATGGAATGTGTTTCATTATATATACATGATGTCCATGTTAATGACTTACAGATTTAGATATACCCTACACTAAGTAAATGAGCAAATATATTTTTCTTTTTAAATTTCAGTAATTTAGTTTTGTAAATGATTTTTGGAAAAGGGCCTTATATGAGAGCTATGACTAATTATAGACCGATCGCTATGAAATTAGGTTGTGTGATTTATGTCTATATGAAAGTTATTTTTGTTGAATGTATGTGTATACGAAAATTTTTAAGAGATTTATGCTCGTTAAAGTGAGGCCTTATATGGGAAGTATGACTAATTATGGACCGATCATCATAAAATAAAGTGACATGAATTCCATATATATAGAACTTATTTGGAGCGAATTTTGTGTAGATATATATATAAATTAAACATTTATCACCGATAAAGTCCAATTGCGGGAGGACATTTGTATGGCGGCTAGGTGAAATAATGGACCAATTTCAGCCAGTTTTAATGGGATTCGTCCTTAGACCGAACAAATTGTATGTGCCAAATTGGATTGCAATATCTTTAAAATTGCGACCTGTACTTTTCGTACAAGGTTTAAATTGACAGCCAGCCAAGCGATACGAACGGACGGACATCGTTTAATCGACTCAAAAAGTGATTCATAGTCGATCAGTATACTTTAAGGTGGATGTTAGACAAATATTTTTGGACGTTACAAATATCAGCTCTAACCCAATATAACCTCTCCACTATGGTGGTGTAGGGTACAAAAAGGTAGTCATGGTTTTTTGCTAATATCTCAGACATTTTCCCCAATTTAAATAGAAACCGAACCAGTGCTATATCGGATATATATGTAGATGTATCAATAAAATATGCAAGTTATTTGGGGTATCCGGAAAGTTGATATCAACAACTCACGGCGAAGGGTATACAAATGTTTCCGATCAATTTTCTGAATAAAATTCACCACTGATACTTGAAACTTCTTGACAATGATTTTTCGCGAAGAAAATTTTAAAATTAATATTAGTGCAAAATTCGAACTGATTAAGATATCGTGATCAAATTTGGATCTTATACAGATCGAATGATTTTTTCTTTAATAAGTGAGTTGATAACTTTTGTAATTGTCTTTATTCAAATGCCGAAAGTTTTTTGTCATAAAAGAGAGCACTGCCGTACATATACTGAAATTTTTATTCAAAGTTCAACAAGTTTAAAATATTTTACTTTTCACGTATTTACGTTAAGTTTTCATTAAGAAATGTATAAGAGTCCAAATAATTTGTTTCTATAACGGAAATCGAAAAAAAATAACTCTATTTTGCATTAAAAAAAGTTCGACCCGTCATATTTTTCACCCTAAATATATCTTGATACATATTTAGTTCTATCTATCTAGTACAAAATTTCATAAACTGAATTTTTTAAATTTGTTTAAAATGTTTTAAGCCCGAGGTAAGTAAATACAAATCAACTCAACATTCAGCACCGACCATGTGAAATGTCATTAAGATATCCTCAATCATTCACAAGCTACCGATTTATTTCCAAAATAAAAAGTTGCTAAACCAATGTGGTCCGCTGAATTTTAGACTGAGACTAAAGGTCACACATGACAATAAATAAAATATATTTGAATTATATTATTTATTCCAAAAACTTATTTTACTTTGGAAGATTCGAAACAAAAAAATTAGTTTTATTATACACTTCATCTTCTTGAGAAGGGTATATATAAGTTTGTCATTCCGTTTGTAATTTTCACAATATAATTTTCCGACCCTATAAAGTATATATTGTTACGTTTTAACCTTTTCAAAACGCTGGTTTATTTCCTTTAAATAAACCGGATACTTTTGATTGCAAATAAAAGCCGTTTAGTAGTTTGAAAATTGTAGAAACTCTTAATTTCTTTAAAATGTACAACAACAACAGAATTAAATAGCCACTCAATGTTTTTTATACACGTTTATAAATTCTCAGAATTACAGACACAATTTATAATGTACACGAATTTACTTTGAAAACACAACACACTTTATGGCACTTAGATGATGTTTATTCGAAAAGCGTCTCTGATAAACTCACTGACGACTGCAACCTCTGCCACTATTTATAACACTGCATTACCATCTAGAAAGCTCTTTAACTGTCAAAGTTCGAATATTCTAGATCATACGCCATCTGTGGTGTACTTTCTACAATGTTCTTTAACTGAATATTCGAATACAGCGTTGCCAACTTACGATCAAATCAACTGAAAGCTTTTATTTAACAATGCCCACAGATATGTTACAGTCTGCCATTACAGCACTGTTATTTGAAAGCATTATGCTACTTTTAAATCAGCCCTTAAAATCGTTATATTTGAATTCAAGTACAATTTCGTAACAATATATTCCGGATCCTTATAGATAGCGGAGTCGATTAAGCCATGTCTGTTGAAATCAATTTTCTGAAGACCCCAGATATCTTCGGGATCCAAATCTTCAATAATTCTGTCATACATGCTTTCGAGAAGTTTCCTATTTAAAATCAGTAAAATCGGTACACAAATGACTGAGATATGAGGAAAAAACCAGGACAACCTCGACTTTTGACCTATATCTGGATTACTAAGTCATTAATAATTAAAAAAAAAGAATTTAAAAAACCAAAAAATGTTTTTTTAAATTTAAATTTAAAAAAAAAATTTTAAATTTAAAAAAAAATTAAAAAACAACTTTGGAAAAAATAATGTTTGTTTACCTAAAAAAAATTCAAATTTGTATTTTGAAGTATAATTTGGAGAAGGGTATATAAGATTCGGCACAGCCGAATATAGCTCTCTTACTAATTTTATTCGATGCTGTTTGATCTTACAAAACAATTGTAAGAGCAAACACGTGAAGCAAATTTGTGTCAAAAAAAGTGGTTACGCTTTTTTGAGCAAATATATGCCATGTGTGACCCTTCCTTTAGTCTACCCCATCTTTATTGTCTACTGCAGTGGTTGACGTAATGTAATGTTCTTTATTTCACTGTTATAAACTGACCAGCTATTTAATGTGATTTTTGTATTTCAGCTAACGATAGGTTAATGTAAATTGTCAAATACAAAATAAAAATCTGGCAATAGTTGTATGTACTTGTTATAAGCTTAAAGTTCTACAAACAAACTGCATAAAAATTAAATGATGGGTGGGTGAAATATTTATATATTCTTAAATTATACAAACAACATAGTTGTAAATATGTAAAAAAATCTTTGTAATATTCAATATTTTTAGTTTGATGGTCGCTTTGATCTTCTAGTTGCAATACTACATGCCTGCCTGTCATAAACGATTATGATAGAAGTATTTATTGTGGAAAAAATCTCCATTCAGGCTCGTGTGGGCTGTTGCACTAGTATAAATATTGTGTTTTTTTTTTGGTTTATTGATAACAACATGTAAAGTTTGCCAAATAAAATATGAATATAAAGCAGAAAATAAATGTATAGTATTGAAAACAAATTTTATTTGAAATATTTAGCATAAACAAAAATAAAACAAAATAAATTGCACTATATTTATCAAATAGAAATTTTTAAAGAAATTTAACAATTTTTAATAAAAACATATTTATTATGAAAAACATTTATTTTTGAACAATAACGATATTTGGCATATTTTTTGGCTTAAGGTCATACAGGCTTAAATAATATATATGTATGCATTTTATAAATAAATTCATACTATTTGTATCGATATGTTGTTAAAAAATTTCAGCAATCAGTGAAATTCAATAAATTTTACAGTATTTTTCTTAGTAATTAAATATTACACATGGTTTTTTTGATTTATAACATAAAAATTTTGTTAACGAATAGAGTTGCAAAAAAAATATAACATATAGCAAATATAAAGGCAGTTGCCAGGGTCGCCAGAATAGTTTGTTCGTAAAAATTAGCCAAGTTTGAATTAGGTCCAAAACTATCATCGAGGAACTTTTTAGTTCCTCGTGTCAGGAGTACATACATTTTGACTTCGCTAAATATTAACTTTTAGGGCCAAGATTATTATAAAAATTGCCGTAAAATCACCATATCTTGCAGCTAGGCAGTTATTGCCAAATCCTTCACTGGCAAAATACAGTTTACCAGATTCAAAATACATATAACCATCGGGGGATGAAATGATTTTGTACATTGTTTTGGTTATTTCATTTTATTATAAAGAAACAATATTAAGAATAGTTGGTTTATGTGCAGTCTTTTTTTTAAAAAAAAAAAAACAAGTTTATATGTAAAAAACTGGGCGATTAACTCGGTCATATAAGTTGTCAAATTATAGATTTTTTCAAGATTTATTACCATAATGGATCGGCATAAATTTTAGTTTGTAATTAAACTTACCACAATGATGATACTATTTCACGGGATTGACAATTCTGTAAAAGACAAGAAAAGAAAATTTTATTTAATGATGACAGAATAACTAATAAACATTCAATTAATATTGTTACGAAATTGTACTTGAATTCAAATATAACGATTTTAAGGGCTGATTTAAAAGTAGCATAATGCTTTCAAATAACAGTGCTTTAATAGCAAACTGTAACATATCTGTGGGCATTATTAAATAAAAGCTTTCAGTTGATTTGATCGTAAGTTGGCAACGCTGTATTCGAATTCGAACTTTGACAGTTAAAGAGCAATCTAGAATATTCGAGTGCAGATGGCAGTGTTATAAATATTGGCAGAGGTTGCAGTCGTGGGTGAGTTTATCAGAGACGCTTTTCGAATAAACATCAACTGAGTGCCTTAAAGTGTGTTGTGTTTTTCAATTGAATTTGTGTGCATTATAAAGTGTGTCTTTATTTCTGCGAATTTATAAACGTGTATAAAAAACACTGAGTGACTATTTAATTCTGTTGTTGTACATTTTAAATAAATAAAGAGTTGTTACAATTTTCAAACTACTAAACGGCTTTTATTTGCAATCAAAAGTATCCGGTTTATTTAAAGGAAATAAACCAAACGTTTTGAAAAATTTAAAACTTAACAATATTAATATAGTTTACATTTTAAATGAAGTTTTGTTTTTGTTTGCAACATTTTTTTAAAATATTTTTTTTCCAAATTTTTTAAAAAAAAAATTATTTTTTAGTGAAAGAAAATTAACGACAAAAAAATGTTTGGTAAAAAAAAATTCGGGTTCAAAAATATTTTTCCCAATTTTGACCCATTGTAGGTCCAAATTACTGTAGGCTTATATACATCGTTGCAATGGTCTTTGAAATATCTATCATTAGATATCCATATTGTCTATATTAATCCAGATATATGTAAAAAATCAAGGTTGTCACGGATTTGTCATTACATCTCAGAAATTTGGGGCCGATTTTGTAGATTTTAAATAGTAACCGAGCCGGAAGAATTCCCGATATATTGATGTATCAATCATGTTTGTTAGTTATTTGGGTGCTACGGATAGCGATAGATAGCGGAGTCGATTAAGCCATGTCCGTCTGTTGAAATCAATTTTCTGAAGACCCCAGATATCTTCGGTATCCAAATCTTCAATAATTCTATCAGACATGCTTTCGAGAAGTTTTCTATTTAAAATCAGCAAAATCGGTTTACAAATGGCTGAGTTATGAGGAAAAAAACAGGACAACCTCGATTTATGACCTATATCTGGATTACTAAGTCTAAGTAGACAATATGGATATCTAATGATACATATTTAAAAGACCTTTGCAACGACGTATATAAGACCATAGTAAGTTGGACCTACAATGGGTCAAAATCGGAAAAAAATACTTTTTAAACCGAATTTTTTTTTCACCAAAAAAAATTTAAAAAACAAAAAAATTTTTTAAAATTTAAAAAAAAAAATTTAAATTAAAAAAAAAAAATTTAATAACAGTTCGAAAAAAAAATTTATTTTGTTTACCTAAAAATATTTAAAATTTGTATTTTAAAGTATAATTTGGTGAAGGGTATATAAGATTCGGCACAGCCGAATATAACTCTCTTACTTGTTTTCAACTAATACATTATCATCATTTAGGATTTTGACAACTGAATTAGGTCTTTGACAACAGAGTTTCCGAACTATGTGTATTTATCTGTGGTATTGAGTATTTTGTATTTTACTTTGCACTCAATTATGTATATTTTTGTAGTTACTAAATACCAAAAAAATACTGCTCATACTGACAGAGTTGTATTTTCAGTACAATAAGGAACAAAAAACTAAAATGTTTTTCAATGAAAAAGTGCAACTGTGTTTATGAAATAAGAACTTTTAAATTTTAAATAAATCTTTAAAAAGTATTGAGTAACATCGAGTAGCAAAAAAAATGTATTGAGTAGTCAAAAGTATCTAAATTTTACAACACTAATCTCCTGAAAAGTTGTTAAAAAAAAAACAAAGGACTTTTTGCACGCAATTTATGTTTATTGCAAATCTATGTTTTTCTAAAAATAACTATAACTAAATCAAACAATATTATAACTGAATAAATGAGTTTTGTAAGTGACACTCGAACTTTATTTATTTTGTACATTATTATCTACATTATTGCAAAATTTATACAGAATATTGTTTATTATTATATATGATACATACAGGGTAAGTTTATGAAGTACTTTGCTGGAAAAATAAAATTATTTTATAAATTTTCAGAAATTTTTTTTACGAACTTTATCTATTATTTCTTCAAAAACTAAAATACGATCTAGCTATATCTATCACATATATATATATTTCTATATATCATTTTCTAATGCATATCGATGTTTTTTTCGGAATATTTTATAGTTTTTTGAACTTTTTTTAAATTTTTTTGAGGTATTTAAATTTGCCCTGGTTATATATTAAAGGTATTTATAGACGGAGTATTAATATTTGTCAAAAACTCAAATATCATAATACAATTTCATCATCTAAATAAAATTTGTATTAGATTTTCAAAAAATACAAATGATTTTTTTGATTTACGGTCGGTATTGAAAATTTGTTTAAAATAATTCAAAAACTTTTTATTTTCATATGTATCGGGTACCCAGTAAGCACCAAAGCCCCAAAAATTCAAGCACTTGAACATTTTGTTGGAATTTGACTTGAATGCAAATGTAATTATACTTTAGACATGAAAAATATTTGAAAATTTATTTATTTTTCAAACAAAAAACATATGGCTTGAATTTATGTTTCCTTTTTACTGGAGAATGCTATTGAAATAAAGTGTAATACAACTGTATTTCAATTGCTTGACTATAATTCAAGGCATGAATTACACTTGCTTTCAACTTGAATTCCAGTAAAAATGCTTATTGGGTATGTATTTATAAAAACAAATAAGGCAAATAAAAATGTCAACAAAATATGAATTAAAAATAAAGATTTCAGAAAAATATCAATCAACAAAGAAATGAAATGTTTGTAATACTATCGTGGAAACAATAAAAGTTTTTTCGAAATGATTTTTTGAAGTACCGAAATCATTTAAATAAATGTATGATAAAGTAGGTTCACTGAATGTTAGCTTTCTAACAGAAATCTAAATATTTATACACTGCAAAGGCTGCAAATAAGTGTTATTTATAAAATTCTTTGAATCAATTTCTTTTTGCATAGAAGACGACTAAATTTTAATTGAAAATAGAAAACTAACAAATATTAGACCCGTTTCACATTAGGGCACTGCTACACGTTCAATATACATATATTGAACGCGATCCAGTATCGAGATATTTATTGAACGTGTAACATGTAGTATTGATGGATCGCAGAATAGCCTAATATTATGAAATCCAGATCGCGATCCAAATATCGAAATATATGTTGAACGTGTAGCAGTGCCCTTAGGCAATTTGTTGCTCAAGTCTTTTGCTCGATTTTTGTGTTTGTAGACTTCAGAGGTAAGGTCGGGTTAAGGAGAAGAAACTTTTTCAAATTTGAGTGCATACTTGCTGGTACTCGGCAAGTTGTTTCGTTCTTTCATTCTTATTTTTAAAAATGAAAAACAGACTTGCGCAACTAAATGTGAAACGGGGGTTATCAATCATTTAAAAAACTTAATAGAATCTATTAAATAGACAATCAAATTTTTTGTTGAAGTTCTTGTTACGTACAAGTGCTCCAGTTAAAGTCTGAATTAATAATATTAAGGCTGGGTAACTTATTACATTTTAAACATAGTTTAAGCTTAATCAAATATAAAATTTATTTAATTTGTACGAAAAAATATATTTAAAGATTGATTAGCTTTAACAATGTTTAAAATTTTGATAAATTACCCGACCTATGTAAGTGTTTCATTTGAAAAAAACTTAAACAAGAAACCGTCATTTTATTTGTTTTAATTACGTATTAATCAATAATTATATATTTTTGATGCAAATAATGCGGAAGTTTTAAATAATTATGATTTATAAAGAATTTTATTTATTACAAAAATATGTCCTCTTATATAGCATTTCCAAAAAACAATTTCTGACTTTTCATTTTTTTAACATTTCAACGAAATTTACCTTATGATGAGTCAGTTATAAATACAATAAAAATTCTTACAAATCAGTTTGTCAGTTGAAAAGTACATGAATCATAAGACAAGATATTTAAAAGAGTTTATTCTTAAAAATAGAAAATATTTAGCCATGATTTTAAAAGAAAATAAATTTTAATTAATTTAAAATTTAATTAATGTAATTTAAACATTAACAATTAAGAGAGCTATATTCGGCTGTGCTGAATCTTATATACCTTTTAGCAAATTATTCTTTAAACTCAAAATTTTAAATACTTTTTGGTAAATAAAATTAAAAAAAAGATTTATAATTTTTTTTTCAAAATTTCTTTAATATTTTTTTCAATTGTTATACTCGTTTTCGTGAGAAGGTGAAGAGTTTTTCATTTCCGACCCTATAAAGTATATACAATATTCTGGATCCTTATAGATAGCGGAGTCGATATAGCCATGTCCGTCTGTCTGTCTGTCAAAATCGGATAAAATATTTTTTAACCCGAATTTTTTTTTGTTCATAAAAAGTTTTTTTTCGGTAAATATTAAAAAAAAAAATTTTTAAAAAAAAGAAAATGTTTAAAATTTAAAAAAAAAAATTAAATTTAAAAAAATAAAAAAAAATTTGCAAAAAACAATTCGAAAAAATGTTTTTTCCAAAAAATTAAAAAACGACTTTTAAAAAACAAAATAAATTTTGTTTACCTAAAAATATTTAAAATTTTTATTTTGTAGTATAATTTGGTGAAGGGTATATAAGATTCGGCACAGCCGAATATAGCTCTCTTACTTGTTTTTTTATTTATTAGTGAAACAAATTTTATAATAAATAATTTTTTTGTTAAAATCAAATTGGGATTAAAAAATGTGTTTCCCGATTTTGACCCATTGTAGATCCGACTTACTATGGATTTATATATGTCGTTGCAAAGGTCTTTGAAATACCTATCATTAGAAATACATATTGTCTATATTAAAATTGCTCAAAAATCGTCCTGATTTATATCTCAGCCATTTATGAGCCGATTTTCTGGATTTTAAATTGCAACCGAACCAGGGGCCAAATTACTGCACTCGTGATCGAATGAACTATCGTATCGAAAAATTATAACAAAATGTACTAAATTTCATGCTCGATATCGATTGCCGTAATCTCAAAACAGAAAATTACGATCGAATTTACTCGATATCGAATGCGGTAATTCGGCCCCAGGTCTTTAGCGGATAAATTGATGTATGAATTAGTTATGTCTGTATGTTATTTGGGACAGACGGACATGACTATATCGATTATACAATCTATAACGATGCAGAATTGCTCAATTCACAAGGTCTCTTATCAGTCATAATGTCATAATGTCTTAATATATCTCAACACGGCAGCTGGGCTTAACCGACACTTAGGCATTCGGCGAAGTTCTCTACTGGTTGGTTACGATAACACAATAAACATAGCATGCAGAGTACTATTATTTTAGGACATTTTTTACTTGAAAAACAATAAAAACCATTGTGAAATATTAAGACATTATGACAATATGACATTATAAGAGAACTTGTGAATTGACCAAATATATATACTTTGTGGGGTAGCGAATGATAAATGTAGAAATTACAAACGGAATGGCAAACCTATCCTAAATTTCAAACAGTATGCATGGAATATTTCGATTTTAACGTCTAAATTAATTATTATTACACTCTATACATTTTTTTAAAACACTATCCAGTTTAAAACAGAATACACTTGTTTATATTTTTGTATGTTTAGTTTATTACGTGCACTAATTCACAAATCGGTTATGTATTGTTATTTAATTTAAATAACATTTAAATATTTTTCTGAAATAAAAATATTTCAATATTGAATGATTGGCAGATACAAAAAACTGTGATGACAGGTAAGAATATTGTTTTTCATTCAAAATATCAAGCCAACAGACAGACAGACATAACAGAACAAAAATTGCACACCAAAAACCACAACACAGCGAGCGAAATTAAAAGAATAAATAACAAATTTATTTTACGCAGACAGAACTTCTCAGGGGTATCCACACATCACTGTGGGATTGGAAAATAAACCAGATATTTAAGATCAATCATTTGATATCATGTGATATTTGTGATGAGTTTTATCTGAATAAAAACTAAAAATTTATCTGAATAAAAACTAAAAAAATCCGCATTTTTAAGTCACATGGTGCTTTTTATATTATTTTCATACATGTTCTTTTTTCTTGCAGTAGTTTAAGTTTAATATCTGAATGTAACAGTATAGATTTCAAGCAGTTTCAATGGGATTCGTTGTAATACTGCGACCTTTAATGACAAAATTTACATGTTAAATCGATCGAAAGTGATTCTGAATCGATTGGTGTACTTTAAAGTGGGTGTTGAACCAATATTCTAGGGCGTTACAAATATCAACAAACGCAAAATATCCTTCTCACTATAATGCTGAGAGTACAAAAAGCAAGTGGATTTTCCAACTGGGAACTTTCAAACTTAAATAAACATCTATTTTATTTACAAAATTTGTTCATTCTATCCGACTGTGCTGCCATACAACAGATAGAATTTCGCGCACCTTGCAAAAATGTTTGTCTGTATGTGTTGTCTGTAAATATTTGTGTCTGTGTGTGTGTATTTTTATTGTTTTCAAAATTTATAAAGATCAACAAAATAGTGTAGAAAGACGAATATTTTTTATTATTTTAACATTGTTTGTATATTCTTACATTTTTGTTTAGCGAAAATGCAGCTGCTGTTCTTCTGGCAAAATAAAACAAAAACGAAAATATTTAAGGTGAAATTTGGAAAAGATTTTTGTGTGCAAATTTTTTTTGGCTGAGGGAGAGAAAAAAAAACATGCACGGAAATGATTAAGCAAAAAATTTGTGTGTTCTTGATTTTATGGTTGGGTGAAAAAATTGTAAAAATCACGGAGCAACAAAATCTTATAGTGCTCACAAACTGTGTGATTTTGTTTACACTACACCAAAGAATACTACGGTTAACTGTCCAATATAGCGACATCGGTCGATCCTAATCCTATAATATATCAAACCTATAAGCCGATATCACAGAAATTAACTGCTTCTTAAGTTATACCCAATATGTTGTCTAATAGCTAGTTTGTTTAAACCTAGCTTAAACTGAAATTGTTGTTTATCAATTTTTGTTTAGTTAGTTTATAATCTGGGTTAAACTGAGCATCATTAGCCAGTTAAACTTAGGTTAGAACTGTCAAAATACAAACAGATGAAAAAATAAAATACATTTTTGTTTTGATTTGCTTTTATATCTATTTTATTTACTTTACTTTACATTCACTTTTCCTTTTTACAAAATTTATAAAATTTATTATACATACTAACAAAATTGACAGTTCATTATTGATAAGTGAAAAATACAATCGTTAGTTAAAAGCCGACTAAATTTGTTTCAGGTTTAACTTAACAGCGTGTTAAGCTACGTTTAACTTCTGGCTGTATGACTTAAAAATGCATTACTCCATGAAAATTGATATAAAACTCAACAAGAGCTTGCAAAATCATTGGGAGCTACTCAAGCAGTAATTTCAAAAAGTTTGCGAGCAGCAGGATTCATTCAAGAGCGGGGCAATTGGGTACCATACGAATTGAAGCCGAGAGACCTTGAAAGACTATTTTGCATGGCCGAAAGGCTGCTTGAACACTATAAAAAAATCCTTTTTGCACCGAATCATTACTTGCGATGAAAAATGTATCCATTACAATAACCCGAAGCGTAAGAGATCGTATGAGATCATATGTGATCGTATGTTAAGCTCGACCAACAAGTCGAATATCCAAATTCTCTGTATTTGGAGGGAGAAAAAGGGTCATATATGTATATTAAAAGCTGCTGAAATCTGACCAGACCATCACAGGGAACTCATCCGTTTGAAGCGAGCATTGGTCGAATATTCGGACAGACATATCATATTCCATCATGACAACGCTCGGCCACATGTTGCAATAGCTGCGAAAAAGTATTTAGAATGAAGTGGTTTTGAGGTTTTGCCTCACCCGTTTATAGTCCAGACCGTTGCCCGTCTGAGTACTATTTATTACGATCGATGCAGAACACTGTCACTTTGTAACAGAGTATCCGAAATTGCCTTGACTCGTTCTTGGCCTCAAAAGATGAGCAGTTCTTTTGGCACGGAATCCATATGCGGTCAGAAGGATGGGAAAAGTTCATAGCTAACAATGGGCAACACTTTGAATCAATTTATATTGTAGAAATGTTTCAAAATAAAAGCTAAACATTTTTAAAAAATCCAGCATTTTTAAGTCATACACCCAATAACAAGTAGAAAACTAGCTCTTAGAGTCATGGCCAATTATTTGACCCCGTTTAACATTTTTACAAATTTAATATAAGTAACCACAGAGCACTTCAATAATACTTTTAATGACTTTTGAAATTAATTAAAACCATTGCAAAAATCCATCTTTGTGTCAAGTAGACATCCTGTTATAAGCAACACAAGTAAATGCTGTCGGTATAATCTACTTAAAAAATTAAATTTTTTTAAAATGAAATATTATTAATTTTTCCAATTTGCAAAATTTAAATGTTTGCATTTTGTTTGAGTATTTCTTTCTTTATAAATTGTTTGCACTTTTTTGCCAGTTTGTGTACTCGAGCATCTTTGAAATTGAATATATTGTAAAGGGTGTTTTTTTGTATACAGGAGGAGAACTTTAAATTGGAATAAAAGAGAGAAATACGTGTTTAATATCCAATCAATTGGCTTTATTAATTAGATAATTTTAAGAGGTTAATATTTAAATATGATTTCGGGCATGTGGGCTCTACTGCTAGGTCCAATATTCACACACCCTTCGCAATAAATCAGAATATTCACTTTCAAGTATTCTATCGTTTCTATTTACATATCACCTGAGAAAATAATATAATGTTGTAAAATCACATGAAAGAAATGGTCAGTTAGCAGGTCCATTTCTTGAAATTATTTCTTCGCCAAATATTTCTATCAGTAAATTGATTGTATCGCTCGCTGTATGACATGTCACACCATCCTGCTGAAACCACATGTCTCCAATTAAGGCACGAAAAAGTTAGTAAGCATGTCTCTATACTGCTCACAATTGACTGTAAAGTTCTGAACATCGTTATATGGACCAATGATTCTTCTGTCCCACAAATCACACCAAACAATGAGTGAGTTTTTTTTTTCAAATGAAATTGTGGGTCGGCCCATTCTCCAAATGTACGGTGCGAATGATAGTGAGGATTCAATTCATGTACGAGTTGAATCTTGTAAATACGCAAACCAAAATTTTTCCATAATATGAATGAATTGTGGATCACGTTGACAAATTGACACATTTGGATCATCAAAACTCGGCTGCACATCATCAATTGCTTATTCTGTGCGCACTATACCATATCAATTGGGATCCGTATTATGGTTAAGATATAACGTATCCCATAGTTTCTCAAATTAATAGTTCTAATGAACGATTATGACCTCAATAAAATGCACGTAATGCCTGATGATTTTGTCGAATTGAACCATAAATTTTAACAATTTGCAAACCTTATTATGGTGTGAGTCTCTTCATGATAAATTGCCAAACTAAACTAACCTCACCCTAGGTCTCCACGTAGCAATTTGTATTGCTATGCCCAATAAAGTCGGCAGAACAACAGCAGAGCGATGCTGATTGCTTTAGGTGGAGAAAACGTTCATCACAAATACAAAATTTTCAACACGTGAAGTTCTATGAGAAACTGAGGTGTATTTTGCTTATATTTTGTGTTGAATGATTTTTTCACTAATTTCTTTGTTTTTTTTTATTTTTGGTACTTAAATAAATTAAATATGTATGAATTAATCGCACCGAATCATAGAAAGAAGAAATTTTATATTAATGACAACTGAACTAACAGCCTATTGCAATAATTGCTGAGGTAATCAGTAGAGCAATCACTCGCAAATTTAATTGACGCAATCAAATTTGACAATTGCAGCAATAAATATTGCTACGTGGAGACGTAGGGTCAAAACCACCAAGAACTGTCAAATCAGTTGTCACAGAAAACAGTGCTGGCAATTTAAAGTTGTCCGCCTCTAAAAAACACCCTTTAGTTAGTATACATTATAATAAACATTATTTAAAATATAAAAAAAAAATTATTCTCCACATGCATATGTGTGCAAATTGTTGGCAAATGTTCAATTATTTCTTGCTGTATTTATATTTTTGGTGTATTTTACAAACAATATCGCCTAAATGGCTATAAATTATAAAGAGACGTGACAAAAAGTGTAGAAAAAAAAAACATTGAAAAAAAAAATTTTTACATACTCTCGTGTGTAAATAAATTCTTGTAAAATAAATACAAATATATTTGATGATAACAAGTCAAAATGTCGACAGCAATGAAAGACATAAAAGCAATGATATGATTACCATAAAATCCAATGTAAATATTTAAACGTGCTAACGGACGGACTCAGTTTAGAGTTGGTAGTTGTTCCTTAATGTATGTGAAGAATGAAATCAATAATAAATATTTACCCTATGTACATTAGACTTCTTCAAAAAAAGAAAATAAAAATTTGTTCCATTTAGAATTGCTCCTTTCAGTAATAAAACAGGTTTTGAACAAATTAGGGGGATTTAAAAATAATTGATTGAATTTAATATACCGGTTAATTTTCAATTCATTGGTAGTCTAGTTGATAGGGTATTTTAAGGTAAACGTATAATTCACTCCATTCGAAATGAACAAGTTATTTTTTTTAATTTTTTTCATAAAAAGTAATCGATTAATTTTTATTCGAATCAAATATAATCGGTTTTGATTAAAAAAAAATTAATTTGATTAATATTTCATATTGTTTCTAACTTAATCGATAAAGATTTAACTCGATTCGAAAAGGGCCGATTCATTTTCGACTAGAACCGGTTTTGGTTTTTCAAATGTTTCTAAATTAACTCCATTCGAAAAGAACCGATTAATTTTCAACATAGAATCGAATTTATGTGTGATTGATTATAAATGAAGCAGTTCGAAAAGAAATAGTTATTATACCCTACACCATCATAGTGGGGAGGGTATATTGGGTTTGTGCAGTTGTTTGTAACTTGTGAAATATTGTCCTTTTGCTATTATTGGGCGAAAACTTAAGAATATATAACAATTTTATGTTTTTCTGTAAGGTATCTTTACGGAGAACATTTTGATATAAAAAACCTGTCCTATTTTTCGCCTATATGTGCCCCTACGCCCTTCGGAATTTGACCTATTTAGTATCAAAATTTCAACTTTGGGCCACATGTTCGGATGGGAAACAAAGTGTTTTAAGCCCCATAGCGCCGTCTCTGGACATCGAATACTCCTTGTCATACAGTAACATTTTTAACGTTTTTAATAGAAAATTTTCACAATTAAAGTTCTTTGTTCACGAGTGTGGAGTTCCATGTTTAAAATGTTTAAAGCTTGCGCTAAATAAATGTCAAAGATGACTGCTTAATTCTTGAAATTTCATCATTTGACTGTCAATTTATTTCATAGTGTCAAATTTTGCCACTCTTTATCTTATGAGACGAGTGTGGCAAGTGTTAATGATAACCGATTCACTCAATTGTTTTCAGAATAATAAAAGGAACGATTGTAGAATGAGATAAGTCCTAAAGTTTTTCTTAATAGAAACAAGCAAATAAATGTTTAATTTATTTATAGCATTTATAGAACCAGTTTTTAGTATAAGACAAATATGTATTAAAACAAAATCGATTTTATGACCTTAATTTACAAATAAAATTATTGAAATGAAATTCCTTTCTAAGCCATAATAAACATAATTGTATTTTATTGATAGTGTAGGAAGATCTTAGCTTTTTATGGTCATTCTTGACCAAGTCTTTTATGTTTATGTTTTTTTTTTTTGTTCACATTTCTTTATCATGCTTAATTTTCAGTTTTTTTTTGATACTCCCTTCCAATGTGCGTCTTTTGAGGATGAAGGAAGCAACATGAACAAAAATGAAAACCTTTTAAAACTTTAATACAAAAACTTGCTTACCTTGGACTAAATTTGTATTTTTTGTTTGTGGATGTTTCAGCTTTTTAAGTTTTGCATGGATAAAATCACTTTAAGATTCTTAAAAAAAAAATAAAAAAAATGTGTGTGTCTCCAGAATTTTGTTGATGTGTCTTTTATTTTTTTTTTTATTAGGTAACAGAATTTTTCATTCTTTAATTTCACATTTCACAAGAATTGTTTATTTTTTTTTTGGTTCGTTTTTAAACTTTATAGTACAGCTCACATACCTTTGAAAGTAAAAAGAGCATTAGTAAGAATAAAATGTTAATAGGATTTGTTTTAAATCCAGCAGGAATGGATTTTAAATGAGCTTCTTATGATTAAATGACATTTTGGCATAACAGACATTAAAAATAATAATACGCACACATTTCAATATTTTTAAATTTCAATAACTAAAAAAAAAACATCAGACCTAGCTAGCCCATTGCAGTATTTAAAGAAGATAGCAAATATCTAAATTTTTGGAAAATTTATAGCAATAGCAATAAAAGAAATTACAAATAGTATTCATACATTTCAATATTTTATTATTTCAATAACAAACAAAACTACTTAGGACGATCTAGTAACTAGATCTAGATTCTAGTTAGACCATTGCAGTATTTATAGAAATCGCTAAAATGTGAATTCAGTTAACCTTTATGTCAACAGCAGAACTGCTTTACGCACGTCAACAGCAACATACCTGGGTATGTCATATGATTTGTATGGGGAATGACATGCCGTTAGCATAAAAATGCTAATATCTAACTCGTTTGTTGGAATTTCTGTATTATTTTTTTTTATTTTGTTAGAAATAGACAAAAGGTTCAAAAATTTTATGATAATCAGTTTTACCCTTACATTTAGTCAATGTTTGATGAACAAATGCGTTTTATTGAGTTTTTGCAAAGATACAAATTTTTCAAATTAAAATTAATTTTTTATTTATTAAATTTTACAGTTATATAGATTTTTCTATTTCTAATAGAAAAATAATAACAAATTTGGAAATTTATAATCAGGAATTCCGCAATTCCCAAAAAAGTTTTTTAAAAATCGCAAAAATGGGATTTTTTTTAGTTTAGCTATAATATCCATATCGGAAATCTTTACAAACTAATTAAGAACATATTTGGCCATCTAAAATAGGTTACTTTATTTTGACATCGACTATGCGATTTGAGAATTTTTTCCCTAAAGTTGAATTTTATATAAAAAAATAAGCGTTATTTGAATGGACCTGATCCCCTCCGTATCAACAATTTTTAAATATTTTTCATTTAAAACATTTAGTGTAAAGTTAGCTTTTCAAAAAGTTTAAATTCCTAATACATCTTCTTATAAATTTTTCAGATAACTTAAAAATAAAAAAGTACTTTTTTCCCAAAAAATCGCCTTTTTAAAATATTTATAGCACCCCTTCAGGGATATACTATAAAAAAAAAATTAAGTTAATTTTTTGTTGCAAATCCTTTGTTTTGGATGGCACAAGAACATCTCTTGGCATAGAAGATAATATGTTTTTATGGCGTTTTTCGATATTCCTTCCCAGGCTATTTTAACGGCATGAAATAAATCGTGAAAATTTCCGATCCTTATTTCAAAAATTTTCACGATTTATTTTCATATTAACAATGTGCCACAAGTTCTCAATAGGATTGAGATCGGGAGATTGACCAGGCCAATGAAGAACTTGAATCTTATTGCTGTGTAGCCAAGTCTTACAAACTTTGGAGGGGTGCTTAGGATCGTTATCCTGTTGGAAGCTCCCTATAATTGGCATCTCTTCACTGGCATAAGGCAACATTACAGCTTTCAAAACATCACGGTACATGAACCGATCCACAATCCCATAACAGTACTGTCTTTAAGGGAACAGTACTGTCTTTAATTTTTGGACACTCAAGTCGATGTTGGCTTTGCCAAATTTCAGTCTAGCTTTCTTGTTCTTAGCTGATAGAAATGTTTTTTTGCTGGTCGTCAGCTGAATAATCGGGCTTCTACTACTCTTCTACGGATTGTTCTTTCGCTAACGCATAATCTTAAACTTGTTCGTACTTGAATACCTGATGCTGTAGGAACTTTTTGTATTGCTCTTTTGATGAATATCATCATTTTTCGCGAACGACCTCCAGAATGCACCGGAGATTTTCGACCAGTCTTAAAAAATTTTGAAATGAGCCTGGAAATAACTGATAATAACTGAAATAACTGATCTGTTAATTGAATATTTTTTACTAAATTCATGTCGTGATAAGCCCGTCTTCCAGTCTTCAATAACATTAAGTTTGAATTTACTGGAGTACTTGCCTTGTCATTGTTTTTTTCACAATAAACTGTATAAAACTTAAATTTTGCACACTACGTCTTCCTATATTTTTATCTTTTGGAATTTTTAAGTCCATTCATTGTGATTCCCGATAATTTACATTGCAAATATGCAGTAACGAGTCAAATTTTTAAACATCTTATAAGAGGGTGCTTTTGTTTTGTCCGTTGCGTTTTGAGTTTTTATATGATTTATCATATTAAATTAATTTTTAATAAAATTATCTTTTACTAAATGAATATTAAATGAACATTAACAATATTAGTTAATAAAATATATACAAAATACATCCCAAAAAAGCCGTTTTTATCCAAAAAATTATGATTTGAAAAAATCCATTGAGGGGGTGCTTTAGTTATGGCCAATACTGTATATTCTGATAAAATTGGGTTATTCTGCGATTTGGATAGCGATCCATCAATACTGCATGCTACACGTTCAATAAATATCGCGATACTGGATCGCGGTCAATATATGTATATTGGAACGTGTAGCAGTGCCCTAAAAGTGTCACAGAACCTTCGATCAGCTAATATGCCTGTCCTTGCCATTAGTAGATACGATTTAAAAGAAACACTCAAGAGTCAGGTTTAAAAATGCCATAAAAAATTAATCTGATTCCTTAATGTGTCATACATTGATACAGCACATTCTAAGAGACCCACAGCTAACCTAAGTATGTATTCTAATTTTTTTTTAAAAAAAAAACCAACAAAAAACTCTTTTTTTTACCTTAGTTACCTTGAAATTAATGCTGAATCATTTATTTTCTTAAAAACAAAAATAATAAAAAAAAACCTTTGGAGTAAAAAAAAGACTTGAAACAGAATCAATTTGCCAAATTACTACAAGAGGATGTTAAATCTACACTGGCAGCACACACTATCGCAGTTATAAACGAAATATGATTGAAAGAATGGACAAATGAAAGAATATATGGAATGGATGGATGGATAGATGGATATAACTATGGTGATGATAATGATGTTGCTACATATATAAAAAAAATGAATCGATTTCATTGGAAACTTTGCAAACACCAACCAAAATGATGTGGTGTGTGGTGCCTGTGTGTTCGTTTTTTTATATTTTTTGCTTTTTAGGAATTTATGCGTAAAACAGTAGCCAGATTGGTTTCATGATAATGTTTCAGACGAGAAGAAAAGGGCAAACTTTTTTTGTTACTACTCCCCTCATCATTATAATGGTTTTTTAATTTAGTTGGAGTTTAGTGTTGTTGCCCATATTTGCCACAACAGCAATAACAATAAAGGGCAATTTGTCTGTGTGGCGTTAATTTTGTGTTCATTAATTTCGCATATGGAGAAACTAATGGTAGACATACCTATTTCATATTAAAATATTTCAAGAGAGAAGAGTACTGACACAGAGCTAGTCATAAGACTAGTTACTTGGTGATAAGGAGCGATTATAGCTGTGAGACTTTATATAAAATTTGCTCATTTTAACATATGAGCAAATCTTCTAAAGGTTGGTTTGTAGTTTCCATCAACGGCCGGTTAACATGTCCTTAACAAGATCTTGACATGGTAGGGGAATATTTACACATTTTAATGATAGCCGATCTTCCTATTTGTTTGTTAAATAATAAAATTACCAATTTTGGAAAGAGTTATGCACTGAAGTTTGAATTGTTTTTAATAAGAGACACGTTTACGAATTAATTTAAATTTGGATGGAACTCATTATTTTTTTCGTTATTTAGTTATTCAGTTATTTTTGTGTTGGCACACCGGTGTCCCCGTGGTCGTCAAAGGGTTAAACAGATTTAAGAAAATGTTTATTTATATACTGACGTCTTCAAAAGGGGAAATAGGGTCGGTGGAGATTTCTTTATCGAGAACTATGGGATTAAATCCTACTTCAGGCTACCTAACTTCTGAACTGATTTTCAGGCCGAAATTACTGGCATAAAACGTGCTTCCAACTGACTGAGGTGTCTTCCCGACATCTAGGTTAACCCTAAATGAGATAGCGAGTCATTCTAGATAACGTTTATATGGGTCCCTGAACACGATGGAAATAGCAGACGAATTGGCTAGAAGGGGAACGATAATGGCTGAGGAGGCGATTAACACGATGGTAACTGTATAGCATGGTAATTGTATAGCAGACGAATTGGCCAGAAGAGGAACAATAATGGCTGAGGAGGCGATTCATCCCTTCAAAAATGTAAGATGGTTGTACAACAGAAACTATGTGAGACTACACAGAACAGGTGGACTAATGAATCCAGCTGTTTTATCGCGAGATCGTCCTGGCCCGTTGACGATGCTGGCAGGACAAATCTACTTATAGAATTTCGTCGTGAGCAAATGTTTCTTTTATTACAGGACACTGCATAGTTGGAACACAGAATCAGTCGAAACGAAGAAGAGGTGGAGACTATGTACCACCTATTCTGCCATTGCCCGGCTCTAAAAAACTTTGAGACGCATCCATTTCTTCATCAGATAATCTAGTTGGTTCACCTTGGAAACAATGAATGTCGAATAAGTATCCTGCTGTTTACATATTGGGTATCCCAATGGGATCAGTTTTGAATGGACCCAAGTGAGCTGCTTGATGAGTGGCTGACCATGGAATCCATGTAACTACATTTACCACCACTTTCCAGCTATCGCCCACCGCAGAAAACTCGTATTTCTACAAAAACGTTTTATCAGTGTACAATTTGCCAAAGAACATTAAACTGGTCGAGACAGAATACTGTTGTCTTTTCGGATTAATTTAAACTCAATGTAAGAGACAGTAATGTGCGATCGTTTTTAAGACGGCTGAACCCCAAATATGGATTGTTATTTAGGGCAATGTACGTGTCCAATTCATATTATAAAAATTCTATGACTGGAACTGGATACATTTCCATTACGCTGAGGAATGGAAAGAGTCACTGTCGTGCTGGAGATGCCAGCACGACAGTGACTCTAAACACAACTTTACGGTTGTAACCGAGTTACCACAATCCAATGACCAAGTGCCAGATCTCAATCCCAAAGTAAACCTACGGAAAATTGTAGATCGCAAAATATAAACTCAAAATTATACCTTGAAGGAAGCTTTATAAAGAAATAACAAAATATTTCAAAGGATAGGGATAGGGGCAAAATGGTGGGTCAATTATGGACCGATCCTCACAAAAGTTGGTATAAAGAATAAAAACTTAATATAAAACTTGTTTATGTCCATTTTCATCACGATATTAATTATTATAAGAAAATTATTAATATTCAAGTCCTTTTTAGAGGGTGTTCTTGTATGGGTACTAGCGACAAATGATTGCCGCATAATCAACATATTTATGACTGCTCAAACTGTATTCCGGGAGGATATTTGTATGGAGACTAGGTGAAATCATGGACTGATATTGCCCATTTTCAATAACAAAGAAACATTGTCAAAATATAGACAAATACTCTCTGTTGCAAAATTTCAGTCATCTGGTTCTTTTTGTTTGGGCCCTATCGTCTTTTCAGCACATAGACAGACGGACGGACATAGCTAGATCGTATTAGAATCTTATGAGGACCCAGAATACCACATCATGTTTGATGGTGGGTATAACAACAAGGGATATTCAACAAAATACTGAGTGACTAAAAGGGCCAAGCAATTTTTATATAAATTATTTTTTACTAAAAAATATTTTACAAATATTAATGTCGGTGCAATTTCATACTATCAGTTAATTTAATAAACAAACAAAAAAAGCAATAGATAATTATTATATGAAACAATTTTTATAAAGAATTTCATTTATTTTCTGAATGACTCACATACCATACACAATAATTTTTAATATTGACAAGCTAATTATACGGAAAAAAATTTGCCAATGTTTGAAAATTTTTATTATTAAAAAGAAATAATAATGCAAGAAATAAATAATAAAAAAAAGTACTTACAAATGCACATAAATTTGATAAATCTTTCAAAGTATCCCATAATAAAATCCATAAACATCAAAATACGACATCATAATGATGTTCGTCGTAGACAGCAATTAACTACCAAAAAAATTTGCAATTCCTTATTGCGCAAAATGATACATTTATGGGAACTCAGTTCACTGGCTGGGCTGGCTGGCTGACTATATTGTTGATTGGCTACAAGCCAAACCCAAACAAATTAAAATACATAATTATGGCAAACAAATGTTTTTTTTTTTATTTATTCTTGATTTTTTTATTTTTTTAATTTGAATTGCAACCACAAACAAATAAACACCATACAAAATAAAAATTGTGTTTAGAAAATAAATATTTAAACAAGTTTAACCAAAATCACCCACAATTTATAAATGAAAACGATTAAACCGATTCACGAGGCAAATTCAAATTCAAATAATTCACTAAATAAATTTTTATTCTTAACACTTGCAGTTGTTTTCTTAGCGGCAGCGGAGGTGATTGTTGTTAAACTTAACAAATGAAAAATACAAAGTTAACTGAACGAATAATGAGGTGCGAGTGAGTTCATTCATGTTCATACATCATACAAATGACTAAAATGAATTGTGTGGAAATGCCAACAAAATAAAAAAAAACAAAAACTGTTTGTTCGAGTCGTTATATTTTTTGAATTTGAAAAATAATTGCCAAAACACCCACATACAAAAGGCACACTGACACTCCGATGTATGAGACAAAGTGTTGCAACACAGAATGCAACACAACAAGTGCATGAAAGTGTTTATGTATGACAAGATACACAGATATTAAAGTTGATTCCTTAAATTAACACACATAGATACATTCTGCACATTCAGGTACCTACACATTAACTTATGAGTTCTTGAGGATGGAGATCAGTTAAACTAGAGCAACTATTTTACATCAGAATTATTTATTGAATTTGATTACTAGTGCGGGATCGACCCTGAAGTTTTTTTAATTTGTCTAAAGATGAAAATTGTATTTTGAGGGAAAATTTCTCTTCTTCTTCTTTAGAACTCGGAAAATATGTGCCTCAAGATGTATCAGAATCCGTCTGATGTATAAAATATTTCAATCCTGATCCATAGGTTATCAAAAATACAGACTATAAACTAGACTACAGACCGGACTATAGGCAAATCTATAGACAAGACTTTAATAATTCTGTAGACGAGACTTTACACAAAAACTATAGAGATCCAAACTATAGAGATCAGTCTATATACGATACTATAGACAATATAATAGACAAGAAATATAAGCGAAAATAATTATTTTTGATAAAATCGGGTTATGTCAGAACTATATAGTCTCCTTATAGTCTATAAAGTAGGCTCTAAAGTTGGGTTTCCGCATACACCGTAATCGGAACCGATAACGAAAACTGAAACTGAAAAACGTTGGTGTTCGTCACCGTCTCGGTTCTGAATTGTTTTCGTTTCAGTTGGGTGCGTTGCGGCATAAAACAGAAACGAAATTCTTTTTTTAATTTTGGATGTCGCACATTAAATTATTTTCGTTATTTTTGACAAAATCTATAATTTTTTCCTCTTCCAATAAAGAAAATTAATTTTTTTAATCATTTTGATTTTCTTTAAATTTGAAATAAAAAAATAATTAACATAATTTCGTTCCTACAGCACCGAAAACAACCTACTTGAAGTTGTTTTCGTTCCGACCCCAAATTACAGGTTTTTCGTTAGTGATCGGTGCCGTTTCGTTCACAATTATCGTTGCCGATTTCTGAAACGAACTTTTTTCGGTGCAAATGTATGGAAACGTAGCTTAAGGAAACTATAGACAAGAACGTAGACCAAACTATGGACGTGACTATAAATGAGACTATAAACGAAACAATTGACGAGTCTATAGATGAAACTATGTACGAGACTACAGGCGAGCCTATAGGAGAATCTAAAGAGAGACTATATGCGAATATATAGACGAAACAATAGAAAATACTATGGACTAGTCTATAGATGAGAATATGGACGAGTCCATTAACGAGACTACATACGACTCTATAGGCGAATGTATAGATGTGAATATTGATGACACTATGGACGAGACTATATATGAACCTAGGAACGAGACTAAAGTGGTAGATGAAACTATGGACGAGACTCTTTTCGAGACTACAGGCGAGACTATAGGAGAATCTGAAGACTAGACTATATGCGAATCTATAGACGAAACAATAGAAGAGACTATGGACAAGTCTATAGATGAGAATATGGACGAGTCTATTAAGAAGACTTTAGGCGAATGTATAGACGGGACTATTGATGAGACTTTGGACGAAACTATAGATGAACCTCTAAACAAGGCTAAATTTGTAGATGAGACTATGGACGAGATTCTTGTCGCGTCTCTAGATGAGAGTATGAACGGGATTATAAACGAGAGGCGAGACTATAGGAGAATCTAAAGACGAGACTATATGCGAACCTATAGATGAAACAATAGAAGATAATATGGACAAGGCTATAAATGAGATTATGGACGAGACTATAGGCGAATGTATAGACGGTACTATTGATGAGATTATGGAAGAGATTATAGATGAACCTATAAACGAGACTAAAATGGTAGATGAGACTATGGACGAGATTATTGTCGAGCCTCTAGATGAGAGTATGAACGAGATTATAAACGAGAGGTGAGACTATAGGAGAATCTAAAGACGAGGCTATAAGCGAATCTATAGACGAAACAATAGAAGAGACTACGGACAAGTCTATAGATGAGAATATGGACGAGTCTATTAACGAGGCTACATAGGACTCTATAATACGAATGTATAGGCGGGACTATTGATGAGACTATGGACGAGTGTATAGATGATCCTATAAACGAGACTAAAGTGTTATATGAGACTATGGACGAGAATCTTGTCGAGCATCTAGATGAGAGTATGAACGAGTTTATAAACGAGACTACAGGCGAGACTATAGGAGAATCTGAAGTCTAGACTATATGCGAATCTATAGACGAAACAATAGAAGAGACTATGGATAAGTCTATAGATGAGAATATGGACGAGTCTATTAACGAGACTATAGGCGAATATATTGAAGGGACTATTGATGAGACTATGGAAGAGACTATGGACAAGACTACACAGAGAAAACAGATTCGTGATAGCAACCGAATTTGTTGCCAATCGAATTTTTCGGTCCTATTAACAGAAAGTCAGTTGATAAAGAAGAATTTCGGTTGACGCTACCTAACTTTTGTTCCTCCTTCCAAAATGTTGTAGACACAATTGTAAAATTCGGTCACTAAAGTAGAATCATTCGATTGGCAACAAATTCTGATGCTATCACGAATCTGTTTTCTCTGTGTACAGGCCGGACTAGAAACAAAACTATAGATGAGATTGTGGACGAGATTATAGGCGAATTTATAGAATAAACTACAAGCAATACAATAGGCGAGTCTTTGGTGTCTAGATGAGAATATGACGAGATTATATACGAGTCTGCAGTCGAGACTATAGGCGAATCTGTAGATGACACTGCAGACGAGGCTTTAGACGAAACTATAGACGAGGATCTAGACGACACTGCAGACGAGACTTTAAGCCAATCTATAGACAAGACTTTAGTTACAAATACAAAATTTAATATCATTTTGTAACCCATATGAATTTTTCAAAACTCTAAAAAATTACAAAACATTATGAGTACATATTCCAATTACTTCAACTCCATCCTTAACATTGGGCACTTGTTATTTTGTTTTTGTGGGTTAATGTGCTAAACTAAACTAAATTGTAATTGTTACACTACATATTATACATACATGCAACATGTATCTATGTAGTTGTGGCATTTATTATTATTGTTTACCATGTAATTGTAGTTGTAATTTTATAATTTTTTGTTCGTTGTTCCTGTGCCACACAGGTTGCAGCAATAACGACCATACCAATTTGTTTTGTCAGTCTGTCCGTCTGTCCCATTGTAGGTAGGTTTGTAGAGAAGTATGCTCTGTTAAATAGTTTAGTGTACTCGTAGTCGTATTTGTAGTGCAAGTAATAAAAAAAAAATAATACAAATGGTGTAATTAGAACAGTTAAAAAGTTTACAATACAATATTTATGCTTGACTACCTGTCTTTGTCCATGAACATTTTATGTATGTTTCGGTATAAAGTGCCACAAAAACAAATTTGAAGACACTGAACCAAATTGTAGAGGGGAAATTTTTGAAAAAATGTTAGGACGTAAAATGAAACAAAAATACTCTCTTTTCAAACATAAAGATGATACAATAACAAAATACATTGACAACAGAGTTAGGCATTCCTAACATACAGTGAACGACAATACAATGGACATTTTTTGTGGAAACTATATTCCGTAGTTTCAGTTTCATAACCTTTTAACAAATATAAATATATATTTCTAAGATATACATTTATAATGTTTTCTATTCAAATATAGTAAATTTCGAATTATTTAAGCATTAATTAATTTAATTTTCTTATCATTGGCAAAACAATGTAAACTTCTGCAAGAAAGAAACCTAAAACAAAAAGAATATGTAAGAAATTCATGTAAAAAGTAATATTATTTTTATTTTGGTACATTTTTTTAAATTTGTTTCACACAATTAGTTTTTTAAATACATAATTTAATAGCAAGAGAGAATAAATTCCCAAAAATGTCTTCCCGTACTGCTAGTATACATCTAGCCAAAGAACATTTAAGCCGATGGATGCAAGAATGGAATACTGTTCTCTTTTCCAATGAAACCAAATACAATTTAAGAGCAATGATGGAAGAATATTTAGTTGTGAGGTGGTCAGGGAAAGAGACTAAAATATACAATGGCTGGATGTTATGAATCCATGCGCTGAGGAAAATATTCATCTAGTTTGGAGATTCCTACACGACAAAGACCCCAAACACACTTCTAGGGTTGTAACCGATACAATAATGTACCAGATCGCAAAATACCACGAATGAAGGTTTATCAGATGCGGTTATAATGGTATGGCAATATATTTCAAAGAATCGATTGATTCAATACAGCATCGCTTTGAACCAAAAGTCCTATGGAAACTGTCACACATCCAGACTTAAAAATACGGGATATACAATAGATGTCGTATCTTTCGAACGCGGTTTTTTAATAACTTATATGTCATTTTGAAGAGTACATATCTGTCATTTATTCCCACTTAATTATTGAACATTATAGCTCAAAGTTTTTTTTTGCTTCGCAACTGTCTAATTTTGTGCCAACAAAGCGTTATATGCGGGAAGTTTGGCTTTACTTCATTAATTTAAAAAAAAGTAAATGTGTTTCATCGGTTCAAACGTGCGAAAGATACACAGAGAAAACAGATTCGTAATGGCAACCGAATTTGTTGCCAATCGAATGATTCGGTTGCATACATAGAATTTGTCGGTTATAGCAACTGAAAATCATTTGATAAAGAAGAATTTCGGTTGTAGCAACCATGTTTTTGTTACAAGTTCTAAAATGTTGTATCCACAACTGTAAAATTCGGTCACCAATGCAGAATCATTCGATTGGCAACAAATTCGGTTGCCATTACGAATCTGTTTTTTCTGTGTAGGTTCGGTTAGGTTTGTGCGGTTCAGAAGTGGTGATTTGGTGATACGGAAGACAAAGGTCGTCCAGGACATCCAAAAAAGTCTTAAGACTCAGAATTGGAGGCATTATTCCACGAAGATTGTTGTCAAACTCAGCAAGATCTTGCAAAATCATTGGGATCTACCCAAGCAGCAATTTCGAAACATTTTCAAGCAGCGGGACTCGAAAATCAGGAAAATTGGGACAATTAGTATGAAATTAAAAGAAAACTTGTCGCCTCTCAAATTTTCGCATATTTCTACATGTACCTCAAAATTAGTTCCGTTTTATGTCACGTACGATATACCCTTATTTCGCTCCATATTTTGGTCAACAATGTTTCGAAAGAACTTATTATTTATGAATGGAACATCAAGACCAAATTATTTTTCAGATTCTCTTATTTTTGCAAAATCTATTCCACTCTATAGGTGTACAAATGTCACGTACGATGACATGGAATTGCCCATATATTAAATAAATTTCCTAAGAATTTACCGAATTTTTCCGTTGTGGCTACAAGAATTTGGTTGTTTCAATTATAATACCTTTAGTAAATGACATTGAGTAGCTAGAGCCCAACAAATCTATGTATATAAACGAATCACTGTTTTAAAATGAACTAACAAAAATGTTTCGTTCAGTGTATGTCCATAAAATATACAAATTTAACATGCACATCATACTCCCGTTAATGGCAATAAAAACACGTCAAATAAAAGGTACTAAAAGTAGTTGTTGCAACTTACATGTTTAAATATACATATTTAACACATGGACGACGGTAAATGAAGAACATTCATAAAATACACCGACACCAACAATAAAAATACAGGCAAAAAAATAAAATAACACATTGACAGGAAAAAGGACATCATCATTTCTCTTACACATTCATAAACTCACAAGTGAAACTACTCGAAAAAAAAAATATATAGAGAAACAGTTGTCATACAATTACCGCATAACAACTGACAGTACTTGACAATAATTTAAGGCATTTATAGGTGGGATGTGGCAGAAGTTTTTGGACAATACATATTTTAGACAGCTGTCAGCGTAATGATTTTGTTTTACTGAGATTTAAGTAAATGTCAGAGAAAGCATATCCTGTACCTCTTCATAAATTTTAAATACAATTATATATAAAACTAGCCAACCATGAAAGCTTTACTCGGTAGCTATTAATAAATGTTTACTTTGTATGGGAGGTGCCACGCCCATTGTAGACATATAGGTCAATTGTGAATCTAAACCATCCAGGGACCCACTCAAACACACACAACAAATTTCATCGAAATCGGCCCAGCCGTTAAGGGAGAGTTCAGTTACTAACACACGTACAGAAGAATTATATATATATAATTAGTTTAAAATTCCCTTAACTTTATTGCTAACCCACGTAAGAACACATAATTGCAGCTGAAGCTGAATAAATATAAAAAAGTTATAACAATTTGTGACTTTGCAGGTAGAATGTTGTTACTTCCTTTAACATTTCAGCTCGAAATAAAAATGTCGCATTGCACATGTTTTATAATTTTTGTATATTATTCATGTGTGAATGTATGTGAATCTCTCTCGTAATCCTTTTACTAAATATACTCAACTATCCTTTAAATGTAGTTATTGTATCTCTTGTACACGTTTGTAGCTAAACAATTGCATTCTAACTTTACAAAGTTTTATGCTTGTAGCTGTAACTAACAAAAAACTACTTTAAAGAATGAGACGACAACTGAATAGCAACCAAAAATTAAAAAAAAAAAAACTAAAACGAAACACTCCTGCATGATTATTGCAGTCAATTGTAAAATACAATTTGCATGAAAAAGAAGAACTCATACGAAGAAATAAATAAAAACCAACATTTTGCAAAAATATGAAAATGAAACAGACTGCAACAATGACCTAGAAGAAATTTTTGGCAATGCAATGCAGAGTTATCATGGAATTAAATATTTATTAAAATTTTTAATTAATATGACGTATTTTATATTAACAAGGATTAAAAAGTCCTTGGCC
The DNA here is from genome assembly GCF_958450345.1 of Calliphora vicina. Lineage (NCBI taxonomy): Eukaryota > Metazoa > Arthropoda > Insecta > Diptera > Calliphoridae > Calliphora > Calliphora vicina. Next base: position 39,770,288 of record NC_088780.1, on the reverse strand, counting down.
TTAGCTGTAGAAGATTAGTTTCCCAGTATAAAATTCATAATATGTCATTGATTATAGAACCAATATGAAAATAATGATTGGCAGCCACCAACAGTATGGCTCACTTGGGTCCAAACGTAGGTCCCGTTGTGATACCTTATGTTTTTTTGAAAGTGTGTAATTTATTGGGTATTCAATCGGTTAACCGTTAATCGGTTAATTTTGGTCGATTAACTGTTCGAATAATTCAAAATTTCCGATTTTCAAATAACGAATAAACCGATTAATTTGTGTCGGTTAAGCGATTAACCTAAATTTCTTTTTCTTTTTGCACTTTAACGTATTTGTTTTTGTTTTTAATTTTCCATTTTAATTCAAATAGAAATGTGAAAGTAAAATTACATATTTTCTCGAACATTCAATAAATATTTTTAGTGAGTGTAATAACTGATATATTTAATTTACATGTAATTGTCGGATGAGAACATGATAATAGACGAAACTGGAGACTCTATTGAAACGAGTTTTTATTAGAACTTATCAAAATTATTTAAAATCCTAAAACTCCAAAAAGGACTCCAATGGTATAATGGAGTATTTTATATGCTTAGAAAAAACTAAAAAAATAACTGACAAATTGGATATTCTTTATCATGTCTTACTTTCGATTTCTCCAACATCTACAATCAGCGAGAGAGTTTTTTCCAAGTCGAGTTTTATTAAAACTATAGAAAATTATTTACTTTTTGGTTGAATTTTTATGTTTTGTTTATATTTTAAGTTTTTGTTATTTTTGTTAATAAAATACTTCAATAAGTACACAAAATTCGTGATTTAGTTTCAGAAATTATTCGGTTAATCGACTAATTTAAAATTTACCGATTAAATGTAAACCCCGATTAATTATTTGCTCGATTAACCGATTAAACCAGAAACCCGATTAATTGAATACTCTAGTAATTTACCCAAATCTCGTTCTGATAGACTGGTTTTGTCGATAAGTGTTTGTTGCCTAAGAATTTTACGTCTTAGGTTCCCAAATGCGGGAATAATAATTATAGTACTTTTGAAGTATTCTTTGGTGTTTTTGCTTACATTATTTTTCGGGCAGAAATATATCAATACATGGAATTGTCGATCTAACCACCAAAATCTCGTGCAATGACACTCCTCTTCATCCCAGCATATATCACAGTAGCCCGAAGTGCCGTTATCCCATCTGTTTGTATTAGCCCTAACTGGACAGTGGACCGTAATCAAACCTATGATCGCTCTAACACTACTTTTGTCCAGATACAGGTCCAGCAGTCTAATACCTGATGTATTCAGATTGGGACAAAGGGTTATAAGGACGTTGTAGTCCAATTTACTCCTCCACGACCAGTTATTCCTAAGATCCTCTTAGCAGTATTGGCTTAAGCTGGCCACACACGGAATGATTCGTTCGCCTGATTTGTGATTGAAAATTTTCAATTACTTGTGATTTTGTTCGTGCACAGCCCCATTAACAAGTAACAAGACGTCGAACACGAACAAATCACACTCACAAATCACCCGTGTGTAGGCAGCTTTAGCGCTGGTTTCACCAATACCTTCATCACCTCCTGGCATCCAACACACTCTTACATGGAAGTGACCCATTAACCTTTCTAGGGAACAGTCATTCACCAGCTTGGATTTTACACTGCGAACTTATAAAACCTTTAATGCTGCACGACTATCTACGTAGAAAATCACCTTATAACATTTGCCGAACACAAGATTTCGCCTATATTTCTGCCTTCTAGACAATACATTCATCATTTTGCATAAAATTTATTCAGAAATGTAATACAGTACCTACATGATGACTCCAGACCTCTCCTAATAAGAGGATATCACAAATTTGTCTATGAAAAATAAGCATATCGTAAATCATCGCCTGATAGATCGTGGGGAATAGCTTTTTTTCCTGTATCACTATAAAACGACAGTGAAGATCTGCCAGTGGAGAAAATCTATTTTGTCAATGTTTTCTCATGCGAATGTAATGCCTTCGATACTTAGTAATATAGATGGGACATAGTATTTTCGCCGAATCCAACATAATAACTTCGTGAGAGTAGAACAATATTGTCAACAATATCTATAATATATGATGCCTCTGATTTGCTTGGGCACTGAATAACAAGATCATCATGCAACTTCAATAATGCATGAACATTTGGCAACCAAATATTTCAACCGTCCGAATTCAACCATGTTATTTAGCTTTATGTTGTACCACCTGGGCCACCCTCAACCGGGACATCGTGTCTGTCTCGCTGCAAGAGGCTTGACCAAAATCTATTGATGTCTGGTTAATTTAACATGTGAAATAATATTTCAAGATCGTCATATGACTTATATTTTGATACTTTTTTAGTATTTTACTAAAATTTTACTAGAATAAAGATCGGATGGCAACTTTTCATACATTCGAAAGTCTGTTGTCACAATTATTTACATTATACCCACATTTTTTTTTACATTTTGTAAATGTAAAAACACAATAATTCTTCTACTTGTACCTCCTTTTTTGTTAAAAAAATTTAAAAAATTGTTTAACATGTCCTGCCTTTGTTATCCTTGCATTCATACTCTCTGCATACATTTGTAAGTACATCAGTGTTGGCAAAGTTGGTACAATTGTACTTTTTCGATCCTTTTATATAAAATTGTTTATGAATAAGTATTTTAAATTTAAAACTATTATTACAAACGTTTTAAAAATAATGAAGGAATAACATAATATAATTTTTGGTCAGAAGATAATCAAATGTTGTCACCTTGTAACTAACAATTTTATTCCAAGATGAGATAATGATGCCAAACAAAATTTGTATGCTGAAGGAATCTTATCGTATTTTGCTGTGACCGAAAGTCAACGAAATTCAGTCAACGGCGATAGCTACAGAGCCATTATTACGATCTTTTTATGGACCGAAATGGAAAATATGAACTTGAATAATCTTTGGATTCAGCAAGATGGCACACCATATCACACAGCTCATCAAACGAGTGGATCTTTTGCGCACAAAGTTCAGTAAACGTGTAATCAGCCGCCTTGGCCGCCTCGGAGCTGCGATTTGGACCATCCATTTGCCATCTCTGATGTACATTCTTCATACATACTATGTAAATACCTCTGTATGTTATGTACTTAGTACATTAAAGTAGTGAAACATTCATTCATACATTCCGTCTAACATGTACGAAAACTTAACAATAGTGAGTCAACAACAACAGCAACAATAAAATCAAAAGAACAAAAACAAGAAGTAAGAGTGCTCAGCACTTTTACTCGTAGTACGTAGTTGAAAATGAAATTAAAATTATTTGTATGAAACTTACACAATGACTAAAAAGGAAGAAAAGTATTCATGTATGAATTGTTGAAATGCCAAAACAAAAACTACAGCAGCAACAACAACAACAATAAATACAAATACTACAAGACCAAAGAATGAACTTTCACATGTGGTTTCGTTTACTCTGCTGAGATTGAGATGAGATGATACGTGCAACAACAAAACACATAAAATTAAAATCAACAATGCAACAACAAAAAGCTTAAAATGTCCTTGAAGAAACTTGTGTGTTGGTAAATTGTTGTTGTTATACACAATGACAACAACAACAAATGGCTGGTATCTAAATGAAATTTAAGGAAATACAAATAAATATGCATTTAACTAATGGACTTTCATGTGCCGAAATAGCTCAGTTGGGAGAGCGTTAGACTGAAGATCTAAAGGTCCCCGGTTCGATCCCGGGTTTCGGCAGTACTTCTTTTTATTATTTTTTTAATTTATTATTTATAATTATTTATATACAGATAATTAAATAAATTTTATAGTTTTTATTTTAAATTTAAAATACCTATTTGTAAGCAAAACTAAATCACTGAGTTTGTTTTTTACATTTCATTGCAAGTTTATTTGCTTGCTTTTACTTTGTGCTTTTTATTGTTGTTGTAATTTTATTGCTTGTGCTTACTTTGTGCTTTAATCATCTTGTCTTTATAGTTTCCGTGGTGTAGTGGTTATCACATCCGCCTAACACGCGGAAGGCCCCCGGTTCGATCCCGGGCGGAAACACATGCAACTTTTTTTTATAATACTTGTATTTTTTATTTAATTTATTTACTTTATCATGCAAATTTGTTTATTAAACGAACTTTTAATTGTTTATCATTTCTATAAAAGAATTTTAGTAGGTATTACAAATTAATAAAACCAAATTGTTTAAGTATTTTAATGAAATTGTGTTTGCTGTTGGTCAACATTAGAGTTTAAAATTTTAACGATTTTGTGATTAGAAAAATATATATTCCCCATATTGTGAAATTTTTAGATGGAATTTTGTAAACAATAAACAGCTGTTACCACCAAATCAACTATTGTGAATTAAAAGTTCATGGGAATATCACAATTGCAATTTTCTCTTCGAGGGAAATGGATATTTCATGGGAACATAAATTTCACATGTTATTGCCGAAAGTTTCGAAAAGTTTTTTTTAGAAAAATTCCTTTCGAATTTTCTCATTAAAAACAATTGTTAACAGATTTCGTATATGTTTTATATCTACATTAGAGTGCTCCAAGATTGTATGGACGAAAAAAACTTTCTAGGTACCGGCCGTCCCGCCCTCTAGAATTGTTCTATGTATTGTAGAAACACGTTGTGTAAAATATTAGGATGATAGGATAACGTTAACTGGTGGCGCAACGACGCTGAAGTTTTGAGCTGCATTTACAAGGGGAAAATATGCAATTTTTTCAGTTTTTGTAAAAATTTTGCCATTAAATAATGACTTTTACAATTTAATTTAAAAGAATCGAAATGTGTACGTAATTTTCGTTATAATAAGATATAAAAGACAAAAATCGGTGAAAAAATGTTAAAGTTATTAAAAAATCGCCAGGCCATTAACGTGTCTCAGGCCACTAGAACAAGAAATGTATGAACAAAATTAACATATTTTGAGAAATATTAAAATAAAAGCTTATTTTTACTTAAAATATATCCATATTTACTTGTATATGAGTTTTTGTCCTCGTAGGATACCGTTAACCTATTCGCAGGTATGACCAAAAAAATTAAATTTTTTAACGGCAGTTTCAAAACTCCAATTTAAAATTTTTAAAAATTTTGTTAAACAAATTTCAGAATTTTTTGATCATCACATGGGGATTTATTGACAACATAATAGGGAATAAAATTTTAAAAAAGTATGTCAATACCTCCTATAGTTTTTCCGTACCTGTGATTTAAATTTTGCGATTTTCGAGAAAAACTAATTTTTTGGCAATATTTTGGGGAATGACCAGAATTTCCTTACTGTAATGATTTTTAAGTAAAAGCTATTCAGAATAATATAGTCCAGGTAATTTTAAGTATAGTCTGAAAGTTTTACTAAAATCGGAAAACTTTAACCCTTAAATCGTGAAGGTCAAAGGTCAATTTCTCATGGAAAGATAGCGAAATATTATATATTTTTCGGCCGATTTTGATGAAACTTAAGAAAAATATAAAATGAAGTCTAGTATTCACAATAACAGCACAAGAATGGAAATTAACCCTTAATAGCACTTGGGGTACAAATGACCCTCAACTTTTAAAATCACGAAAAACACATTCATTTTGACCCCAAGTACTCTTAAGGGTTAATTTCCATTTTTGTACTGTTATTGTGTATAGTAGACTTCATTTTATATTTTTCTTAAGTTTCATCAAAATCGGCCCAAAAATATATAATATTTCGCTATCTTTCCATGAGAAATTCCAAATATTGAAAAAATTGACCTTTGGCCTTCACGATTTAAGGGTTAAAGTTTTCCGATTTTAGTAAAACTTTCAGACTATATTTAAAATTACCTGGACTATATAATTCTGAATAGCTTTTACTTAAAAATCATTACAGTAAGGAAATTCTGGTCATTCCCCAAAATATGGCAAAAAAATTAGTTTTTCTTGAAAATCGCAAAATTTATATCGCAGGTACGGAAAAACTATAGGAGGTATTGACATACTTTTTTCACATTTTTATTCCCTATTATGTTGTCAATAAATCCCCATGTGATGATCAAAAAATTCTGAAATTTGTTTAACAAAATTTTTAAAAATTTGAAATTGGAGTTTTGAAACTGCCGTTAAAAAAATTTAATTTTTTTGGTCATACCTGCGAATAGGTTAACGGTATCCTACGAGGACAAAAACTCATATACAAGTAAATATTGATATATTTTAAGTAAAAATAAGCTTTTATTTTAATATTTCTCAAAATATGTTAATTTTGTTCATAAATTTCTTGTTCTAGTGGCCTGAGACACGTTAATGGCTTGGCGATTTTTTAATAACTTTAACATTTTTTCACCAATTTTTGTCTTTTATATCTTATTATAACGACAATTACGTACACATTTCGATTCTTTTAAATTAAATTGTAAAAGTCATTATTTAATGGCAACATTTTTACAAAAACTGAAAAAATTGCATATTTTCCCCTTGTTAATGCACCTCAAAACTTCAGCGTCGTTGCGCCACCAGTTAACGTTATCCTATCATCCTAATATTTTACACAATGTGTTTCTACAATACATAGAACAATTCTAGAGGGGGGGACGGTCAAAATTCGCAATTTTATTTTTTTGGAGCACTCTAATCTACATACACATATTTCAAAAGCTATATTTAATATGATTTTTGTAGAAATGTTTAATGGAAAGGAATGATTTTATATAAATCAGTTTCTTATCAAAACATAGAAGACCGACTGACAACATTTTGTTCAGGCCGAAATCAAACCTAATAATCAACCGAAAGATTAATTTTCGGCCTAATTCGATACTAATTTCCGATATATATACATAGTTTAATTGTATTAATTAAGGTTGGCTACCGATTCAAACCGGGAAAAAGTTTATATTTGAGTTTGGGTAACGGCGATTTAGCTGTAACGGAATTTTGACTTATTTCGCTAACGGTATTTGGTATTATTTCGGAAACGGTATTTTAACGATAACAACAATTTCATCCGGAATTAAATTATTAATAAAATTTACAAAAAATAAAAATAAATTGCAAAAATTAGTACTCAATTTTTAAAATAAAAAATTTGCATTTAAAAAATTACAAATTATTATAGAATATCGGTAACGGTATCTACGACTATAACGATAATGGCATTTAAGCGGTAACGGTAGATGCAGTTATTACGATAACGGTAGCTTAGAGGTAACGATAGTTGAACATGCTTTTTTTTGGAAGCGTAACATGAGTCCTCAGATTTAACATATCGTCCCCTCAATAAAACAATAGTGTATAAGCATATACACCATTATATTGCATAATAAGAATCTACAAAACAGATTCCATATGTGGTCAAAATTTGGTGAAATTCTACTTCCACAAAGTGGGTCTTACTTTTGTTCTAGATGTCTACTAACACAAAAATTTTAAACTCATTTATTTCGAAATGGCCAAAAAAAAATATACACTTGCGCGATTCAAACGCTCCCTATTAAGTCGTAATGTCATAAAATATTTTTTTAGTTTAAACAAATTTTTGTTGGGTTTAAAACAAAAAAGTTGTAAACTAATAAGACTTTTTGAGCTATGCTTATTAGTTTGTCATAAAATAACACTTTTGTTGTTTGCAAAACAACAAGAATTTGTTTAAACTAAAAAATATTTTACGACAATACGACCTAATAGCAGACCGTTTGAATCACCCAACTATTGTTTTATTAAAATTCTAATCTTGTTTATTCTTTGCCGGAAAAATTAAAAACGGTAAGATACGTATTCGATTTCGAATAAGGATTAATATTATTTCAAAGAAAAAATTGAGCAATTTCATGATGTAGTGAAGTTTCGTGAAGAAAAATTTAAAAAATTTGGAACTTCGATAAATGGATTGATCATTTTTGCAGTTGTCTTTATATAAATTTTGAAAGTATTGAGAGTTTTTCTTACAAGATGCCGCTCTACCGTTATTTACCGTGTGATATCTGATTAACTTTTAGTGCACTAATTCATGAATTTAAATTATTAAAAAATTAAGTTTTTTAATAACACGGTCTTGGTTTTGTTTAGAAACTTTTGGATCAATTTTAAATTTTTCTTTAACATTAGTTGAATTTGGATAGGGCTTTGGTTAAAATGTTCCTTAAAAATAACCAAGTACTCACTAAATATAAAAGTTGTGTTGGGTCATGTTGACCTCAACTTCACCTGTGTAAGATTTCATTAGGATATTACTTCGAAAACACTGTGTGACACCAATATGTGCCTGTGAACTCACTTAACTCTTATCTTTAAGGTATTTTGAAAAATCTACAAAAATTATTTGTTAAATAATTGCGAAAAAAGTAACAAAAAAGCTATATGTGTTTCCGCCCGGGATCGAACCGGGGGCCTTCCGCGTGTTAGGCGGATGTGATAACCACTACACCACGGAAACTATATTTGGGGACAAGACAACAAACAATTTTAGAGATTTCACAATATCCAAAGGACATATAGGCATAGGATAAAAATGTTAGTTTATTTAAATTTTAATCAATAATATTTTAACAAAAATAAAACATCAAATCATTATTTTCTCAAATTATATGAAATTAATTATCTGGGCCGTATGATATTATTTTGATCTAAAACAGTTTATAGTTTCCGTGGTGTAGTGGTTATCACATCCGCCTAACACGCGGAAGGCCCCCGGTTCGATCCCGGGCGGAAACATGACAGCCTTTTTTTAATTTCTGTAAATAATTACATATTTAATTTTCCTAGAATCATACAACTTGATGCAACGGTCTGTAGAGGTCTTTATCATGCAAATGTGGCCTGCCTGTGCTTCTGCCCTTTTTTCAAATAGTGATTTCATGACACTAGATCATTGAAAATAGATAACAATAAAGCATAAAATTAAAGGTATTTGGCAGGTGCATCCACATTAGACCACAATATATACATATGTAAATATGTATTGAAATAAACACATACATATAGGTATAATACATAAAATGCAATTTTCCAACATAAAGGCAGAAAATAGGCAACATTTTTTTAAGTTTAATATTGAATTTAAACTGAAAAAATATTTTAAGTAACATCTATTTATAGTTTCCGTGGTGTAGTGGTTATCACATCCGCCTAACACGCGGAAGGCCCCCGGTTCGATCCCGGGCGGAAACACATAATATTTTTATTATTTCGATAGGAACAAATTGATAAAAACAAAACTGCACTAATTTGAATTAATTAAAAATTTAATTGATAATCGACAACTAGTTGCTGCCTTTGAGTGGACGGAATTAAAAAGAAAAGTATACTATTCAAAATAACTAATTGTTAGGACTTATTTTGATTTAATTTACTTACATATATTTATAAAGATATATTTTTAGAATATATGTAGAATTGGAACATACTTTTTTAGTGCAATTTATTTGAATACTGTGTGCAAGTGTTCACTGAATGTATGTATGTTCTATAATCACTTCTCTGTTGTACTCTATGAATTGGGTAAAACCCAACTGTTTCCGTGGTGTAGTGGTTATCACATCCGCCTAACACGCGGAAGGCCCCCGGTTCGATCCCGGGCGGAAACACATAATAATTTTGGTTATTTAAATAAAAAAAACAATTTTGTGAAAATTTTAAATTGTTGTTGTAATAGCAATTTTAATTAATTTAATTAAAAATGCAATTAATATACACCCAGGTGAATGAGTAAGTAGTAATACCAATAAATAGCTCAAGTCCGCCATAAAATTAAAAGTGTGTCGGGGACGGCGCGTGTGCCAACTTTGTAATAGAATTAAATTAGAAAGTATAATTATAAAAATAGATGGACTAAATTATTTTGGTTTAATAATACATAGAAATTTATTTATTTTTAAAAGACAATGTAATGGGAACATACATCTTAGTATGCAACGTTTCAAGTCCTCACTTTTTATTTCGAATTATAATCGAAAATATGCATTTATTAGGATCCAATACCCATTTCTGGTGTATCTTATTTTAATAGCTTATTGAAATGGATAATAACACTCTGCTACAAAATGACACTTTTTGTCAGAACTTGAAAAGCGACTTAATAGGGGTTGTAGGCCTAGGTGAGGACATACTGAAACACCCTCAAAATTTTGAGATATTTTGAAAAAACTGTTTTAGGGTAGGTCGTAGTACTTTAGTACCTCTAACTCACACATTTTTAGACCGATTTCAAAATTTTAAACAATTATGGATAGACAAAGAATTAAGCTTTCATTAAATGTATGCACAAAATGTATATCAAAAAAAATTGCGTAAGTTTTTATAAAAAGTGTTGCTTTATTTTTTATTTTTTTTCGTAATTTTTCATATTCAACAATAGTTAATTTAATTTCTTTCTATGAAAACCTATTCTTTTTTGCACAGTGTTTTAAAGACAACTTTATATTGGAAAAAATGAGATATTACTTGTTAAAATCGGTTTATATTTGCAAATGTTATTAAACTTTTTTGAACAAAGTTCGAAAAAATTTACCTTGTAAAAATTCAAAGTTTTACAAATATTTTTATTTCTACAGTTTTTTGTTTATTTTTATTTATATGCGCTGGGGGAGAAAATACCAAAAATGGTGTTAATTAAAAGTTGAATAACTTTTAGAATTTTCATCCGATTTGAATAATTAAAACCATGTTTTGTTAAGAACTAAATTTCCTATATATGTTGGTATAAATTTTTATAAACTTTCATATCAAAATAAGCAATGAAAAGCTACTAAAATCTAAAATGTTGATAAAGTTTGTTTTTCTTTTAGATATTCTTAACAAAAACAATACTTATAACTTAAAAATGTATCAAAAAATGCACGTCATTTTAGAGCATAATCAGTTTTCTTTCCAAACCCGTTAAAAAATAAAGTCGGACAAAAACTGACAAAGCTACAGTTCGATTAGTCGACGAACATCACTGAAAACGGGGTTTTCAGAATAACTTCTGAATTTGAGGGTGTTTCTGAAATTTTTAGAGACAATTTGTAGTGTACTCAGCAAGACCTATAACCCACGCTAGGCCGTTTTCCAAGTTTTTTTCCATCGTAGCACCCTGTAATTTTCAATACCCTGTTATTTGTTTTTTTTGTTTATTTATTGTTTAAAAAGTGACAATGTAAGTACAAATTAAAAATGTATATAATTTATACTTCTTTGCCAAAAACATGACATGTAAACTAAAAGTATAAGGTATTCAAAATAGTTTATATATTAAACGAAATAGAATCGAATCATTATATAACTTAATATTAAAAATGTGAATCTGAATAATATGTACATTTCGACTGGTTATCGCTCTGTATTCTACATAGGAAAACGTGCACATTTTCGATATTATATCGAATTGTATATCGAAGAAATTTTACAAAAAAGTGATTCATTTTCGAGGCAATATCGAATCATTTTGCTTATTGGCATAGTGTATATATTTTATGTTTATATACATAATTTGAATACTCTGTGCAAGTTCAATATTTTGATGTTCGAAAAAGATTTTTCAGTAGAACTTTTTGCTGTGTATCGAATCTAACTGTTTCCGTGGTGTAGTGGTTATCACATCCGCCTAACACGCGGAAGGCCCCCGGTTCGATCCCGGGCGGAAACACATAATATTTTATATTAAATTTATTTTGGAAATTAATAATAAAGTACTCTCTGTGTATTCCAATTTTAGTAGACGGTGCCTCGTTTTGTATATAAATTTGACATCAATGCAATAAAATTTTATAATATTGTCCGCTTGATTTTCTATTAGACCTCAAGATTCACTGAGATAATTAAATTATTTATAAATATACAGTGAGTGACAATAGATACTGTATTCTGTAATTTTAGTTTTCAAGGATTTCCATAAAATATAATAAAATTCCATGGCAGAACAAGCAAGGTACAATTATTGGAAAGTACGTTCTCAATTATACATTCCCTATAACGTCAAACAAAAGCAAATTAGGAAAAACAAAACGAAATCTCTAAAACAAAAATAAATTAATTTCTGGTTTTATTAAACAAACTTTTATGTATTTAATTTTTTTCGTTTAATAATTAATTCACATTAAAATTTTTCCAAATAAATATGTGTTGTTTTAATTAAAGTGCAAAACATTGCGAAAACAATACAAAACGTGATGAGAGTAAATGCTTTATTTGACGTTGTAGAGGTAAATGTTGACAACTCTCCTAATAATTGTACCTGGTTGATTCTGCCATGATAAAATTCAACGTTTTTAAAGTTTAACAAAAATATATTCATAGAATGTGGTTATAAATAGTATTGGCAAAACAATGGAAACTTTTCAACTTCAGCAATAAAGAGATGAAAACAAAAATAATAGGTAAGAAATCAATGTAAAAAGCAGCATGTGTTACCACTATTTAAATTTTGTTTGATAATTGAATACTCTTCTCATTTCCGAAGAATCCAAATCCGAAGGAGCAAGTAACACGGTCAAGTTTGTCGGTCAATTGATATCTTAAAAAATACTATGACTCGATTCGTATACAGATATATTTTAAACAATGTTATGTATCCACACGCAAGTGGTTCATAGGGTGTAACCAAGTCTGCCAGATCTCAACCCATCTCAATAGGAAATTATAGACCGCAAAATATTTGAAAGGAGACGACCGAATCTTTAATTGTTAAGGGATTCCAACAAAATACAGAGTCACTAAAAAAGAAAGACAATACGTATAAAGGTATTTACAGACGACAATACTGTGTATTAATACTTTTCAAATTTGTTGATTATTGATATATATTATTTTTATATTTCCTTCACATTTATTGTTATTTTCATTTATAAATACATATGAAAATAAAAAGGTTCTTAATTGTTCAAAAAAATAATTTTTATTATTTGAAAATCTAATAAATGTTTTGTTTATATGATAATACTCAGTATAAATTACAGTATTGTCTGTAAATGCCTTCAATAAAATCCTAAAATATAAAAAAATATTTAAATATTTTTTGGAAATAAAAAAAAAAATATTTTTCGGATTTTTACCTGTTATTTAAATATTTTAAAAAGTTTTCATTGCATTGTTACTTATAGATATTTAACAATTCATAGAAGTCTTAGGATTTAAGTTATATTAAAAACCTATTTCTTATTAAAATTCTACATTGAATGTATTTTCTTCATAAAAGTTTCGGTTTTTTTTCAAATATTTTTCCCGAATACCGAAATTCGAAACTTTTTTCTTGGAAATATTTCAATAGACCTTGACCACCCTCAGTATTGCAAAGTATATTGGAAAATGCTCAACTGACAAGGAGTCCACAGAAGCTCTACCTTAATTCTGTCCGAATGCCGCACAGTGGGGTCAATCATAAAAAAGTGGTAATAAATCTGAATATTCTAAACTAGTGTTCCGATTGCAAAATGATATATGAATTTCCCAACAGAAGGTTTTCCTAAACCGAGGTGGTCAACTTTTACACCTTGTATCTCACAATTTAATTGTCTTAAAGCCTATGTCCTCCTATACGATTCGTTCATACATCATTTGGCAATCGGAACTCTATTTTAGAAGTTTCGGAGTTATTTCAACTTTTTTTGGGGTTGACCCCACTGTGCGTCGCACTCGATGAATTGGTTCGTTTTACTGATTGTCTGTAAGTTAAATACATCGAGAAGCTATACTAAGAATATCAATAAGAATATCAACTGCCTCCAAACAATTTGTTTGTACACAGAGAATACAATCGAATGATTCGGTTGCAGACATCGAATTTTTCTGTTCTATCAACAGAAAGTTAGTTACCCTTTCCAAAATTTTGTAGTCACAACTGTAAAATTCGGTCGCTAAGGTAGAATCATTCGATTGGCAACAAATTCGGTTGTTATCACGAATCTGTTTTCTCTGGGTATTTAAAATATATTTGATAACAAAATTAAGCACAACCCCCCCCCCAATATTAGCTGTTTCTTTAACTAGAAAAAAGTTATCACTTTCCAACCATTCCAAAAATATGACGACGACTACATTTCAAAAGCATCTATTACACAATCTATGAAATTTATACACACCTAAAATTATAATTTAACAAACACTCTAAACTAATTTCATTAAAAAGTTTTCTCTTAAAAATTCAGATCACATAACATAATGATGTTGGCAACACTCTAATTACATTTCCTTTTTGGTAGAACAACACGTGGAAAAGACATAAATTATATTGTTTTTTTTTACAAAACAAACAAAATAGAGAAAATGCTAAACAAAAACCTAAGAAAAACTTCAGCCAGCAGCCAGCAACTATGAAGACTTTCATTATGTTGAGCCTTCCGGTTGGTAGTCGTTCAAGTATATGCATGACGTTGTTGCATACCAACACACCGTTTCATTTTAATGTTTGGAGAAAGTGATATTTTCATGCAACATGCTGCACTCACTAACACGTTGCAGTGGTACTTGCGAGTTGAAAGTGTTCGAGACCTTAAATTGTAAGTTGCCCCTTTCTGTCATGTTTGCCAACAGCTGTTGTGCCATTATTATTATTATTATCGGTACTTTTTCGAAAATGCAACCATGCTTACAGAAAAATCATAAATATTTGAAAATTGCATTTGGTAATAGATGAAATGAAGCTCCCAACTAAAAACATATACATACATAAACTATATCATGCAGCATACTAAACTATCAAATTCGTTGGCGACTTGCCTTTTTTATATTGAGTTGTTTTAGTGTAAATTATGGTAAATTAAGTTTTGTTCTTTTCATAAAATGCCGCTGCTTGTTTCTATTAGTTAACGCCACAAAAATAATAAAAAAAAACAATCAGTATAGTAAGTTTATAATTTTACTAGCTGACCCGGTGCGCTTCGCCACCCCAATTAGAAGAAGGAAATAGTACTATTAAGTCTCCCTTTGTGAATCTAATTGTAAATGTCTAATTTCATGTTTCTAGGTCCATTATTATAGTAAATGCTAAAGAAAGTTACCACCAAAGTCACCTTTTGTGAATTCAAATTCATTCAGAATCATTTGTGCTTAATTTTAAATTTTTAGGTTTATTATTATAAAATATTCAAAAAGTTCCATTGCAGTAAATAAATAGTACCACTGATTATCACTTTTGAATTCGCATTCACTAAACCATAACCCGTCAAGTTTGAATTTTAAATTTGTATAGCATTTCCTATATTATCAACTAATTTTGTTTCTAAAACACTTACCCCCATATGCATAAACAGTTTTTAAATTTATCAAAGGTTTATAAAACAGATTTTGTATGGAAAATTTGTTTTATAAACCTTTTATAAATTTAAAAATTGTTTATGCATATGGGGGTTAATATTTAATAAATTTTCACAAAACCGAAAAAAGACCGAAATCGATCGGTTTTAAATTTTTTAAAACCGAAATCGCAGTTTTGAAATTCTTCGGTTTATAAAAAATTGAAAAAAGTACCCACGAGAATAAAGAAAAAGTACCATGAAGTATGCCCTTGAATTTTCACTCACTAAGGGCCATCCATATACGCTTAATTTAATATTTCTATGTCCATTATTACAGAAAATTCAAAAAGTACCATTAGAATATATAAAATGTACCTAGGTTCATTGGTGAAGAAATTACAAAAAGTACCATTCGATTAAAGAAATGGTACCAAAAAGTCTCCCCCTATAATTCGCACTCACTTAGGACCATATACGCTTAATTTAATGTTTCTAAGTCCATTGTTATAGAAAATTCTAAAAAGTACCATTAGAATATAGAAAAAGTACCTTGTGGTTTCCCACTCACTCGGTTGCATATAAGCTTTATTTCATGTTTCTAGGTTCATTGGTGAAGGAATTACAAATAGTACCATTCGAATAAAGAAAAAGTACCAAAAAGTCTCCCCTTAGAATTCTCACTTAGGACCATATACTCTTAATTTCATGTTTTTAAGTCCACTGTTATAGAAAATTCTAAAAAGTACCATTAGAAGAATAAAAAAGTACCTATAGTTCAGTTTTCACATTTTGGTACCTAAATATTATCCCCTATTCCTAACACTAACTTCACACAGATACATATCAGCTAACTTTAATGTCGATAAGTGAAATAATTTAAAATATTAAAAAAGTACCATTAGGAGAAAAGTACCAATTTTCCTTTTCCTCCTTGAACACCCCTCAAGTTTGAAATTTAAAAATAATCCATTCTGCCAAAATTGTTTATGCTACAGACATGTCTCAAATGATTAAAATCTTTGTTAATGTGCCCAAGAAAAAATATGTTTTAGAAAAAAGTACCAAACTGTTTACCCGGATTTGGCCCAATATACACCTTGGCATTCGAGTTCCAAATAACACCCTGTTAGTTAATTTGTGTATGAATCCAGGAACCAATGTTAAAAAAATTATCAAAATTGGCTTAATAATTTGAAATAAAATGTATTTTCCCGATTTTATCCTCTTTTTGGTACCTTTTTTATCCCTATTGCGGTGGTAAAATGTTATTGAAATAAATTACTGTATCGTTGTGGGAGTTCATAATAAAATATTCGTATGTCTATGTCAAATTATAGAAAAACATATTTTATGAAAAAGTACCAAAAATAAATTCAATTTTTATCCCTTAAGGTTTCGAATTTCCAAAAAGTACCAAACGTATATTTTTTATTTTTTGATAAGTAAATAATACGATTTAAAATTTGTTTCTATGCTTATTGGTTTAAAAGATACATAGGGTGCCAAAAAAAAGTATC